>NC_141995.1:30642919-30966789 GCF_049901715.1 Pseudonaja textilis | reverse complement strand
AAAGAAACTAATGGAATTTAATAGTCTAACCAATATTTACCAAATTATGTTTGGAAATAGCTTATCTGCAATTTGCAGGTTATAATATGAAATCTAATTGCTATTAAAAATAATACAAAGAATTTCACATTAGAAACAAACTTTGTTTTTATTGCACAAACTGTTTACAGATAGTCTACAACTTATAATCATTTGTTTAGTGACCATTCAAAGTTACAACAGCACAGACAAAAGTGACTTATTTTTCACATTTATAACTGTTTTGGCATATCTCTGGTCACATGGTCAAAATTTAGATACTTGGCAACTGGCTCATATTTATAACAGTTGCGTATCATGGGGTCATGTGATCATCTTTTGCAGCCTTCTGACAAGCAAAGTCAGTTGAGAAGTCAGATTCACTTAATAACTATTACTAACTTCACTGCAGTGTTTCACTTAAAATCTTAACAAGTTGTAAAATGGGGTACAACTTACTTAATGGTCTCATTTAGCATGGAAATTTTTGGCTCAATTGGGGTTGTAAGTCAAGGACTACCTGTATTATGTGCTTATGTTAAGCAGGCTGCATAGAATTATTAATGTAGCACTGGAACACACTTGGATACTAAGCTGACTAAATAATATGTGCATATATAAATGTGTATTTATTTGCAGCTTCAAGACAGTGTTCACTCTCTTGACTAGTCTCTGCAGTTTTTTCTTGGCAAATTTTTTGGAAGTGGTTTGCCATTGCCTTCTTCCTAGGCTGGTAGAGAGTGATAGGCAGGTGCCCCTATTGGCTTCACAACTAAAATGGTCCCACAACTTCTAAACTAGTTCCTTAATCACCAAACCAGATTGGGTCATTGTGTGTTTGGATGTATACACAAATGCACACAAATTATTTGTGCTAAGATGTGAAATGTAAAAATGTATAACTTTTCCAAAATCACTTGTTTCTAATATTGTACAAATTTTATTTTACAGTGAAGAGGCTTAATGGTATTTAACGCTAATCGTGTGCTAAAGAATTATAGAACAAATGTTAGGATTTCTCTAATAATAGGGAGCTAACATTTAACTCTTCATCTTAAAAAAAAAGCATAACTTTGGACAAATATAAAATTAAGATACAGACCCCAGGTGTAAGATGTTCAACGTTGCACATATAGATCATAAAACTTTTCAACAGATGTTCTCAGTTGGTAAGGCAAATAAGAAATCTCTTGCAATTCCCAATGATTTTTACACAAGCATAAAGATTGAGATAATTTATCAAGCAATTGCTTCGGAAATTATAAGTTCACTCATGTACAGAAATCAGAACCATATCCAACCTGTAAATATATATTTACAACATATAACCAAGTTTTGAAAAATGAATCTCTGAAACATTTGCCCATATTAAAATGCTAGGACTTCAGAGAAATTCATATCTTGAGATATAACTGGTTATTTTTTTCCTCTGGTATAGTTTTTGTATTATGACCAAGTACTATAGTGATATTTTTTAAGAATACAACATAGCAATGTTAGTTTTAGTTTTGCATATTCTCCCTTGTTAGGCTGTGATTGGTCAGGCATGGGGTTGCTCTTGTCCTAATTGATTGGACTGAGTCTGTCAAAAAGGCTGATGAGCCTAGCTCCGCCCACTGTGGGTGGCTCCTCCCAGGTAATATAACAATACCCTATTTCTTTAATTGTAGGTAAATAGTAATCATAAATTGCCCCAATTTAGTTGAGCTAAGAAGTTTCTTTTCTACTTTTTTCCCTGCAAAACCTCTTCCCATAACTACAAAGCCCCTCATTAAGAAAATAATCGCAGGTGGAGGAGAAATTCCCCAAACTGCCAGATTATCCATACTTTCTTTGCTTTTGAAATATACAGAAAACCAAAACTACCCATTAGCATCAGAAGGGAATGAAGCATTCTGAAATTCATACAAATCTGTCACTCTGATCTTAAAAAAAACTTGCATCATAGATTAGGAAAAAAAAATCTTAGAAGTTCAGTATTCATAAAACAAATTTCCCCAGGATGAAATCTACATTATGTACTTTCCTCAACATTTGAGATCTCATCTTAAATGAACTCACAAAAAAATAAAAGGAACATGAGAAACTTCCCAAGTGATTAGTTTGTTGTAAAAAAAAATGTTAAGGTATGTTAAATGGTATTCAGAAAAAATATAAATTTCTTAAAATGTCTTTCAGCTCAGTCGATGTGAGATTCTTTCCTATTATCAATGTAAAAAAAACCCAACTACCCTTGATTGAACCATATGTCTATTTGCAATGAATTTAACAGTCTCCAATTATGTTATTTTCAGTGATTTATTATTCTGATGTAAAGCTGGAGAAGATCAAAATCTGATTATAAGGGTTTATAGTTTAACAAGTTTTAGAATGCATTTACAAAAAGTAAGAATATAAACCATTTTTCAATAAAAGTATCAGAATATATTGGCACAATAAATTTAGCCTATTTATAAAAGCTACCCATAGGTTTTAATATTTTCAATTGAAATCTGCACACATCATTGCAGAAACAAACATAACTCCTGGCCTTGAAATTGTCCTGGCAAAGTTCACAAGATTTTGAAGGAAATGCTATCTGTGTTGTATTCTAGAATATTAAGTAAAAACAAGTTTAGATTAAAGATAGACGGGCACTACGGTAGTAATAAATTCTTCAGAAAACTAACTTTGAATATTTTAATCCTCTTCAATTCCACTTACAAAAGAAATAGGCAACCTATAACAAAAACCGTTGATTTTCTTCAAAAAATAGGCTTCTGAGGTAATTTATGGCCAGCAAACCAATACAGTAATGGAATTTTCAGAGTTGCCATCTCATGACACTTCAAGGAACAAGAACCAAGGCATTAACACTCACAGAGGCTTGATATAGTTATTTTGACCCTTACAATGAAAAATCAGTATAAGAGAGAAATTTTCTGAAGACCATAACTTGAATGCTGTTATATGTGCAGCTCATCGGCCTTAAGACATTTTAAAGGTGCATCTTCAATCTTTTCTCAGAAATTTTATTCTTTAGACCTGTCTCCCATATCAAACTGAACCAGAGGTGGTATTCAGCTGGTTCTAACTAGTTCTGAAGAACCAGTAGCGGAAATTTTGAATAGTTTGGAGAAGCGGCAAATACCACCTCTGACTGGCCCCACTCTCATCTCTGCCTATCGAATCCCAGCTGATCGGCTGGGTCTTCTTTTGTTGCCCTGCACAGGAGAACAGAGCTGGAAAGCAGGTTAGTGGGTGGGGAGGAAATGGGATTTTGCAGTAACCTTCCCCTGCCACACCCACAGAACTGGTAATAAAAATTTTTGAATCTCACCACTGGACTGAACCTTAATTATTTAATTAATTTAAAAATACATCATAATCACTACTTCGTAATTTTTCTACTGTTCACAGGATTTGGAAAAACATGCATGCTTGCTACTAATAAACAATTGATTTTTAAGAAAGTTAGAATTAGTATGTAATTTTTTGGCAAATCCTAATGTGACAACAGAAAGAAACTGTCCCTTTTTAAACTTTTTTCTGCACCTATTACAAAAAGTAGGAAAAATAATGTGTCTATTAAAATACAAATACAATACAGTAGCTTTTTATATGGCCCAACGAGTACTTAAGACAAATATTAAGTTAATATATACTACTACTCACAAATAGCTTTATCGTATCTGCTAGATTCCTTGTATTAATTTTTAGAATTTTAATTTAACAAAATTAAATGGAACCTGATATGCTGTAAAACACTTGTCTAAAATATCTATAGGTATTCTTTAGGTCAGAGGTTACCAACCTTTTGGACCTCAGGGACCACCAAACTCATAATTTTAGATCCCAGGGACCACTAACTGGTTCTGTGGGTGTGGCCTAATTTGTGGGTGTGGCTTGGTGGTCATGTGACTGGCTCGGCATGGCTTATATGTAAATATTATAAATATTTAAATATTGATTTTTTTATATAAAAAAAGAGCAACCTTTACCCAAAATCAGGCAAAGCAGGCAGGCAGAGTTGCTCACAGAATCAGTGATTTATCTATCTGTCATCGGCTAACTTAGTCTCTCAAGTTTGCTTGCCTTGAGTCTGCACTGAATTTGCTTGCAAGCAAACCGTCAATCCTAACGGAGGTTCAGCTGTGTTTAGCTAGAAAGCAAGAAATCCAACCATTTCCTGCTTCCTAGCTAATCTAAATCTCCTGGCACAGCAGAACAGATGGTCAGAAAAAGGAAAAATAGTAACTTAGCAGACAAGTTTGCCGGGTAAGGAGTAAGTGGGTGGGGAGGGTTCCCGCAGGCCATGTGGGCTGAGCAGCCTTGTGTTTCTACGCAGCCTGGATTAATTGCTTTGTGGGGGGTGATCTGGGGGTGAGATTTCTCTGTGGCCCACCAAAATTTTCTCGCAGCCCACTGGTTGGCAACCGCTGCTTTAGGTGTTGCTATCAGGTGCTTTGGGAGGGTGGGGGAAACACATTCAAAGAGAAAAAGACAAAACTGAAAGTAAAATTATGAAATCCTGCAAAGTAAAAGCAGCTGTTTACCATGCCTTCTTAGAAAAATTTTGTGATTGTCAACTAAATCCATGGCATGCACTCTCAAAATTAAAAATGTGCCTATTTATCCCAGTGTTGCGTGCTCTACACTATACTAGATAGGGGTGGATTCTTTTAGTGATTCATCAGATCATTTGATGAACATCTCAAATACAACTGAGTTATAATCCCAAACAATCTACAGAAAAACTTCATAGGTAAACAGAAAATGCTCTCTTGATGAATCTCTCATATGTACATACAGTTTACAAATATAATGCTAGATATGCTTACTTTCACTTTTTTGCACATATTTCTCAGTCAGGTCTTTTATTTTTCTTGTCATATACCTAATTATATAGTAGTTTCTATTATTGAAAAAATATATGAATAAAACTAATATGAAATGTTAAGCATCAAATTAGTCCTCCTTTTCCCCTTCATTCGTCTATATTTGTATCTCAGCAGATTGTTTACAAGCAAATTCTGGTGTATTAAAAGATTTAAGAAAACTACCTGGCAACCGGATATCTGCTCAAATTTTAATTTTTTCCCATTTAATAACTTTTCTTGTCCTATCTATTATATGACTAAATTTCTCCTGTTTGTCTCCTTCAATTAGCCCAAACAATACATTTATAGAAAAACATTTTTGAACCAAGGTTCCTCAAATCCATTAATTTATAAGAATGTATATAAAAACCAAGACACATTACACCATGTAGCTGGTATTTCAAGGACCTACATATCAGTTGTTTTCAAAAAGTTGTAGTCACGATTGTGATTTCTGATGCATTCTGCCAGCTTCCAACAAAATCATTGGGGAAGCCGGCAGGAAATCATCAGTCACTCCTGCTCCCACTGCTTTTTTGCCAGTCCTTAATCATTTGGTTTTTCTGTTTAGGAAGTATCTCGAAAGAATGGGTTATGTAGTTTTGTTAGATCAGGAAGAGTTCCAATCCAGCCATACCTAAATATTTTTCAGTCCCTAGGAATTCACTAGGAGCCCAAGGTATGAATGTGAATACAGTGGTACCTCGGTACTTGTCGTTAATTGGTTCTGGGAGGTGCTACAAGTACCAAACAAACCACATAACTTCCATGACCCTTTGTTCCACTGGGAAGGACTTCCTTTCTGCCTCTTTTACTATGTCAGTGACCTTCCCAGCATGGCCAATTTCCTGTCTTCTCTCTGCGGACATATCCCCCTTTTCCTTTTCATCAACCTTTCCAGTGTGACCAACTTCATGTCTTTTCTTTGTGGCTGTCCCCCTTTCCCTATCACAGCAGGTTGAGTACCAAACAAACGAGTACTGGAACATTTCTGCATCGAAATGCAAAATTCAACGTGTTTTAAAACAGTCAAGTACCAAGGTACCACTATATAGCTGAAAACAATAGAACTGGAAACTGTACCCATCTAGACATTCCATGTCCAATATGGGATGAATGACATTGTGCTTGCCAATGTTATTTTGCACTTGGTTTTAGTAGTTTAGAATATACATTTCTAACATTTATTTCAGTCTCAGATCAAAAAGCATATTGTTAAATGCATGCCATATCCAAAGAAGGATCATAGATGTACTTATATTTTGACATGGTAGTTTTGTTTGAAGCCCACAGAATACCTTACAGGTAGTTTCCCATCAATGATATATGACAGCCTTGAATAGGTATAGGTAATCCTCATTTAACCAAAATTGAGACCAGCAATGTAGTCATTAAATGAACTGTGTTTAGGATTTCATTTCCTTTGCTTTACAATGTCAGAAGGACATGATCCCAAACAGCAGGGTTAGCCCAAGCAACAGGGAAAGCTTCTGGAACTTTGTCACAAGGAAGCCAGGTAAAAGGGCAAATCTTATAGCCCTTTCCCCCATTCCCTGGCCCTTTAAAATGTTCACTCTAGCAGTGAGATTATTAACAAGAGAATGTTTGTATATACATTGATTGGAGAGGAAGGAATTGCAACAGTAAGCAAACACACAATGGGAACAGACATTGATATAAATGCACTAAAACCAGCAGTTTGCCTAGCACTAACTTAGGAAGCAAAACGAAGCTTTCAATCTGAAACTGATTATGGTCTAGTCAGTTACATGCAGCAATTGTCAGTCCAGGGTTCTAACCTACTAATTAAGATCACAGAGACGAATTTATTAACTTGAGTTGACATTTTAGGGATACAGTACACTGCCAAAAAAGTAGCTGAAGAAGAGAAACCTTGTTTAAGTAATCTCTGCTCTGTGAGGAGAAAAAAAAAATCAGACTCAAGACAATGCATACTGATAGTAATAGTGTACATGTTACAGAGAGGGACACTGCAAAGATCATAAATGCATTTGTTAAAAAGTTACTTTTTCACCAATGTCAGTTGCAAATTTTGGTTGTTGTCTGGGGCAGTCAATAAAGACACTCAGTTTATGGTACATTATAAAGTGCCTTCTGCAGTACATTCTGAAGCACGACATATGTTATTTTTAACAGAATTCACAGCCCAGAACTCATGTCTTTTCTTAACGAGCTATTGATAATTACCACATATTGTTTCTGAACAAATCTGATTTATGCAGCTATTAAACTGTTCATTAAATCCATGCCGACTTGGCTTTTTCAAGTGGCTGGAAAAATGAAGTTGGATTTGGGAGATAAATAACTTTGAATCAAGAAAGGTGTAGCCAATCTTGAAAGAGGCAGCAGACAACTCCTCTTGAAGGGACTGTTTTCAACCTAATCCATCTACTAAATATTGGTACCTATTGGAACCCAGATGTGCCTTCTATTTCACAGCACCCATCTCCAAATTTGGCAGGCTTTAAGAAAGTCCTATATCCTGGTTCTTCCCTCGGGTGTTAGGCCAGGGACTTACATAACTTTATTGGAATTATAGGAGGCATTTGGCTCCCAACACTATATATTTTACATTTTGTTTCACCTTTATTTTCCTGTACTGAAGTTTTCAAACCTATAGCCATCTGTAGTTGCCTAACAAGTTAACATATACATTTAATAAAATATACTGGATAACTTTATGCAATTTCCTCCTCAGAGAAAATTTTAAAGGTGGTGAGAATTCAACTTCAGAAGATCCTACAGGAAATATAGTATATAGACCCTTTCTGTTCAAAGTTCAATGCAAGCATGGGACAGGAACAACATTGGCTGTCCTGGTTGATAACCTCTACTAGGAGTTGGATGGGAGAGTGCACTCCTGAACCTATTGGATCTCTCTGCAACATGGTATCCTGCTAGACATTCTATGAGGAATGAGCACTATTTATAGTGTTTCTCCTACCTGGATTGTTCCAAATGCCTGGAAGAAGAGTGGCTCCTCCACTGAGGGATGTCACAAAGATGTCACAGGACTTAGCGTTCTTTCCCATGCTTTCCACTAACTACACAAAACTGCAGGGAGCATGACACACTATCAATATATTGATGATTACTACACATTGCAACCCCAACTGAGCCTGATATGTTGCAGCAATTCTAACTTGGTGTTTGGAAACTAAGAATTTAGATGGCCAAAACAAGATCAGATGTCTTCATACAGGATAGAATTATCTCTATGTAATCAATCTATTTTACTCAATCACTATTTTGGCTCTAAGATTGCTGCATTCTCTCTAAAAGAGCAGGACTACATCTTGGGAGTCCTGGAATTGTGGGTACTGCTTAAACAGTTGGAAGCTGTGGCCAAGACCGATTTTTCCAGCTGATGTGCTAGATGTGTGGAACTTTTTCTAATATGGATCCCTTGAAATAGTGATTCACATCCTCATCACTTCTAGGCTAGCATATTGCCTTTTTCATGGCACTGCTCTTGAAGATGATTCAGGAGCAGCCATTACGTTGAGGTCACTACGCTGATTGCCAGTAGACTTTCAAATCTAATTCAAAGTGCTGGTTTTAACCTTTAAAGCCTTATATAGCTTGTCACCTATGTATTTGCAGAACCATCTCTCCCAGCCAGAATCTTTGCAGCTCTGTTTATATTCCCAAAAAACTAGAAATATTTTATTTTGAAAAAGCTTTTAAGATAGACAATATGCTTGTGGCTATTTTGAATTCTCTCTAAATACATGGTAAAGAACATTCATGGAAGATTTAAAGACTCTACACATCACATATGAAGACACTGAAGTAATTGCCCAAGACCAAAAATGCAGGAGATTCCTTGCTGCCCAATATGTTATATAGCAAGGGTCTAATGATAATACAAAATGTAATGTTTATACTTTTGAATAATTGTTTTAAGTGTAAGGATTGCTATAGAAATTTCATAAATTATTTAGATTGTTTTCAGTTGTAAAAGTATTGTTATATACTCAATATTTACAATACTGATAAACTAACTTTTGTGGTTGTGTAAACATTCACCTTGATACATTAATTTGCTACAAACTATTATGTCTTCCTAAATTAACTCAAATATCTAGATTAGCAAGATGTAATGGTCCGTGTTAGCTACCTGAATCCTGCAGTACAACTTACACATAAGCTGTATGAAATATATTTAAAAGAATGCTGATAGGTTAAACTGATATCTCAACTACTTTGCTGGCCTTTGGACTTTATCTACAATTTAAGTAAATAGAAGCAGCCAATTTTTAAACAGCATTCAAAAAATTGTTCACAAAGTTTTTTAATGTAGCAGCCACGTTTTCCCATTATTTAACAATACAGAAATTTCAATGGTGCCTCTCTGCATGCTATATAAATATATAATTTTTAAAATAACATAAGTTCTGTATGATTGTAAGTATTTAAAAATAATAGAATTAGTGGAGCCTGCTTATTTCCCTTACTTCAACACTTACCTTAATTAGAAATGGCTTTACTTATGCCATGTTTTACTATACACTGCATACTTCTTTACAGATGTCTTCTATTTTTATTACAATTCTGTATTGTTCATTCACAGTAAAATAGATTTCAACTATTAAGTTCATTGAAGAAGTCTCACACAAATATTACGACAATTCCATACTATCTTAAAAATACATTGTTCATTTTAATTGAAAGCAAGCAATTTTTCCAAGTTAACTATGGAACATTAAAAAAACCGGTAAGATCAAAACTGCCTACTCATATTCAACATAATCTAATAAACTGGACTATGGCCATATTCAATTCCAGCTGTTGAAATATCTTCAATTAAGATGACAAGGCAGCCTTAAATTAATGACACTACCCAGAACTTTGACCAGATTCTGTCTGAAAGAACGTCTTTCCATCTACTCACACCGAAGGCTAAAAGAATGTCGGTACCTCTTTTATCCAATAAAAGATGCTTCTTTTATCTAATAAGTATCTGCTATTGGTCTCACACAAGACGTCAGCCTGAAATTAGTAATGAATTAAGCAACCCAAACAATGTAACCCTGGTTCAGTTAACCACAGACTAATGTGTCAACTAGTTGGAAAAAACCGTCCAACCTTCTCTCCCAAAGGCCTTTCTAACACAGCATTACTCAAGACACCTTACGCCCCCAAACTGCGTTGAGTCAGGGAGAAAAGCGACAACCCTCTTTTCTCCCCTCACCGGGCCCGTAGAACTTGCTGCCTTTGGTTACATCGAAGACTTTGCCGTTGACGGCCAGAAGGATGCGCGGCAACCGCGCGCCGTCGTACTCGCGCAGCTGCTCCAGAGTGAAGTCCCGCCGCTTCATGCGGGGCAAGGAGTGGGCCTGACTTTGTTGCGCCGCGCCCCCCGCTCCGATCCTTTTGCCCCAGCGCTTGTAGACCTGATAGGCCAAAAGCGTCACGATCACCAGCGTCAAGATAAATAGCATGTCGAACCAGCTTCCCCACAGCCAACTTCCGGACGAGGCAGTAGCCGCCGTCTCCGGCGGAGCGCCGCCGTCGCCTTGTTTCGTCCTTAGCTTTCCAATCCCATCGTCCGCCATCACTGCCCAGCCAGCGCCTGCCTGAAAGGAACCGCTCCGCCCCAGTCGGGGAGGAGGGGGAAAGGCAGAGGCGGGGCACTTTAATGTGTTTTTTCATTCCTCGCTCCGATTGGTTGCGGTTAAGGACACGTCACCCATAACTAGCTCGCGCCCAGCAGAAACGAATAAAAAACAGGTGCACGCGGCTACCCAACGGTTGAATTCCACCTTACGAAAAGCTTCGTTGAAGAGGGCGGGAGAAACCATGAAGCAGAAAAACGCGCCTGCGTCCGTCCTCCCCTTCCCCGCCCCGCCCCGCCCCCCCTCATATTCACGAAAACATTCGGTCTTCTGTCGCTGTCGGTTTGGAGTTTGGCGGGTGGTTGGAGCTGCTGGAATGTAGGCGTGCTTGATGGATTCTGACGTTGTTGCGGGCTGAGCTCGTATACCGCGAATGCTTTTAGTTTATCATCATTACTATAAATACGCTTCAGGGTCCCGCCCTGCAGCATAAAGCAGACGGTCACACCGTAGTTGCTTATTTGGAGAAGGATTTTCGGGGCGGAGTTTCAATGTCCTTTCTCCAGTGGAGAAGATGTACGATTTCCTAAGCCTCAGCCTTACCCAACTAGATTGGGTTGTTTTGGACCTCAACGCCTGTAATTTTCGATGGAATTGACTAGGGGTTGTGACTGGTGATCTCATTTATTAATAAATGAGCTACAATTGCTGTATGAGGACATAACGATTAGCAGGTCTTGTCTGCATCAGCCACAGAACACACAAAGCACTAATAATACTTAATATCCTGAATATCCTCAGCCACAATAGACAGAGACGTTTTATAAACACTTGCTAATAGATACATCTGCTCCTGCATAAAAGCACCTCTTGAAGAGAATTCAAAGATTTTTCCCAGTAATGTTGGAGGATTACTTCACACTTGATCTCATGCTAAATGAATAACTATACATAAAAGCTGTGTATGCTTTAATTAGTTTGATCAAAATAATTTTATAGTGCTTTTTTATGAAAGCATCTTTCATTTAAAAAAATCATTTTTTATGAAAGCATCTTTCATCAATTAAAATTGCTTTAAAACAAAACTATATTTAAAAATTTAGTGTAATTTACAGGAAAAGAGTTATAGACATTAGACTCATACAATTTTCAATGAAGAAATAGATGGGTAATTTCATATTGTATAAGTTGCTGCCAGATTTCAAGGAAACTACAACTTGAGATAAAGAATTCATGTCATATACACTATATGTATAGACACCAAGGATGAGACCAGGTTCTACAAATCAACAGCATCTTGTGTGCTGCCTGGCTTTTAGAAGATGTAATGTGGAATTAGCAGATGTTATCTGCTGACCTGACAATTTCAAATGGTTTCACATTGTTTTGGACATGGATTAGTTTATACCGCTTGGCTTCAGATATTTCAAGCTCAGATGGCAGGTAAATTATTTCCTTAAATGAATAGTGATGGATTATTATTGTTGTTGTTGTTTGTTGTATTTTGTTTATTGTAATTTTTTAACAGGTCCTTAGCATCATAATAAGTTATGACCGGCTCCTCAAAAACTACTTATGACCAGTTATGGCTGCTACAGTACTCCTGTGGTTGTTTGCCTTTATGACAGACTGCTGGTATGCTGCAGCACCTCCCTGTCTGTCTTCCCCCATTCCCCTCATGGGACTTCATAAGGCTTGGGCCTTCTTCCCATTCCACCAGGCCCCACACCTCTTTATCTTTCAAAGATCTCTGGGGCTTGTATTAGGGAAGGGGAGGTACGATGTTCCATTCCTGGTCCATGTGATGTGATCCTGGAAGTGGCCACCAGAAAATGGCAGCTGCTTCTAGGATAGTGTCATGCAGCCCAGGAACACAGACAGAGCAATGCTCTGCTTCCCTAATACAAGCTCCAGAAGGCTCCACAGTGATCTGTGATTGTCTGGAACTCATGTTAAGAAAGCAGAACAAGCCACTCCATTCCGGAGCCTTCTGACATGATCTTAGAAGAGGCTGCCATTTTCAGCGTGTCCACAATTCAATGCAGCTATCCAGAAAATAGTGGCTTCTTCCTTGATTGCACCATGCAGCTCAGAAACAAAAAGGCATGTGTCAAGCCCCTGTCAGAATCTGATTTCGAGGGGGAGGCCGAGCAGCTGACAGGGAGTAGGAGTGTAGCTCCGGTGGCTATGGAAAAAACTGGGGAAGGGCAAAGTCCAGCTGGGCAGAGCAGGGGTGAGGTAGACCAAGGCAGGGGGAATTCAGAGGAAGATCCAGGCCCACCCCCCTCTTCATCCTAGAGTACGCGGGAAGAAACAGATAAGGGAGCAATGTGAGTTGCATGGCTTAAGGTCCTGATTTCCTTCATTAGCTGCAGCTGGGAACACAGTGTTTAAAAAGGAGATTGCACACAGCAACCTGCTGGAAGCAAATCATGAGTTATCTTTTATTGTTCAGGCTTGTCTGTGTTCCTGGCGTCTTCCCAACTGTGTGTGTTTTGTTGGCCTTTGAAGTCTGCAATTCCTTAATCTGCCCGGTCCAGTTAATTGCTGTGGTGTGATTTGTGGGTGGATTTTTATTTACAGTTTATATGTACTTTGTTTTTGGACTGAATTTCCTCCACTTTAAGACTGTTTTTGGGAGGGTTTTTTCTCCAGCCAAAGGTAACTGGACATTGGTGGCAAATTTGGTGGTATTTTCTTACTTATGTGATTGTATAGCCTTTGTGCCATGCCCCAGGTCATCACAGCATCCCTAACCTGAGCTCCAAAGATCTTTGAAAGATAAATGGTTGTGCAGATGGGGAAGAGAGTGTTGGGCCCTGTGATCCACTTAACAATCCATGAGTTTGTTTAATGACCACATTGGAAAGAGCAGGGATAGAGGTACATAAGTGAGGCAGTTACAGTGCTTCACTTCACAGATATCATGACTTTCAATTGTATTTGATGGTTTCCACTATAGTCATGAGTCGAGGACTAGTTTCAATGAAAGATGTTCATAAAACTCTAAATATAATCAATAAGAATACAGTGATACTTTATAATTTAAAAGTAGTATGATTTCTAATCAATAATCTGAAATGCCAGAAGATAAAAATAAATAGCAAGTCATGTATACACAAAAACGTTTGATGTGAAAAAAAATATGTTAGATTCAGCATTACAAATACCGAAATTGAATTGGGATTGCACTGATTTTTCTACTGGTAACTATGAGAGTTTTCTAGATTCAGAGTCATCAATCAGGTGATATAAGCCTGTCCTCATTGTGTACCATAATTATGTTTTGGAGTAAGGGTTTTGTGGATTATTTTTTGGGTTTTATTGCATGTTGTTGTGAGCCACCCAGGATAATTATATATAATTATGTGTAAGATAGGAAGCCATAAAATTAATAACTCTTATTAGCATAAGAATAGGATGATGCTAGGAGTGCAATGGCCAAGTGGTTAAGACACTGGGCTTGTCTGCTGGAAGGTTAGCAATTCAAGATGCAAGTACTGCCTGAGTATTTCATTAAGTGATATAGCAAACCATAAAAGCCATAATTTATTGATTGCACATGTGACTAGCTATACCACTTTGTAGTGGTTTACTGTTTTGAGCAGTAGTCTGATCTGAATCAGACACTGCTTGGTTGAGAAAGATGAAGATGAAATAAGAGCCTGAGACATGATTTTTCAGTTTATAGACAAAGTCTTATAAGGTAAGTTAACCATAAATTAATATTTCTCATGCTGCTAATGACATATGTTATAAAAATTAGGTAAATAAAGGGTACTGCTAGGCTCTTCAAACTAGGTGGAAATCTCACCCAGTCCCCACAACTGTAATGCCTTAACTGTGCTTGAACCTAGCAGAAATCTCTCAGACATTGCAGTTAGATAAGAATATTTATTATAACTTAGACTGAAGCCACTTTACATAAGATAGAGCAGCTCCCTTTTTATGCCTGCTTACTTTTTATTTCTTCACATTCCAGGTTTCAGTGAATTCTTGGTTCTTTGCTTTATGTCCTTGAAGGCCCTACCCCATTTGATGGTTCTTGACATAAATGACTCTTCTGCTGAGAACTGCTTGCTCTTGGCTTAGTCTCATGAGTGCAAACTGAGATTGGGTAGTCTGTCAGTAGTACAAATCAGGTTTGGATATCATGGTTAACACAATAACAATGTTGCAACTATTATTTGTTGTTTAGAATTACAACTGTCATGTAGAATCAATAACTATTGCAGTATTGCTGCAGCATCGTTATAGACAATAATTTATGAAATGTTTGGCATTATTTTAGTGGCTTTCAGTAACTGTTATGAATGTATTATTTAAAAAATGAAGGAAATGTATTCAAAAATTGTTTTGTTCCCAGTAAAACAATGCATACAAAACCTTGACCACTATTAAATCAGGTAAAGAAACTTGGTATATATTCAACAATTTCCAATGGAGAATTGGCTGAAGACATGCAAGCATAAAACTTGGTAAGGCTGCCTTGCATTTCATTTAGGAACTAGTTTTTCAATTGTTGTAAAACATGTTAATTATCTGGGTGTGGAAATCTGGAATTTCTTCCATAATTGCCAATGCATGGCATTAATGCATTTTGTAAATTAGGATGTAGCTCAAACAAAGGATGCTTCCTGTATGAACTAACACCTTCACTTTGAAAGTCTATTTAGACATTCTCAAACATTTGTTTAACACCCAGATGATAGACATACAAAAAAGTTTCAGGGATTTCATTAAATTGTCCCTTTACATTTCAAGAAGTCTTAGAGATTTACTTTTTTAGGGTCAGCCTCCTTACTCTAATAGTAATAGCTCTTTCCAAGTTAATGGTTCAAACAACCAAACAACATACATCAGGACACACTTGTCTTATCTTATTTAATATTGCTGAGTGTTTTACTGCTGTACTAATAGATGTACCTGATTCTCATCAAACATTCCCTGCTATTCCCAATTACTGGGAGAAACAATGAGTCACCAAGCAGATATTGTTCATGATCCTAAAATTCTTACCTCAGACAGATATTATTGTGAATATCTAATATCTAAATATCTAATGCACATCGTACAAATCTAATGCACATGGTGCACAAGTTATGTTCAAATCTATTCAAATAGTGCACAAGTTATATTCAAACTAATTGGCTGTTCTTAATATTATTCACATGTTTGCAATCATTTGCTGTAAAACCCAAACACATTCTTAGACCAGCTTATACACTATTGGTAACAGAACAATGAGAAATGGAAAGACTCTGCTATCTGGAGAACTGGATCAGAAGACTGCATGCAAATATAGTATCTTGAGCATAGGCTCTTCTGCAGGGGAGGGATTCAAAAATTTTAACAACCGGTTCTGTGGGCGTGGCTTAGGTGGTGGGTGTGGCTTGGTGGTCATGTGACTGGGTAGGTGTGGCTTGGTCATATTATTGGCTGGGCGTGGCCAATATCACTCACATCGAGGCATGCATCTCCTCACCTGGTCTCTCATGACTGTGGGGATGCTGCAACAGTCGTAAGTGTGAAAAATGGTCATAAGTCACTTTTTTCAGTGCCATTGTAACTTTGAATGGTCACTCCACACAAGAAAAGTACCAGCAAAAGAGAGAAAGAAAACTCCAGAGACGTTCCTGAGAAAGGAAGTCTAGTCCTGCCACAAATGTAATAAGGGTTAACAGAGAGGCAGTTTCTGTAAGCAACACCAGAATGTTTCCTTCCTGCCTTCCTTACAGGATTAGTCCAGTAATTTCTTCTAACAACCGGTTCTCCGAACTGCTTAGAATGTTAACAACCGGTTCTAACGAATAGGTGCAAACTGGTAGAATCCCACTCCTGCTCTTCTGCATGCAAGCATTAGAATAGCAATACAACATAATTCCAAAGAGCAACCATAACTCATCAAACATATCAATAACAGTGTGGCATAATATTTATGTTTACAATATGATATTGTATGTATATCATAACTATTGGAAAAAGAAAAAGCAACACTGCTTGTTAAGAGCCTATAGCTTTACGGTAGATGTGGGCTTCTGTTGTCCCTGTATTTGTTCATTCTTTTTGTCCAGTTTTCAGTCTATAAATATGCCCAGTTCTGAGTGCTCATGTCATTCGGATGTTTTAAAAATAAATTCTTCTCATCATCAATACCTGGGTGAAGCAGAGATATATTCTGCTTTCCATCCTGCATTTGAAGAGAATTATCTCCCTCAATCTAATTTATTTCTTACTCTTCGTGTCTTGACTAATTCAGTTTTTAAAGCCCACCTGTTAGTTTTCTATTAAAATTGATTTTGATGGATAAAGCTATATATTCTACTGATAATAACTTTTCATATAATTTGGTGATTAAAATGTACATTTATATGTTACAAACTAGTTTAAATTCAGTTTCACAGTAGCATTAAAAACATCTAAATAATGTTAACTAATATGAAGCTGTTTTTTCATTATTGATATATCAGTAAATTAACAGCAGGATGACATTATATGATGCTATAGATCATTAATATGGAAAGGAATAATTAACCTGCAACATAATATAGTAACAAAGAAGGCAAGATATCCTGGAGATCTTCTAATCTAACCTCCTTCAAAAATCCAGTATTAAAGTAGCTCTGTCAAATCTCCAGTCAATCAATCATACAATCCATTAAAGCATTTCATATAGTACCTAGCTCTCTGGAGAAGTCTGTAACAATGTGAAAGGTGGGAGTGGGGAAGAGAAAAAAGGATGACTAGCATCAGAGTGCATGTTCGTGATATTTCTGAAGGGTACACTATTGGAAAATCTGAAGGACTAATTTGAGGATAAATCATCTTGGAAAAATCTATGTGGTTGCTAAGAACTGACATCAACTTGATGGCTCATTATCAATATAAATCAACTGTAGCTTAAAGTAAAACAATCAGAAATGTCTTTTTTAAATGCAAAAAAAGTTTACTGAAGAGTAAAAAATAAAATATACATAATAAATGATGCAGTAGAGCTGCAGTATGGAAGTTGGTTTTCCTTTTGGGAAGAATTGACTCTCGCTGTAATGTTTCATCATTAAGAAGTTAAAAGATAATAAGTTCCTCATTGGCAGTTCAGTAAATCCTTTCTTTTGAACTTTCCTTAACTATCCATGTTGGCGAAATAAAAAACGAAGAAGCACATAAGGTATTTTTTTCAGTAAGATTTACTAATGAAAAAATTCTTTGCTGTTGAGGATTTTCCATTCATTCCTATAGTGACAACTAAAATATACGGGGGAAAAAAGTGCAAAAGAAAATTACTAGTATCACTTGTTATATAAATGTGTACACCAAAATACTTTATCAGATGGTAATATAATTTTTTCCTGCCATTCTCATTTTTGAAGCCTTATAAATATGACCTTTTCCAGTTTCTCAAGAAATCATTTGGAAATGTTATCCAGGTGATCCTTGACTTATGACTGTGTTTAGTGATCATTCACAGTTACAACAGCACTGAAAAAGTGACTTATGGCCATTTTTTGCACTTACAACGTTTGTAGTATCCCCATGGTCATATGATCAAAATTAAGATCCTTGGTTGATTCAACAGATGGTTGCAATGTCCTATGTTACGTGATCACTTTTTGTGAACTGACAAGCAAAGTCAATGTGGAAGTCAAATTCATTTAACAGTTGTGTCATTAACTTAACTGCAGTAATTCACTTTAAAATTATGGCAAGAAAGATTGTAAAACAGCAAATTCACTTAACTGTCTCACTTAGCAATAGAAATTTTGGGCTCAGTTGTGGTCATAAATCAAAGACTACCTATAGAAGTTTTTTTTCCACAGTACTAACAAAAGCCTGTTGGTATATATTTGAAAACAAACGTTCACAATGTATATGTAAGACACCATTTTGATTTCCACAGTCTGATTGTGCATTCTCTAGAATCAATGCAGTATATTACTATCTAACAAATTTTTATCTGTCTCCAAACAAGCTTTGGAATAGCACTTACCACTGGTGGGCCGCAAAAATTTTTTGGTGGGCCACAGAGAAATCTTACCCCCAGAGCACCTCCCCCAAAGCAATTAATCCAGGTTGCGCAGAAACACAAGGCTGAGCAACCCACATGGCCCGCGGAAACCCTCCCCGCTCACTCAGTTCTTATCCTTGTCTGCTAAATAGCTATTTATCTTTAAACATCTTAGCTAGTTTTGCTGCTACAAAGTGCCATCTATAAAACATCTTATACAAGTTTTCTGTATATATTGTTGATATTGTTAATTTATAATTCCTATCCCATAGCTTCTGCCATTTATCTAATTCTATGGCATATCCCAAAAATTTTGCCCATGCTATTTATCTTTAACTTGTTCTTCTTCTAGTTAACACCTAATAAATAGCAATATAGTCTTTTAATCAGCTTATCTTCCATTCCTGTTAATATTTTATCAAATTCTGACAACTCCTTATAAATCCCTTCAATTTTAATATCTTTTTCATATCTTGATTGTCCGTGTATATGAATACCAATGCATTTCCAGCCCTTGTTCATTTAATTTTTGTTTAGTTTTGAGCTTTGTATCTAGCAATAGTTCCCATTTTACAAACATTTGATGTATAAGTGCTTCCATTGTTAGCCAGACTGGTATCTTCATATAGTGTTGTTCTCTAGTTTGTTCCCATGTTAATAATAATGCATTCCTGACCATGTGTCTTTGAAAATATCCATGTATTTTACTTCTCCCATACCACAAAAATGCATGCCAATCCATTGCAAATCACGTCCTTCCAACGTTAACAACCTTTTAGTCCTCAATGTTATCCATTCTTTCATCCAGGTTAATACCGTGGCTTGATAGTATATTTCATATGTAATGTAGCCAAACTTCATTACTCTTGTTCCATGATTTCAGAGAAGAAACTTTTAGCCATAGCTATATGATCATCTGGTACATTGACTGAAATATAAGATGGAAAGCAGATGTCAACAAAATTAATTGTTTCGATTACTTTTTATTCTCGATAATTACTTTAGAGTTAATATCAGTGAACTTCTCATAATGTCAATAAAAGCCCAAATTTACAAATAGTAATGTAACCTAGATGCCTATATTTTAAAAATAATCCATAATATCATTTTGCATCATGGTAAATATTATGTGAGATTCTTAAAATTATATGCATGTTGCAGATAAATGTGCAGATAGACTATGGTTGTAAAAGTCACATTTTCTCCCTGTTGTTTTAAGGGATGTAATAAAGGATAAATTAGGAAATGAAAATGAAACATTGATCCATCTAAAAATGGTTGGTCACCAATTTCATTATGCTGGAAGTGCAAATTGAGGGAGGAAGATCTTATCCATATGATACTTGATTTGCTCCATTATTGTCCTATATTGTTTTAATACCTAAAAACTGTTAATAAATTTTTGAATAAAATGAATCAAATACAAGAATGTGCTTTTTATTTAGATACCAATAATTTCAATGTTTTTATATATGAAAAACTGAATTGGGATGCAACAAAAAAATAAGCACCATCCTGAATTTATAGATTTAAACTGATGATGTTAGAAATTGTCTCTTTTGCAAAAAGTCTATGGAGATTCTCAGTCATCCAGGTCAGGTTTGTCTCTTTAGCAGTGTAATCAATATTCATCTTACCATCAAGATTTAGTATAACATCTAAAAACGAAGCTTTTTATGCATTTGCCAGGGCTCTAACAATCCACCCCCATTCAAGTCATGAGTCTCTAGCCGCATCTCTCAGATTTTTTTTTTTAAAAAATGATTAGGAGTGAACATGTCAGCATTACCTGGGTGCAGCTGATACTGAGTCACATCATTCATCTCACCCTTGACCCTGGGCTTTCCCCACCCTCTGGATGTGAATTCTCCAATGGGACACATCCATAGCCAAGAGTCATCAATCATGCTCTCCAGTAATAATCTTGCGCGCCAGAAGCTTCGACCAACTAGCAATTATCTATGAAAATATTTGAGGTATGCATTACTCCCCCACAACTCCCTTTCTACTGACAACTCTAAAAAACCAGAGAAATATTTTTGAGTTGACACATATTAATTCTTGATTCTTTCCTCCTCCTCTTCCTTCTCCCTCTCCTCTTTCTTCTTCACATTAGATAAATTCAAATGTTGAAACTCTTTGGTGCCATCTCTTGCTTAGTCAGATTTAGTAGTCCAACCTTTATGCTCATTCTTATTCAGTCAGGCTGTAGAACTTTTTATATTATCTAGTGTATAATTATGCAACATATGATTAGAACAACTTGGGACATAGATAAATTTGACTGTCATATAAAAATGCAAATGAATATTCACAAAGTTACATTTGCTGGTTGAAAACCACTCAGATGTTTCTAGAATATAACCAAACCTTACATAGGAGAGGCGGAAGTTGAATAGTATCTTGGAAATTTGTAGCACCTATCAATTCAATACCAAATAAACTATACTAATCATCTGAGACAGAAATGCTGAAGTTGGAAATAAAATAGCATTTGGAAGAACAGGAAAAATTTCATGTATACAAAATAAAGCAGGAGACAAACTAAAAAAGTTTTTGCTTGAAAAAATACAAATATAAAATTACTAAGAATTCTTAGGGATACACTTTATGTGGCAAACAACATAATGCTATGAAATTGTCAGGTGCGAAGGATCAGGAACATGTTATATTCCAGTTAATTTGATTTATTGCTCGTGTGTACACCAGAATTTAGTCAATGGTCAGCACTAAATTGATGCTAAATAAGAATTAATGGAATTCAAACGGGACTGGATTTGGATTGCTTATGAGAACTTAATGACTCCAGGCTGATTCCTCTCTTGACTCAGCCCTCAGGCTTTGTCTCTTCTACAGAAATAGTTTTTTACAGGATTTTGTTCTTTATTAGTTTGACACTTCATGCCTTGATGGGGACATAAGTTTAATACAACATAAAAATAAGCACTTAAAAATCTAATAAATTTAACTAAAAATCTAATTATTGTCTGCACTTGGAAAAATGTAGTTTTCAGCATATAACCATGTCAGTAGAAATCAGTCAGTCAAAAAGAAAGCCCTGAAATAGGTCACTCAGTGTTTCAGATTGATGCCAACCCATTCATGTACCCATTCATTGGGTTCAAACATTAGGCTGGTTCTATATTTATCTAACGGTAACCTAGTCCAACCCTCATTTGTCAATGTCTATAACAAACCTCACAGGAGATTGTGTTGAATGTTTTGCTGAAGGTAACACCATGTCCATCATATTCCTGTGGTCAGCTATGGTATTCTAACAAAAAAGGAAGATCAGATTGATTTAACACAACTTATTTTTGTTACATTCAGCAGGTTCTTTCCAAGCAATGTATTATTTTAAGACCCTTAAACTAACTCTTAAATAATTTATTCCTGACTTTTTAATAATTTATTCCAATGACAACATCAAGCTGGCAAGTTTGCAGTTACCTGGCTTCTCTCCCTTCCCCCTTTATGAGAGAGAAATATTTTGCTCTTCTTGAATCTTCTGGCAATATGCCCATACTCCATGTTCTTTTTTTCAAAAATATCAGAAAACTTATATCCATAAGCTCCTTCAAAATCCTTAGCTTTAATTGGTTTGGTTCTGGTAGCTTAAACCTGTTCATTTAGCAGATTCTCCCTAACTATTTTTTACTTACCGTAGTTTGCTATAACTTTTTTTATCAGTTATTTATTCAACACATATTTGAACATAGAACTTGTCATGCCCTTGTCGGAATCTGATTTGGAGGAGACCGAGTAGCTGACAGGGAGTGGGAGTGTGGCTCCATTGGCTGTGGAAGAAACTGGGGAAGGGCCAAGGCCAGCTGGGCAGAGCAGGGATGAGGTAGAGCAAGGGAGAGGGAATTCGGAGACCCATGCCCACCTCCTCTTCATCCTGGGGCACACAGGGAGGAACGGAGAAAGGAGCAACATGAGTTGTGTGGCTTATAGGGGAGGAAAGGGCCCTGATTCCCTTCATTAGCTGGAGCTGGGAACACAGTGTTTAAAAAGGGAAGCTGCGCACAGCAAAATTGTTGGGAGCAAATTGTGAATTATCTGGTATCATTGAGGCTTATCTGGGTTCCCGGCATCTTCCTAACTGTGTGTGTTTTGCTGGGCTTTCAAGTCTGCAATTCCTTCTCCTGCCCTGTCAAGTTAATTACTGCAGTGTGGTTTGTGTGGATTTTTATTTACAGTTTGTATGTACTTTGTTTTGGACTGAATTTCCTCCACTTAAAGACTGTTCTTGGAAGAGTTTTTTTTCTCCAGCTGAAGTTACCTTGGACATTGGGGGCAAAGTTGGAGGTATTAAAAGGACATTCCTTGCTTATTTGACTGTTGCATTTGTGCCATGCTCTGGGTCTTCACAGAAGCTCTTCAGGGAGAATACTGAAACAAAATAGGTATTGAGGGGTTCTATCCTTACTCTGTCACGCATTACCTGTTGCTATCCTGCTATCTCCTAGCAGTGGCTCAAGCCCTTTAAAAAGATAAATAATAATTAGTGACATAGCTGAAAAAAGTCTTGGTTGCTTCCAATTTCTTTCATGAATTTTTAGATATTAGTCACTTGGTTAGATATTGGTCACTTGGTTTAGATATTAGTCCCTTGGTTGTAGATCTCCTTGGTAATTGCATCCATTTTCCATTTCCTATTCATATCCCTTTCAGTCCCTAGCTCAGTTAAAAACTTAAAAAAAACAAATCTTCTTAATCTTTTTTCTATAGGAATCATGTACAATTGCATTGCCGGTATTTTATTTTTGAGCAGTTCCCATCCACTTGTGTTCCTTTGGTATGAGAATTTGTATCCATGGAATCTCTAAGTTTGTTGAAATTTATACATTTAGGACTGTGCTCCAGTTTCTTTTACTGTAGTATCTTGAACCTCAAGATGATGTGGTCATTTAGCATAATCATGGCAGTAACACAGGAGAGCTGAAGTAGCAACAGCTTGTCAGCCCTGACGCAGTCAGAACTTTCCCAAATGTCATTCCCTTAGGAGTCATGGGTCCCAGATTTTGGATGCATTTTGAAAATTAGCCCATTTGATGCAATTGTTGCTCTACGATGCACTGTTTCCCAGGTTAAAGTTATGGGAATGAGTGTTTTGGTAGTATGCTGAGTAAATTTCCCCCATTTCTTTATCATTCAATAGTTATATTTTGTTCTTGGTTTCTGTTCATATGACCCCTTATTATGCAAAGTCTGTTTTCATTTCTTTGCTAATATTAACTGTGCCTCTATTAGCATGACCCATTGAATCACAAGTTAACCAACTGCATTTTAATTTAAGTGTTCTATGTGACTGGAGTTCATGTGGCCACTTTATGATTCAGCTCATCATGCAAATTCAAACAACCTGGTAACTTGAGTATATCACGCTCAAGATTGACATAGGCAAGCATTTAATGCAAACAGAACCTCTGTCTTTAAAGATCTAAGGTCTAACAAAATCAGAGGTGTAAAATAATGTCTACAACAAAACAACTCTGTAGGTTATTACTGTAAGATGACATTTGGAATCTTCTTCTAAGGAAGATGTTTCTGAAAATGACCAAAAGGTGGCAGCACTAAGCATTGCAAAGATTTTCAAACGTATTTTCTATTCTAAAAAAAATGGCTTTTAACGTTTATAGCCTCCAACTGGAGCAGAATCCAGTGTCATGTAAAATTACTTGATTTTTTAAGAATGATCTTAAATATGCATTAATACCACATTTAAAATACTAGCATGCATAAACTTTAATCTTTGCTTAAATCCTAAATCACATACTCTTAATGTACTGCATATTTTTCTTCAGATCTTACATTCTTGCCAGTAAAAGAAAGAAAGAAAGGGAGGGAGGAAGGGAGGGAGGAAGGGAGGGAGAAAGGTGTTTGTACATCTCTAAGTAATTGACGGCAAAAGCCTTGGAAGCTGGACTGTAATTGCTGAATGTTTTTTTGCTTCCATTGTTTCAGTTACTTGCGCTCCTGACATAGTTGTAGCTAGAGCTAAAAGCTTTTTAGCATTATCTAAAAGCCATAGATTTAGGGTTAGGATTCCTTGCTATATGCAGGTGAGAGACATGTTCTTGCTGGAAAGCATTCAGCTATAATGGAATTGCACATCATGATTCCTGATTTTTTATATCATGTGAAATAAAGTATTCTGGTTGAATTTACAAATCCTAATTAAATATACCATGACAGCACAATGCTGAAAACTAAGTCTAACATAACAAATAACATGTCTCAGCATACAGAAAGTGTGAATACAACTACTATCACTAGTGTCTGATAGACATTGATGAAGTTGTATACACCCATGATACCTTTCCTAAATAGAATTTTATTGGCTACCTAAAAGTGAGTGTTGACTAAACTAGGCTAGTCTTTTTTTAATGGGAGTTTTCTTAATAATGGGATTAGTTTTATATATTTATCTACCTCAGGCATCTCATCTGGGCCTTCCCTTTTGAAGTCCAACTCAAGCTAATCTGAATAATTTTATCTATCAGAAAATTCTTTAAATTGACTCTGTTGGTGTTTATTTTTTTCCTTTCCTTCCCAATAGGGAGTGAATAAGAAAGGGCATTGGTTGGCTAACTGCAAATGCAACAAGAGCAGAAAAATATTCCATTCTTTCACTTATCGCCATAATGTAATCCTTAACAAGTACTTTTTATATGTTTGATTGGATTGCCCACAGTGGTCTACACATCTAATCTGTCATTTTGCCTCCAGAACTTTTCTGAAAACCAGGGAACCACAAGAGTGACTGTGGACCTGGAGTCAACATTGACCGGCAAAAAAATTCATCTGAGTCTCCCCTAACTTAATCCTACTGTATTGCCTCTCATTGAAAGAGGATGGTGATTATATAGACCAATGGAATACTAAAAGTTATTAATGTAAGATGTCCATATGACCACTTTGCTCAATGATTGGAATCCCAGGACTCCTGTTTGCGGTCATTAAGCAACCTTCCAGGTTGTTAAGTGAATGGAGTGCCAGGTAAGGGGTAAGGGGTGCCTTGGGGGATAGAAGGGAGGGGGCTGGGAAGATCCACAGAATTTCTTCAGGGTTTTAGACTCTAGAAGCTAAAATCTTCATTCCTGCAGGTTAACAAAAGATTGTCTTTCCCTTCTATCCACTGAGGGGAAATTATTTGCCAGCTACAGAAAAGAATTTAAAAATCTGAAGATTTTATAGCTCTATTCCTGCAGCCCAGTGAAATTTCCTGTCCCCTCTAGCCACTGGAGGGAGACCTTCAGGATTTTAACTCCATTCCTGCAGCCCAATGAAAGATTCCCCACCCACAACAGACAGAGGAGAGGGGAAATACTTCGTTGGGCTGGAAATCTCATCTTTCAGTCAGGCCTTAGAGATGAGAGGGAATCTTCTTAACAAATAGCAATGGCTTGCAGCCTTTCCTGCCGGTTTCCCCATTGACTTTCTGGAGAAGCTGGCAGAGAAAATTGCAAATAGTGATCATGTGTTTAGCTTGCTTGACCACTGGGCATAAGTGTGCCAGCATCCAAATTACAATCTCATGACCATGGGAGGAATGAGGTACTTTACAACAGCTGGAAGTGCTTTATGACTCATTGAGCACCCTTTAATTTCATAGGATAATTTTTATTAAGATACGTATTTATATTTGTAACTTAGCAATCATAAAGTTAATCATTACTGTCATATGCATGTGTGTTGTTGGCTATATTAAGGTTCAGCAGAAGATATACAACACTTATTTAATAAGCTAGGTTTCCAGCCAATGAATGGGGAGTTAATAGGAAAAATTGACTATATAATTCCTCCAATATTAATCCAAAACGTTATTTAGAAAGTAAGTAGTCGGTTCAATTCACTTATCTAAGTACTTGGCCTTCCCAAATAATATCAGAACAGATTGGTATTTCAGTAAAATGTGTCTAAAATAATGCTTTTACTTGTCTCATCTCATCTTGTGTCAGGAATGTAAGAACTATGCTTTCACTGTTTCTTGTATATTTGGCTTTTTCTTAAAATTCATAGTATATATTTGATGCTCTTTCTGTAAAGCCAATGTAACAAGTGGCAATGGCTATTTATAATTCTCCAGGCTTTATAGATATTTGTCACAGACAATTTACAAAAGAGATGTTGCAAAAGAGAATGTTCATTATCAGTGAGCAAAAAATCAAAATGAAGAAAAACTAAAAGTTAATAATGTCTAGGAAGGGAAGATACAAAAATCAAGATGTAAAATTATTCTATTTGTTTAATTCTTGTACTTACATCTCTATCTTTTGATTATAATACTTCTACAAAAAATAGTTTATCAGCTTTTAAACAAATTAGACATGCACCTCAAAAGGTGTGATGCAATATTAAAGTCCATTTTATATTCTTGGTAAAGTTTTCTCCTGTGGGCACTTCTAGCCACATATGTACTTGACAAGTTATGCCCAAACTGATTTTCTAAGTTATATGAAGCTAACATGGTTGAAATCTCTTCAATAAGTAAGAAAAGCCTGGAGGACATATCATAAGATCAGCTTCAAGCTGTGCTGATGAGTAAATATTAATCCCTTTAGAATGGTTTATTAAAACTGCTTCCTGAAGACACAGAAAATATTGTGAGTTATGGATGAGTGCCTCCATGTATGGAATAATTAGATGCTTCTCTTTCCATTATTCTGAATTTGAATAGTCAAGGATAAAAGGGAGGAAAAGTTCCATACACAAAGTAGACAATTGAAAATAGTTCTAGGGTAAATTAAGCAAGAAAAGATGAGAAAATGAGCAGGGAACGTACAAGGAATTCATAATAAAAGAGACAATCCACCTTCCAATTAATCTGAATAATCCTCACTAAATAAAAGATGTATAGAAAAGTTGGGATTTCAATTCACTAATAGAGTGGATTGAGTTTCCTAGTTATTATTTATATGCCTCATTGCATGAAGGGTTGATGCTGGCAGTCTTAAGGAAAAATTGAAAAGCTGTCTCTGGATCCATAGGGATTAAACAGCTACTGCTGATCCTCAATTTACTCTTTGTGGTAAGTTGGTGGTGGTGCAGGGCCAATGAATGAACACCTTGGATCAGGGATGTCAAACTCGCAACAATACGTTGTCATTATGTGACATATCACAACTTTTTCCCCCTTCACTAAACTGGGGGTGGGGGTGGCCAGTGCATGACACATCCGGCCCACGGGCCACAAGTTTGACACTCCTGCCTTAAATGATGCAGTTTATCTGCACTCATATCAGTCAGAGTTCAGGTTTGAATGGAGAACAGAGATGCCATTAGTTGCTTTGGTTGATGACTTATGTCAAGAGCCATACAAGGATAGCAAGATTGCTCTGATCCACTCTTTAAGCAGCTGACACCCTAATTGCCACGCACTTAGAATAGTGCAACACACGGCAAGACTCCTTAGAAGCTTTAGCTGGTGGAAAATGCAGCCATAGTGTTCAAGAAGTTGATAGTTTAGTACATTTTATACCTGATTTATAGATCCTGCAGCAGCTTCCTATTGGCTTCCAAATTAAATTGAAAGCTGGTATGAATCTATAAAGCCTTTATGACTGGTACCTAGTATCTGTAGGCCTACATATTCTCACCAGTGTCAGCTCAACCATTGCATTCATGACAGGAAAACAGCCAGTTTTCTTCCCATGTTAGGAGAGCCAAATTCCTGAATACCATTTTTTTCTGTGATGATGCTGATTTTCTGAAATGAACTCTATTGGATATCCATTTGTATCCAACATGGGCAGCATTTCAGAAAAGGCTAAAAGTGATTTTTTTCCAGAGTTTTTAGGCCTGATGTCAGTGATTTGTTTTGGGATGGATCTATCTTAAGTTTTTTTTATATTTGTATTTTTGTATCTTGTTAGCTACTAAGAGTTGTGATTAAGATAGCATGCAAATTTAACAAACAAACAAATAAATAGTTCCTATTAGCTACTGTTAGATACTTGTTTAAAGTATACAGCCATGATCATAGAGATATGTTGTTCTGCTTATTTCCAAGTTGCAAAACTCTTTCTGTGAGAACCTCAGTTTACAACTTTTCTTTGGATTTTACTGCTTCCTCAGTCATACTTACCTCAACATGTAAATATATAAGAAACCAATAATACACTGACCAGTACCTAATATAAGGAACAAACTGGGGTTAGCCTGTGTGAAAAAATTAATTGATATAGTATTACCTTTCTGGTTATTGTACATTTTTCTAAAACCACTTTATTCATGTAAGACTTCTTGGTAAAGTATGTGGCCATCAACATTGTTTTTGTACTCACAGAGTGAGTGAAAATATATGTCACATATTAATTTGTTTGTTTTTTGGTAAGTTGCAGCGTGATTTACTTATTTTTACAAACTTTTCTATATTGCCTTATTTTACTTGACTCAAAGTGGTTCATAAAGCATTGAAAAGTAAAAGCAGCAAACCACATAAAGGGAAGCATAACAATAAATTGTGCACACAGATGTTTAAGGCAACAGTACAGTATATCCATTAAAATTCTGAAATGGTTTCCAAATATATACTAGTCTCACCAACTTTTCATCCTTTCCACGCAATATCAAGTTGACATGGCCCTTGAGACAACATAACATATTATGTAGGAAGCATTCGGAAATGATAGACAGATGAGAGGGAGAGGAGTTTTTATAACACCAACAGGAATTTCCAATGTGATCCAAGTGATGGTTCAGAGAGGCTACTTGTGGTTAGGCTTAATTCTTTTGCCTTTTGTTGTCCACTTATTAGAGACTTGAAGCTGCTTAGATTTTCCTGTAGTTCTCCCCCTGTAATAAAATCTGTGTGTTTAATCACCTTTGTGTAATTAAGTCTGGTTTTTCATATTGTTAGTAATGCAGCAAATAGATTAATCATTGCTTTGCCTACCTGATTTCCCACTCCGTTGCATTTTTTGCTATCGTGTGGGACTAAAAAAAAAAATTCAATTGATTCGAACTTCACGAGATTTTTTTTCTTTCGCGAGAAGTTGAAATTGATTAATTGCACTTTATTTTTAGTCCCACAAAGTTTTGTCTCCCTGCACATGATGGCGAGAAACACAATGGAGAAATGTGATGGAGGTGGAAATTGTAAGCAAAAAAAATGCTTGGTGGAAGCAAGGCCATCTGGCCGGTGCTGGCAAACTCTTCTGCCCACAAAAACTTCGTCTTTGATTGCTGACACCAAAAGGCAGAGCAAGAGCTGCAGGGAAGAAGCCAGTAGGCCTGGGAGTCTGGAATACCCTTCTTCCCCCGCCTCACCTTTCCCCACCTGCCACACTCCTAAATTATAGTGAAAGTGAGAGGCAGGAAGCCCTACCATGCCTGGCGGGGTGAGGGGAGAAGAGGTGGCAAGAGGAGGTCCATCTTGCTCCAAGCAGCCCAATGAAAGGCAGCGGCAGCCTGGCCGCTTCCCTTCCTCGCCCTCTCTGGCATTGGAAGCTAGGTGTTAGCTCCACGCCCAGTCGCCCATGTAAAAATCAGGTAGGCTGTGGCAAAGGCAAGCAAGCTGGCTGGGCTGTGTGGGAGGCAGCTAAGACTCACCAGGCAGAGATAAGCTGGGCTGCGGGGGCTGTGGTTGAGGCAAGCAAGGGAACCAGAGAGCAGCAGCAGCTATGCCACAGGCGTGACTGTAGGAATCAGTCAAGGTGGGCAGGGCAGGGCCAGCCAGCAATTTAACAACCGGTTCAGCCAAAGTGGTGCGAACCAGTTGAATCCCACCACATATGTGTCAATATAAATGTGTGGAATGTATGTAAGGATGTATCAGAAAACAAATACAACTGCAAGACTATAATTGCACACCTGCACTTTTCTAATATGCCTGTTCTCAATGCTGCAGGGAGAGCCCAGGATGGGTAGACTCCTTCTTATGAAGTCATTAAGCTGGGTCTGTACTTGTACATATAAAAAGCCAGCCCCCCAGAGAATCTCCACCTTTGACTCAGCTTCTTTAAGTCACAAGCTGTGTCTCTGAAAACGTAAGCTTTATTCAATGATTTTCTACAGAAGCTACCCTTGCTTCAATCAGTTCCCGGGGATCTGGGCAGCTGCAACTCAGGAGAGTGGGGCCCTGTTCTCCTGCAACATTGGGATAAACATTTTCCCAAGCGCTGCTAGGCAAGCAGGGAAGCGTCTGAGACCTTCCCCATAGCCGCAGTTTGTCCCATCGTAAAACTGATCGGCAAACTGATAACAGAGCCAGCCAGCTGATCACGTGGGAGGCATCTCTTCCTTCTCTGGCTGATCTGATCGCTCGGGGCTTGCAATAGCCTAAGGAGCGAAATTCACTTCTTGGAGCCATCAATGAGCAGTGGCCATCTTTGAGTTCAGTCTCTTCAGACATGAGGTGAGTGGCCATTTTAAGTGGCTTGGCGGCCATTTTCAGGGCTCTAAAGACCCAATTCCACCCTCTCCCATCCTTAAGCACTTTTGAGAGCCAGTCTCTCAACGCTTGAGCCTTGCTTATTTAAAATGGATCAGGACAGTGCTCATGCAGAGTTCCCCCCCCCCCAGTGAAACAGGCCCTCCAACCCACTAAAAGGAAAAGATGCAGACAACATACTGCTCAGAGGGAAGTGGCTGCAAAAATCAGAGCTAAGGCTCTAGCCCCTAAGAAGACAACTCAGGCTGAGTTGAAGGCAGAGAAACACAGACATACAGCTCTAGAGAGACAATTTAAGAAGACTTCAACAAATGAGAGGGCAACTGCAATAGGTTTCCCAGCCAGATGAACATCAGGGTTTCCAGAATAGTCCCCCCAGGGGAGAGGAAGTTGTTCATGGAGCCTTTGGACCCCCCCGTCTGGTCCCCTGAGGCATTTGAGGAACAATTTCAAGATTTCAGCAGGTCTAGGTCATATTTCCAGCAAACTTCTGGGCCCTATTCCCCCTCTCTTCTCTCCAGAGTTCAGGCCTCCCAGATCAGGCCGGAAGCCACCTTCACACCCACTGCAGCTGGCCTTCGGCCCTCCACTACCTTTGATAACAGGCCCAGGGAGATCCAAGATATTGTTTCCTTAGCCATTAGGCAGGGATTGGCTGAAGGCTTTCAACAGATTCTTTGGCCTCTGGAAAGGGTTCAGGCCCTTCTCCCTTCTCAGTCTATGGCTTCCTTACCTCCACAACGAGATTTCCACAGACCCCAAGACCTCAGGGTCCATTCTTCACAGGCAGAATGGGAGGAGTATGAAGGGAAAGAGGGCGCCTCCCTATCTGAACACAGTTGTTCCTCTCGTTCAGAGCGCGAAGAGGGGAAAATCTGTGATCGCAATCTTTCAGAGGAAGAAGACTCTCGTCCAGACCAGCCCTCCTCTGCATTAGTCTTTAAACCAGCCCTCTTTAAACCCCTACTTAGCAAGGCCCTGGTCACTGCCAAGCTGTCACCTGAGGAAGCAGCACCTGAATCACAAGTGGAACCCTCTGGGCAAGGAGACTCGCTCTTCTCCAAGCCAGTACTACACACGGAGGTTTTGCCTTCTCCCCTTTTGTTTCTCGACATGGTCAAGGAGCAGTGCGCTTCCCCTTTGGCAGGTCCTCGTCCATCATCTTTGGACAAGCGGTTTTACAATGTTAGCACATCCTTAGCCAACGCCCTTGCAGTTCCCTCAGTAGACACTCCGGTTGTGGCATAATTCTCCTCTTCTGGCACTCCCACCGAGCCAGAGGATGTCCTTAAACCAGAGGACAAGCATTCCAAACAGACCCTCAAGCGCAACCTCCAAGCAGCTGTGTGGGCTGTTCGGGCTTCAACTGCTGCATCATTGTTCATGAGGGCATCTCTACAATGGCTGCACCAACTGCAGGATCGATTGCCTGCCTCTGACCTCAGGTCTCATCAGGACCTTTACAAAATTATAGCGGCGGAATTCACTGCGGATGCCACCCTCAATTCTGCCAAATTTGCATCAGGGGCCATGGCATCTTTGGTGGCAGCAAGAAGGCTTCTGTGGCTCTGAAATTGGCAGGTGGAGTCACGCTGCAAATGGAAGCTGGCCTCTGCCCCCTACGCAGGAGACAAGCTTTTCGGTGAGGCTCTAGAGCCATATCTTATCGAGACCAGAGATAAATGTAAAATTCTTTCCTCCTCAGGGAAAAAAGCTGACTATCGCCCAGATCCTTATCGGCCACCTGCTTTTCGGGTGGAGTCCACCTCCCGCTTTCCTCAGCCACAGAGGGTGTATTCTCAGCACCAAGACCAACGTCAAGAATGACCTGGCAGACAACAACCTTCTGCTGGTAAACGGCCCTTTTGGGGAGGAGGGGGTTGTGCCTTCTGTCACTCTAAGTAATACCTCATTCTCCCCACCCATTGGAAGTCACTTAGCCTTCTTTGCCTCCAAATAGGAGGAGTCAACGACGGATGCCTGGTTGCTCAACACTGTTAGGTCAGGGCTACCATTGGAATTTCTGTCGTCACCCCCAGAAAATTTTTTGATTTGTTCCATTTCACAGGACACTTCAAAGAGAGCCCTTATGAATTTGGCCATTCAACACCTACTCAACATAAGGGCTATCCAACCAGTTCCCACCTTACAACGAGGATGTGGATTTTACTCTCGTCTTTTTGTTGTTCCCAAAGCCTCGGGGTGGGGTGAGGGTGGCGAGCCATCCTTGATCTAAAATTTCTCAATCAATTTGTCAAATACAGGCAATTTAAAATGCAGACACTGCATTCTATCTTAGCATTCGGGAGAGCGACCTCCTCTCTTCCATTGATCTCACAGAGGCTTACCTCCACATCTCCATCTGGCCTCATCAACGCCAGTTTCTCCTTTTCTGTTACCAGAATGCCCACTTCCAATATCGAGCCCTTCCCTTCGGCCTCTCATCGGCTCCAAGGGTCTTCACAAAGATTCTAGCAGCATTGGTGGCTTCACTCCATTCTGTTCCAGTGAGGATTGAATGCTACTTGGACAACATGTTGATACTGTCCTCCTCCATCCACTCGGCCCATCGGGACTTACAAATTACCCTGTCTTGCCTCCAAAGCCATGGGTTTTCCATCAACACCAAGAAGAGCCATCTCTCACCCACGACCAAACTTCTACACTTGGGAGCAGTCATCGACATGACTTTGTGCCAGGTTTTCCTGTCTCTAGATTATGGAAAAAGCCTTGCAGAAATCATCAGCCAGATTCAACAACAACAGACTGTTCCACTGTCGCTGCTGTCCAAACTACTGCGGAAGATGGTCTCCTGTATTGGCATCATCCCGTGGGCACGGCTTCACTCCCAATCGCTCCAATGGTTCCTGCTCCCCTTTCAACGAGCAGGAACCAGCCACTTGTCAATCAAGGTCCTGCTCTCTCAACCGACCCAGCGGTCCTCAATTGGTGGCTCTCCCCATCCCTCTGGAAAGGGCTCCAATTCAAGGAATCAGACAGGCTAGTAAAAAAGAACACCCTCTTGTGGGGGACCCCAAAAAGAAAAAAACAAAAAACAAAAAAATTAATACAAAAAAAAAAAAAACCCACCCAAAAAAAAAATAAAAAAAAAAACAACCCCCCCCCCCCCAAAAAACAAAAACAAAAACAAAAACCCCCCCCCCCCCCCGAAAAAAAAAAAAAAAAAAAAAAAAAAAAAAAAAAAAAAAAAAAAAAAAAAAAAAAAAAAAAAAAAAAAAAAAAAAAAAAAAAAAAAAAAAAAAAAAAAAAAAAAAAAAAAAAAAAAAAAAAAAAAAAAAAAAAAAAAAAAAAAAAAAAAAAAACAAAAAAAAAAAAAAAAAAAAAAAAAAAAAAAAAACAAACAACAAACCCAACCCCAAAACCCCAACCCCAACCAAAAACCCAAAACCAAAAACACAAACCCCCCCCCACCCCCACACACAAAAAAAACAAACAAAAAAAACCACCACAAAAAAAAAAAAAAAAAAAAAAAAAAAAAAAAAAAAAAAAAAAAAAAAACCACAACACACCCCCCCCCTCCCCCCTCCCATCTTTCCAGCGGTCATACAGAAGCTGTTGGCAGAACGAGTGGAGCTAATTCTCCTGGCACCCTATTGGCCAAGGAGGTCCTGGTTTACAGACCTGGTCAACCTGTCTGTGGCTTCCCCTTGGAGGATCCTGGCCCATCTCATCTCCCTGCATCAAGGAGCCCTGATCCATCCGGAGCCCCAGTGGCTGAAGCTGACTGTGTGGTGCTTGAGCGGCAGCAGCTAAGGGAGGTTAATCTCCCAGAGGGGGTTATCCTCACCATCCAGGCGTCTCGCAAACCTTCTACGAAGTGCTTCTATGATGCCACCTGGAGGGTTTTCTCCCAATGGTGCCTCAAGGAGGGTCTCTCTCCTTCCTCAGCCCGGTTGGCAGAGGTTCTTAGATTCTTTCAGGATGGCTTGGAGAAAGGTTTAGCCCTCAATACCTTACGTCTCCAGGTAGCAGCTCTCTCCTCAGTTCTTTCATGGGATTCTCTTCCTTCCTTGTCCCATCACCCCTCGGACACTTAAGTGATAAAAATAGCATAGGAAAGTAAGGAAAGTAAGGAGGATAGAAAGAGCTTCCAAAAGATGCTAAAGGCACAGTCTACCACAAAGGACCTGGTTTTTGCAAATATCATTGTTACTGCTTTTATTCCCCCACCACCACCACCACTTTGTTACATAAAATTTAATATTTTCTTGCCTCAGTATTCTAGGCCACATCATCATTATTTTATTTTTAATATATATTTTCAGATTGCATAGAATTGAATGTTGATTGAACCATGCACACATGGCACCTTGGTGTTTTTCCTTCTCCTTTTCTACTCCAAAAATGAGCAGTTGTATATTTTTAAAATTCTTCTCTATAAAATCTAACATGGTCAGGGGAAAATAAGCACAGAGATGATTACTGTCTCTTGGCTTAGAAACTCTCCATTGGGTCTATATTTAATGATAGGATGTAAAGATTTCTTCTTCCCTAGTAGCAATTACACACAAGATAAATCACAATCCTAAATAAAATAAAAATATATATTTTTTTCTAATCTAGTCCAGGGCAAGGAGCCTGTAAGCCCCCTCCTTTTCCAGCTCTTTGACATCCATCCCAACTCATGCCATCATATTTTGGCAGTAGATCACTGAATTTCAGCAACGATCTCTAGTAAGAAAGTAAATGAAATAACTGTGCTCTCTCTCTTACTATTGATGAGCTTGACGTAGCTATTGTTGTTAAATGCCAACACCAATTTTTCCCAATAGCTACAATATTACTCCACCTCCAACCACATCATTTCACCATGTTCCCTGCAGTCCCTGCTTCACCTCAATTTATCTTTCTTTTTATTTCTGGACATCCTGGTGCTTTTCTAAACAAAGCACTGAGTGACATCTTATTTTTCAAGAATGTTTCTGTAGCCAAGACATGAAAGAAAGAGAGGGAGGGAGGGAGGGGGAGGGGAGAGAGAGAGAGAGAGAGAGAGAGAGAATGGGAACACCAAAGTTTCATTTTACAGCAGCTATCTCCCAGTTTAATTAGAACAAGTCATTTAAAAAATCAGAAGGAATAAAGAGTCTGGTAGGCATAAAGGGGGATGACTTGATGTAATGTTGCCAAGAGCCATTACTCTGGATAGGCCATAGGCAAAACCTTAGTTGTGATCCAGGCTTATGTTGCACTGAAACAGACATGAACAAAAAACTCATAATGGAATTGTTGAGGTTTTTTCTTGTTCTTTTAATCAGAAGTGAATTTATACATTCAAGCAAAGCACTTGATTTCCCCAGACTCATTTTCTGAATCTGCAGTGGAAATGAGTGACCTGAAACCTTGGGAGGCTTTTAGTAACTTCAGAGAGGGTTTAGGAGATTTTAAATGAGGAATATAGCTTTGACAAAAGTTTCTTTTGTAAAAATACTACATTCATCACAATTGTTCCTCCCATTCCTTTAACCTCTCAACAGAATCCAGGGCAGATATGAAGAACCTTTTAATTATATTGTTACAATAAATCAACCTTTCATAAAGTTTCACAGTAGTGTTTTGATAGTTCATTTTTGGATTTTTAGGACAGATGTATCTATTAAAGGAAGGGTTGTGTCCCATCCAAGGGAAAGGATGTATTGGATGTCTCCCATACACTAAAGGAAGTATGATGGCAAAAAGTTTAGGAATCCCTGCTTTAAACACTGGAAATTCTGTTACAGAAATCATATTTAATGTGATAGGTTCTTCATAAAATCATCCAGCCCTTGCTGAAGTAGTATAAAGCCTATACTTTCCTGTAACTCTGGCATAATGTTGGTTTGATGAATTTAGAAGATGCTATAAGTTGTACTTACATACCACTAATTTTCATTGGATAGTGGGAGTTATTTTTTTGATTAAATCAACATATAAGACACATTATTTTTTAATTTGGATGCTGCATGACTCCAACCAATGTTTAAAAGTCATGATTCCCATTAGATCTCTCTCAGCAAGGCCATTTTAATACACATTTTCCTAGAAAATTTTTTTTCTAGATCTTTGAAAGAAAAAAGTTTACAGAGTTCCCACCCACCCACCCAGAGGTAGTTGGACAACACTGACTGGCCACCAAGAAATAGTGGTCATTTCACTGCCAGAACTTGGAAAGAAATGCAAGCATTGTTTACAAAGCTGAAAAAACAAATAGCAATGAGTCAAGTTTATTTTGAATTATAATATGGAGGAAGCAAATGGATTACTTAGGAGACATACTTTATAATGCACCTGGCTATGGAAGATAACATTTAAAGGTGACAAAATAAATCATTTGGCTGGTATTTATTCCTACAAACACTTTAACAAAGATAAAAACAAAAATTGCATTTAATGACAAATACAGCGCAAAAGTCTGTTGACTGTAATCAGCCTGTGCAGTCAAGAGGATATAATCATACCAAGTTGCATTGACCAATTTAGCATATTGCTGAGTAAGAAATCTAATAAATTGAAGAGGGGAGGGGGAAGGAATTAGAATTCTAATTAAAATGTTACAGAGTCTTGAATTTAATTGTTTTTAATATTATACAATAAGGAATGCCTTAAGTAGCAAATTGTTGGCTTAGCAGTCTTTAGGGCGTTGTGTATACAAAAAAATCTTGCCTTTGTGTGAATTGTGACCAATCTAGCTGCATATGTCTTTATTTTCTGCAGCATGAGTTCAGAGAGATTGGGGCCAAGATTGGGGCACACAGATGGTAGTAATTGTGCAGCTTGTTTATCACACTGTATCCTACCTTTATGCTAAGAACTCAAAGAAGTCCACACAAGTTCTTTCCATATTTTATCTTGACACAAAGTACTGTAACTTAGATTGAGTTGAAAGAGACAGAGAAGCCCCAAATCACTAATTTTACTCAAGGTCAGATCTCCATTGATACAATAACCTACATTAGTTAATGATGTGACACAACAATATTTCTGCCAAAGCAAAATTTAAAGCTGCTTATGGTCAAAGGCCAGAAAAAATCAAGCAAATACAGAGGCAAGCAAGTGATTAATACAAGAGGAACTTAGCCTGCAGGATGCATCATCTGTTATATTCTTGAAGCTAGATGACAAAACTTGCCAGTTAATAAGTGACCTGAAATTTCTTGTTGCCTAATAGTAAGGCTATATAATAATAATAATAATAATAATAATAATAATAATAATAATAATAATAATAATAATAATAATAATAATAATAATAATAATCTCACTGCTCTGGTATTATTACCATATCTTTCTGCCTGTCTTTTTTTCCCCTGAAATTCTAATTTGGCTTCCTCTCTGAAGGGCTTTAGTGGAAAGTACACCAAGAGTAGAAGGAGACAGGTAGAAAAATGCAAAGAATTAGGTTAGAATTATCATGACAAATTAATCCTGTGAAACTGGATAGTCAGAAGAGGTATTTTCTTGAAATAGGATTTTAGAAAGAATGTCAATTAGATGTTATCATGTAATTGCTGTGGCCATTGTGTGAAAAAAATTCAAACCAATTAACATATTTGTGTCAGTATCTGTTTGCTTATTGCATATTTTGATTAATGACATTTATTCTGAAGTTATCTCTTTTGTATTTAAGATTTAACTTTCCATCATGAATATGTTCCTACACAAATGCCCTGAATCTCTATGTCACCAGACTTTCTGCATTAGCTTTGAACATATGTTCTTATTTAACTAACATAAAAGAAGTCTTACTTTTTTTTTTCCTGTTTGGAGGTTAAAAAGAAAAAGTTTACTCAGAACAGGTTGTTATAAAAGGTATGTTTATTTAATTACTATTGCCTTCAAAATAAATAAGAAAAATAATAATCTTTTTTTAATTACCTCATCCTGGAAGCATTTCTTAACAAATACTTTGGAAATATATCCAATGCATATGGAAATGATAAAATAATAAGATACTTCCCACTCTATGCCAAATGTCCTCCCAATTCATTTTTCTAATTAAAATACTTTTAAAAACTCATTTACCTTTTTGTTAAAAAAATAAATAATCTAAATGTTCATTTTCACCCAACTCTGCTTCCTGTTACATTATTATAAAGGGTTAATATTCCCTTATAAAGGCTTTATGCCAACTCATAAAACATTTCTATGCCTGTTTTAGTAGTTGCCATAAAAAAGGGAGGGGGAAGGAAATCTGGAAGAGCAGTTGAAAGCAAAAGTACATTCCAACTTTTATCTTTAAAAGATTGTAACTATAATACCAGAGTTTTTGCACGTGAATATATTTAATTGGAGAATGTGAATGATGACACCCAGCCTGTGAACGTGCTCAATTGGAGAATATGGTTTATGAGACACTCAAGGCGGGAGGGGGAAACAGGGTCACAGGTGACTGTAAATTATGTATACCAGACTTGGCTTCATACAGGGCAGTACCAGTATGTCACCTCTAATGAATCCTTTGAAGTTTTTTGAAGTTTGGCTTGAGAATTATGATTTAATTAGAACGATTGCTGGAATCCTGACACTTTACTTCCTTTATTCTTATTTTTCATAGCAAACATATTGCATAGTTATTCCAGCCAACATTTATGACTTTCCTTCCATTAAAATCTCATATGCTGTCATATAACAGAGTGAAGCTAAATTAAAGTTGATCTTCTTGAAGAGAGTGTGATGACCTGGGGCATGACACAAAAATAACCAAGTCACAAAAATAGAAGAAAGTCCCCTTAATGCTTCCATCTTGGCCCCAATGTCCAATTATCCTCTGCAGAATATCAAACTCTTAAAGAAAACAGTTTACGGAGGGAGTAAATGCACCCAAAGTAAAGTTAATTCAAAATAAAAAACACAACACACCACGCTGAAGGAATTACTATGCAGGCAAGGATGATTAGTTGCAGACTTCTACCAGATAATGCAACAAACACAGTTGGGAGTAAGCTAAAACACAGATAAGCTCCAACAAGAATGCACGCTTTGCTTCCAGCACCTTTGCCATGTGCAGTTTGTCCTTTTAGCCAGTCCTCCCACCTGCAGCCAATGAAGGGGATCAGGGCCTCTTCTTCCCCATAGACCATGCCACTCACGTTTCTCCCTTATCTGCTCCTCCCTGTGTGCCCTAGGATGGAGAGAGGATGGGCCTGGGTCTTCCTCTGAATACCCATCTGGCCTATGCTTTACCCCAGTTTCCTCCAAAACCAACAGAGCCACACTCCCACTCCCTGCCAGCTGTTCCATCTCTCCCTCAGACTCCAAAAGGGCTATGACAGAGAGCAACAATGCCTGCTAAGACAAAAAATGTAACAATAATTTCCTTGACTCTCAAGAGTCACATGTGAATGGGACAAAGTCCTAAAGCTGTTGGATAGAGCTATAGCAGTTCTTAAATTACAATCTGCACACCCTTGAGGGTCCCTGAGATCCTTAAGAGGTCTGCAATCTTAAAACTGTTTTCATAATTATATTAACATATCTGAGTTTTTCATTCTCATTCTCTCACATGCATACAGTGGAGTTTACCAGAGGCTATATGACAGGTGGTGAAATTATCCCTCTGACAGATAATTTCACACCCTGGTTTTATTAGCACCTCTTCAGGAGCCAAACCCAGTTCCTAGGCACACGGAGTGTTAAGGGGAAGACTTTTTTCTACAAGTACTTAAAGCAAGGCAGCAACAGAATGAAATGCAAAGCAGAGAAGCAGATAAGGACTAAGCTGGGCAAAGTCAAATTCCAAATCATGCAAAAATTTACAATGCCAGAAAGAGAGAGGAACGAAGTCTTAGTCAGTTAACAAGTCAGAGTCATGAACAGGATAGGATAGGATAGGATAGGATAGGATTCTTTATTGACCAAGTGTAATTGGACACACAAGGACTTTGTCTCCAGTACATAAGCTTACAGTATACTTATAAACAGCAAGTAATAGGTTATAAATCATAATTACAATCATTAATCATTAGCTAGAAACAATTGATAATAATAAAAACCAATAAAAGAAGATAGTAGGAAAGATGAGAAGATGACAAATAAGCCAGTGCTATGGGAATTAAGCGTTCACCAGAGTGATGGCACGAGGGGGAAAAACTTTTTCTGTCTAATTGTTTTGGCATGCAATGCTCTATAGCAGCATCCTGAGAAGAAAAGTTGAAATAGATTATGTCCAGAGTTTGAGGGATCTGAAGATATTTTCTCAACCTCTTTCTGGTTCATGCAGTACACAGATCCTCAATGGAAGGCAGGCTGGTTGTGATTGTTTTTTTCTGCAGTCCTAACTGTCTGTTGAAGTCTGTACCTGTCCTCTTTGGTTGCTGTGCCAAACCAGACAGTTACTGAAGTACAAATGACATACTCCCTAATTCCTCTGTAGAACTGTACTAGCAGATCCTTGGACAATCTGAGCTGATACAGGAAGAACATTCTTTATTGTGCCTTTTTAATAATGGTTCTAAGATATCCATTTCAACTCCTTTGAGATAATAGAACCTAGAAACTTGAAAGTCTCTACTGTTGATACTCTGTTGCCTAATATTGTAAGAGGTAATAGAATAACAAACCTTCTAAAATCTACCATCATCTCTACTATTTTAAAAGTGTTCAGCTCCAGATTCAGAATCGGTTGATTTACCTCTTGTCTATATGCAGACTCATCATCTCAAATGAAACCAATGACTGTTGTATCAACTGAAAATTTCAGAATTTTAATAGAAGGGTCCTTCAAGATGCAATCATTGGCATATATAGAGAAAAAATAATAATGGGGATAGCACACAGAATTGTGCTAATTGAACAGATATTCAGTATGATTTTCCCTAGCTTCACTGCTGCTTCCTATTGGTTAGAAAGCTTATAATCCATCTACAAGTGTAGTCAGGCACAACTTGGTGAGTCAGTTTAAAGAGGAGGATTTCAGGAATGATGGTGTTGAATGCCCATGTAGAATGAAGTCTACAAAAAGGACCCTTACATAGTTATTTGGGAATTCAAGATGTTGTAAGATGTAGTGCAATGCCATGTTGACAGCATTATCTACCGATATATTTGCTTGGTAGGCAAATTGCAAGGGGTCTAGCAGCAAATCTATGATGGCTTTCAGGTGGGCCAACACTAACTTTTTGAAGGTTTTCATAACTATGGATGTGAGAGCCACTGGTCTGCAGTCATTCAACTCCTTGATGGAGGATTTCTTAGGCACCAGAATGACAGTAATATGTGGATAGTAATAGTAAATAACTCGATTCCAACAAGCATCACAATACACAGAGCCTGATACCTAAGTTGTTTTTCCAACAGAAAACTGTTTCTGTGAGGCTTCCTGCTGAATGTGCACAACTGTTTCCAATCTTTCTTAAGTTAGTTTAGCATCTTGCTCATGAGTCATTTGCTTTAACAGAGTGCAGACTGCAGAGATTCCTGGAGGAATTGCCAGGAGAGCCAAGTGAGTGCCTGAAGCAGCCTGTGTTCAGCTGAGTCTAACTCTGAGGGCATGGCAGTTAATGAAATACTTGTTCATCTCTTTTATGTTTTCTAGAATTTCCATAAGGTATTATTTTAGGGTATAAATATGTACATGTTCAGAGATTCATTTAGTTTGTTATCAATACTTCTACTGTGCTCTTACTAGCTAGCTTCTATTATTGCTGGTGTAATCTCAATAAACTTGTTATCATAGTATATATATCCTCATTTTGAAATCCAAAAATTTTCTTTTTATCCACACAAAAACTGTTGAAAGTAAGGAAGATGATATTGAAAGAGATAGGTCAGACCTGTTACAGAGCAACAATTAGAAAAACATAGCTTAAGATCAAAACCAGTATAAAATCTGGGTAAGTGGCTCAGACAGATACTTCCCTTGTTTATATGGATATATTAAGGGGATGATTCCCAGCACAACCACAATTGCAAAATTTTGGTATTGTAGCCATTGTTGATAAATACAGACTAAATTTCCTCTGGAGTTGATCCTTGGTTTGGTCTACCTGATGGAGTTAACAGAAGTACAATAAAATATGTACACTTTGTTGCCTTATTTTACAATAGTATAAGAAAAAAATTGTTTTCAAAAAAATATTTTTCTAAAACATATTATATAAGCATCCATTTATTGAACTGATATGCTGCCCATTTTACATCCAAAGCAACTATACAAACATTATTTACTAATATTGAAATAAATTAATAATAATTAAATTGACTAAATAATACTAAAATGAAAGAAATATATTTATATATTTTTTATATCTAAGGATGGATTGTTGGCATAAAAAAAGAGATTAGAAGATTCACCTTCTCATCCACAGCTGTACAATACTGCACAATACTGACAAAAATGAAACTGATGTATCAGAGAGTTCTCTGACTCATGGAAAGAAGAAATCTACTGTTAAGGAACTGGGAGAAACTTATAAACAAGACACAAAAATATAATGAAAACTGTCTTCCCCTTGGTTTTACTGATTTTAATAATTTACTTTATTATGTTTTATGCCCAAGAAAACATTTTCAACAAATATAATGGTGCTAGTTAAGTTGAGGTGTCGAAATCAGAATTTAAAGAAAAATGAAGAATATTTTAAAAGTAGACAAAAGTAGACATTAAAAGCTAAAGACCATTTGTTACAACTTTTCAAACTGCACATGAAAAACCACTGAAGCATCTTACAGAATAAGTTATTATATAGCATTGGTTGGAGAAACTGCACAATAGTTGACAGACTAATAAAACCTGATACCCTTGACATTCCTCAATGCCTGCTGGATAAAAAGTCAGTAAAAGAAGTCATGTCAGTGCCACTTTCCAATGATTCATTAGCTCAATGAATTAAAGATTTAGCTGCAAACATGACTGAGTTAATATCTCATCTGCAGAAATGTACTTTTGCTTTACAAAAGCACCAATTGTCAGACAAGGCTGGACTTTCTGTTTTGCTTGTGTTTCATTGATAACAGCACCAATTAATTATTAAAAGATTTTTTTACATTAATGCTTGGGAGCAAAAACAAGTGGTGTCAAAATATTCAAGGCACTGGAAAAATGTTTTTGAATTTCATGGTTATTCTGGATCTGCAAAAGTAATGGTGGGTGAAACTGCAGGCACCGTAGCACAAATCAAGCCAGTGTCATCAAATTGTACTGGTAATCATTGCATTCTCCATGCCTTGCACTCACTGTAAAAAAAAGGAGGGGGAGTTTCATTTAAGAATGTCCTTGATAAAATAGTGAAAATGATTTGTTTTATTAAATTTTTACCCTTTTTTAATATTCTGCATGATGAAGTGGAAAGCTCTCCAAATGGTCTTATCATCCCTCAGTTGAATTACTGCATCACTTTCTACAGGGGTTACCCACTTAAAATTGCCTGAACTGCAAGATAGGTAGCAAATAAATTTGATAAATAAATCAATGATAAATAAAGACTATTTGAAAGCTACTGGTGGTAAAGATCACAGTGGCATGGACAGTTCTGGAGGCCTGTCAGGTGTCAATTTGCTTTCAGGTCCAATCAAGGTGTTGGTCATCACCTTTAAAACCCTTTATGGCATGGATTCCGGGTATCTGGGGGTATCCCAATGGGACTAACCTGCCCCAATCATTCCAGTGGAAATTACCTACTTCAGATCCCATCAGCCAAGCTCTGCTGTTTGGCCTAGAGTCCCAATAGGGGCCTGCTATATTACAGGTGGCTGACAAGGAAGATTCTCACTCCTAGACTGTCCAACTTCTTAATTCTTAATGTTTAATGGATTTTTAACACTTTTAAACTTTTCATAATACTGTAAGCTGCCCAGAGTTATTGTATTGTTGAGATAGGCAGCATAGAAATTAAATTAAAAAAATACAACATAAAGCACTTCTACTGAATTCCAAAATATGATGATTGTCTTAAGGAAAAACACTTGTGCAATTGGGTTGCAAGCTGAACTAGTCAGGTTTTTTTTTAATGAAACACTATTTTTACTTGAAAAATTGAGAGACAACTATGGTTATTTACATTTGGCCATTTGGCAGATGTTTTCTTTAAAATAAATGAGGTGAGCCTGTTATTTCAAGAAAATAATTGACCATATTTGCTGCCAATAAAATTTGAACTTTCAAATAAAACTTAGAATTTTGAAAACTTATATCTGCTTTCCTGAGCTTAACAATTTCCCAATATTTAAAGATTTTTCTGATAAGATTAGTAGTGCTATTAACAGGTGTGATGTTTTGATATTGTGTAAGGAAATGTGTTACAATATGCATAACTCAGTGAGCCTTACTGCCTTTGATAAAGTGAGTAATTGGTGGATCAGAGAAATACAGTGGATGTAGTATAATTGGACTTTAATAAGGTATTTGATAAATAGACCATAGCCTACTTCTTAGTAAGATGGTTCAATGGGGGATAGACACCAGATGGATTTGCAGTTGGTTGATCAATCACACTAAACAAGTAGTCCTCAATGGAACTGCATTTACATGGAAGGAAGCATGCAGTGGGAAACCTCAAGGTTCTGTATTGGGGCCAGTTCTTTCAATATCTTCAATCCCCACATCTATGATCTAGATGAGGGGATTGAGGGGGAGTTAATAAAATTTGCAGAAGACACCCAGCTGAGGGGAATTGCTAGCACTTTGGAAGATAGACTAATGATTCAGAAGCATCTTGACAAACTTGAATAGTGCGTTTTATCTAACAAGATGTAGCTCAAGTAGTGAAAAAAGTAAAGTCCTACTCTTAGACAGGAAAAACCAAATGCAATATAGAATAAGTGGTATCTGGCTCAACATGGTATCTATGAAAGGGATCTGGGTGTCCTAATGAACTGCCTCTTAAGTTGAGCCAACAGTGTGCTCCAGCTGCTAAAAGGCCAATGCAGCACTAAGCTGCATCAACAAGAGATAGCATGATCACAAGAAGTGATAATACCTCTTTATACTGTGTTGGTAAAACTTTATACTGTGCATCCAATTCTACTCACCATGATAGAAAAAAAAATGCTGAGATTCTAGAAAAAGTGCCGAGAAGAGCATCAAAGATGACAAGGAGTCTGAAGGTTAAATTGTATAGTGATCGCTTAAGGAAACTAGGTATATCTAGCCTAGCGAAGAGAAGGATTATGACATGATAGCTTTCTTCCAGTACTTGAAGGGCCCTTATAGAGAAAAGTGGGTTGACTTATTCTCTAAAGCACCTAAGGACAGGACAAAAAACAATAGGTCAAAACTTGTTAAAGAGGGATTCAACATGGAACCAGAGATAAATTCCTTGACAGTGAGAACAATTATTCAATAAAACAGCTTGCTTCCCAGAGCTGTGGGTGCTCCATTGCTGGAGGTTTTCAAGAACAGATTGGACAACCATTTGTCTAGAATGGTGTAAAGTCTCTTGCCTTGGGCAGGGAGTTGGACCAGAAGATCTTCAAAGTCTTTTCTAGCCATATGATTCCATCATTCAGTAGATTCCATATGACCAGTGCATGATTTTAAAAAAAAAACTTGCTTGAGTAAAAGATATGATAATAAAATATATGCAGAAGCAGATATAAGAATGCAGATATCTTCATGTAAACCAGACATTAAAGAGATTTGCCAAAATGTAAAACAATACCACTCTTCTCACTATTTTGTTTGTTTTACAAAATATGGCTTTTTCATTAAGATGAAAAAAGCTTAAAAAGCCAAATTAATTTTTTTAAATTAAATTTTTAATTTTTAAATTTCTAATTTAAAAGGGATTCTGATTTACAAAAGGATTCTGAAATGTTAAAAAATGAAAACTATTGGGCTATAGAATAATACCACAGGATATCAAATACAGCAGAGGATGAAATAAACATTCCTAAAGTGGTAAACACTTCTGAGCTTTTTGCAACAACTACTAGCTCTTTGAACAGAAGATTACTCATAAAATCATGTCCATTTATTTATATCTTAAAAATAGCTCCTAACCTGTCACATTTATTTATTCTACTTCTAAGTGATACTCAAATAGCTTTTGTTCTATATACTGTACATTGCCTTGTGTGAGAAAGCACTAAAATTTGCAGAATCTGCCTTGATCCAGGAAAGTTAGCACCTTCATCTTGCTCAATAGATTGCTCATTAATACCTATTCAACTGGAAGGAATAATTTAGGTTTATCTAGCAACAAGATCTTCTAGACCAGGGTTGTCAAATCCTGTGGGCTGGGTGTATCATGTGCTGGTCATGACCAAGTCTAGTTTAGCAAAGGGGAAAAAAGTCATGATACATCACATGATGATGCTATGATTACACGGGTTTGACACCCCTGTTCTAGACTACTCAATTCTACTCAACTTTGTTTTTCTTTTCTGTTTTGTTCTTTCTTTCTAACCCTCACTCTGTCTTAATTGTGATTTCTGAATTTGTTATAAATCATCCTTTCCTCTAAAATAGAGATTAGATTAAGAGATAGTGACTAGTTCAAAATCACCTAGTGAATTTTGAGTTTTGAAACCTGAACCTGTAAAACCCCTATCCATAATTTTCCATACCATAAAAATCAATATTTGAACCTATTTCCTCTATTTCCTCAACCAGTCCCATTACTCTAAGAGTTTTTAAAATATATCCTAGGAAAAGCAAGACAGAAATATTTGAAAGAGAAAATTCTGGATTCACTTGTCTTGCTTTAAAACTAGGGGGAAATGCAACTCTAACGTAAGGATTTATGTGATTTTTCTGACAAATATTGCTTCTGGGGAATAGCTTAAGAGATTACAGGTTATTCAGCCCAGTTACCTAGAGAAATTAATTTGGTTATTAAAATAGTATTTAAAAATAATTCCTCTAAGGCAAATACTTATTCAGAATGTCTTGGGATCCTTCTGATAAAGATGCTTATGTATATTACAGTAGTTTGATTCTGCTCATTTCTGCAGGTGTTACTGTTACGTTCTGAATTACTTTCTATTTCTCCTTTCTACACAAAAGGAGATTAGCTTGCTGCATTCCTTCCTTAAGCATATGAAGTGGTTTGAATGTTGAGCTAGGACCACTTGATTAAAGGATGCCCTATTTATGTTTCTTTAGCTTTAAAAATGATTGAATTTGTAGGGAATGGTGAGGCTGGTCATATTCCTCCTTTCTCATTTCTAAATCATGAAAACTAATAGGTATCCTTGCTTCTTCCTTTATCTCCCTAGACGCCTAAATTGTTAACTTTCCCATGTGTGAATACCTATGCATAAACACAGGCACAAGTTTGACTCTGTCTGGAGAAGCTTCTTTTATAATTAGGTAATTAAGCATGCTATGCCTCTAGCCACTTAGTAAGGTGTTATCTATTTTGCCATGTGGAGAGCAAAATATTTCTACCTGACTTTTCAGGATTTCATAAAATGTTATTTGTTTCTAGGAAAAATAATAAATAGACAGTGAGGGCAATAAGACTCACTAAATAGTTACTGTTGCTGGTCTCAACTGATGCAAATGTGACAGACAGGTTGCTAAGTGATGCATATGAGTAGACCTGAACCTGTTGCCAATTGTTTTTCAAGCAAAATTTAAGGGGTGTTTTTCCCATTTAGGTTCTCCCATGAGCTGTTCAGAGCATTCAGAAGTGGGAGGTGCTTCAGTCTCTTCTGGAAAGGCTGGGCTTAAAACTCCGGGACGCTCCTCCTCCTCCACGGGACACCTCCTCAGCATCCCCCAGTTTTAGCTCAGCCTTCGTGGTAAGAGGTTGTGCACTCCCTGACTGGAACGGTTTCTGATTCAGCTAGTCAAGATTCAGGTTTGCTCTTGAGTTAATTCGGCTTGCAAATTTTTCCCCCTATTAATCTGGCGATTTCAAGACTTGTGGCTCTATTAGGTTATCACCCCGATCAGTTGAGAGCAGCTCTTTGTGACTGGTGAAGCCTGCCACTTCGCAGGCAGTCTGAGACAGCCGCTTCAGGCAATTAGCCTATCTAATTCTCCGATCGTCTTATCTTTGCGATCTTCCTGGAACGCTCGCAGCCGCGGCTCACTTCTCCTTACAGGATCATTTGTCTGACATTTTGGAGAGTCAACAGCAGCGGCTCGTTAAACTGCTCAGGCATTTAACATCGGAGATTCTGCCTTCCCGCCTTTTTAAATGGCTGGCTTCAAGTTCGCGCCTAAATATTACAGGTGCCATTCTCCACTGGTTTCCCTTCTTGGGGACTGGGGCAAGTACTTTCCCACCCTACTTTCCTGGGATTATTTCTCTCTTAGCCTGCTGGCGTTGGATAAGCAGGCTAGTCCTTAAACAGGATTTTTTTTTTCCCCTCTCGCAATTGCTTTTGGATCGTTACATTGGAGCGAAGCCTCAAGTGTCATTTCAAACAGCAGGATGTTTTTGACAGGAAAGGATCCATCCAGGACCTGTACAGCTGGCTTCCCTTGTTGAGGACCAGGGATCCTGAATATTTCTTGCTTGGAGCGCTTGGGGGGTTTCCCTTGCTGGGGACCCTTAGATACTGTTTCCCATATATGCGGGCTTCCATATAGGTATAGGCATATGTATATATGTGTGTGTTTGTGTATATATATATGTACACTCCTGGAGAAGCGCCCTACTTTCAACCATGGGTAGGCACCACCCCTAAGTAGTAGTAGTAGTAGTAGTAGTAGTAGTAGTAGTAGTAGTAATAATAATAATAATAATAATAATAATAATAATAATAATAATAGTAATAAAGTTAGAGACACGAGATTCGATCCTCCACAATGGAAGGTGACAACGTCTTCTGCTCCAAGACAGATAAGTCCCGAGATAAGTCAGTGGGCCCTAAAAAGGCCTCTAAGGTGGCGGATAAGGATGCCCATAGATGGCACCAAGCCTTGGAAAGGCAGTGGCAGAAACGGGCCAGGGAGGAGGACAAGATGGCTCTGACACAACAATCAGATCAGGGCCCAAGTACATTGTTGGGGCCCTTGGACTTATCCATCCAGCCCAGACAGGCTATTTCTGGACAGCCTCCCATAGGCATATCTCCTCCAATGAGCACTGCCAGGTGAATCCCAGAGGCAACCTTCACCCCTGTGGCCGCCGGTTTAAGACAGGAGGAGGGATTACCTGAGACTATTCCCATCGAAATGAGGCAATGGATGGAGATGGCCATACAAAAGGGCATTGCGGCTGGAGTTTAGCAATCTATCTGGACCAGACACTTTTCAGCTACTTCGGAAGCAGGATCCCTGTCTGCTCAATCCTTTGCGCATATGGGACATCATCAAACTCAGATATTCCCCAATATCCCTGACATACCAGCCCAGGGTCTTTGGGAGGAGGTGGAATTAGATGACCAGGATGTTCCCATGGAGGTGGGGTCAATCCATCAGATGGACTTGGGGTTGTCAGAGGCTGACCCACTAAAATAAGGAATGTTGGAAGACGAAGGCCTCATTCTGGACCAACCTACCTTTTCTGGCCTTTTTCGTCCATACCTCTTTAAATCTTTACTGTTCAAAGCAAAGAACACCACTAACCTAGGCACATCAAGCCCTCATCCATTGTCAACAGGGTCTCAGGACAAATCCGAGGATCTAATATTCTCACAACCGGCTAATGAGGCAGAAACTGTTCCTGTCTCTTGTATGTTTGCTGAATTAGTACAAAATCAATGGGCATCAGCAGCATCATACCCAGCCCCAACAGGGTACGATAAACGATATTATAATTTGGCACCAGAGTTTTTAAATTTTCTCAAAATGCTAGAGGTGGATGAGCCCATTGTGGCACTGGCCTCTTCTTCAACCTTTCCCAACGAGGCTGAGGAAGCCCTGAGACTGGAGGAAAAGAGAGCAGAGTTGGCACTCCGTAGGGCGCATGTTTCTGACGCCTGGGCCATTAGGGCAGCTACAACTGCGTCCTTTTTTACACGTCCCTCTCTATGATGGCTTTTCCACTTGAGGGATATATTGCCGGCGTCAAATGTCAGAGCCCACCAGGACATTGCTAAGATTATTGCAGTGGCAGAATTCTCCACCGATGCTACATTTAATGCAGTCAAATTCTTGTCTAGAGCCATAGCATCTCACGTATCAGCACAGAGACTGCTATGGCTCAGACATTGGCAGGCGGATACCAAGCATAAATGCAAGCTGGCATCAGCCCCAATATCGGGGGATAAATTATTTGGCAGTGTCTTGGAGCCCCTGCTTATTGAGAATAGAAACAAGAAAAAAGTGCTTCCCTTCTTTTTCGGAGGTCTGAAAACAGAACGCCCCAATCGTTTCGAAGGGGTTCCTTTCGGACCTACTATCAAGGCCCATACGTTCACAGATCACAAAGAACATCAGGCTACAGACCCAGTTTTAGACAGGATAGGTCAGAATCTTCTGACAGAGGTCAGCGGGGAGGCCAAAACAGAAGAAACCCCAGAGGTACTGGAGGCCGATTTTTTCGTTGCCCCAAGTGAGTCCTTGACAGCAGCTCCCATTGGAGGGCGGCTAAAATTGTTTGCTGATCAATAGGACAGCTCCACCTCTGATGCGTGGGTCAGGGACACTGTTAGGTTTGGTTTGGCGCTAGATTTTCAATCCTCCCCTCCAAACTTTTTCATTAGGAGCCCTAGGTCCACGGACCCCATTAAGAAAGCGTTGATGCAGGAGGATATCAATCATCTTCTGCATATTCGGGCCATTAAAGAGGTCCCATCTGAACAACGGGGTCAAGGCTGTTACTCTCTATTGTTTGTGGTCCCAAAGAGTTCGGGGGGCTGGAGGGCAATTCTGGACCTCAAACGTATGAACAGATCATTGGTTTATCGAAAATTCAAAATGACTACTCTCCAGTCCATTATGCTCAGCATCAGAGAGAACGATGTCCTGACCTCTATAGATCTGACAGAGGCTTATCTACATATACCAATTAGACCTGCTCAATACAAATACCTTAGATTTTGCTATTGTGATCTGCACTACGAATATATCACCCTACCATTTAGTCTGGCTTCAGCCCCTAGGACTTTTACCAAGGTCCTAGCGGCTTTGGCTGCTTCCCAGGTTGTTCAAGTGGCCAAGGCCAATCTGTTGTCGCTCAAGGCAGAGCACATAGCAGGGGCCTTAAACACACAAGGGGACTGGCTCAGCAGGGCCTCAAATAGATCAGGCAGAGTGGCGCCTACACCCGTCTCTCTTCCAGGAAGCAGTGCAGAGGTTTGGGTAACTGGTGATCGATCTATGTGCGTCTCCCCGCAATGCCCAATTGCCCCGGTATATTTCAAGGTACCTGACTCAGGGTGGAGGCCATCAATGGTCTGTGATGTCAGTGACCTCCTGGACTTCTATATGCGTTTCCTCCACTCCCTGTAATACCCAGGTTGATCCAGAAGTTATTGGAGGAATGAGCGGAACTGATATTGGTCACCCCTTACTGGCCCAGGTGAACGTGGTTCATGGACTTACAGGATCTGTTGAAAGAACAACCTTGGAAAATTCCACTGTCGAGGGTTTCCCTCTCGCAAGGGCCGGTACTTCACCCGGACCCACAATGGCTTAGCCTAGCCGTATGGAGGTTGAGCGGAACCGTTTAAGGACCCAACAGATTTCAGAGGATGCCATGGCCACCAAACAAGCATCCAGACAGTCCTCTACAAATCGTATATATGAGGCCACGTGGTCTGCTTTCTGTCGCTGGTGCCAGGGGCCTCAGATCGACCCAACTGCCCCATCAATAGGACAATTATTGGACTTTTTACAGGAGGGGTTGACCAAGGGCCTATCTCCAAATACTTTACACAGACAGGTGGCGGCCTTAGCCTCGGTGATATCCTGGGGTGACCTTCATTCCATAGCGCACCATCCACATATCTGCAGCTTTCTTAAGGGTGCTGCAAACTTACAACCTCCTGTAATTCACCGCTATCCCACTTGGGAGCTCAACAAGATGTTAACCGCACTTACAACTGGCCCGTTCGAACCTTTAAGAACCGCTAGTCTCAAATTCCTGACATATAAGGTGGTCTTCTTAATTGCGATCACATCAGCAAGGAGGATTTCTGAGTTGGTAGCATTGTCGATGAGAAAGGACCTGTGTGTGTTTCATGCGGACAAAGTGGTTCTCAGATTGGATCCATCATTCATCCCTAAAGTAAATTCAGCCTTCCACAGAGTGCAGGAGTTGGTGCTTCCAAATTTTTGTCTGAAACCATCTCATAGACTGGAGCACCAATGGCATCAACTTGACGTTCAAAGGGTGTTGAGCATCTATCTAGACCGCATGGCGGTATTTCGAAAATCTGAGGCTCTATTCCTATCCTTCAACCCATCCACTTTAGGACACAAGGTGTTGTCGACAACCATTGGTAGATGGTTGAGAGCCACCATACTAAAAGTTACGAATGCCAGTCCATCTCAGTTCCTAAGGGCATTACAGCCCACTTGACAAGGAGTGCAGCAACATCAGCAGCATGGGCCACTCGGGCTTCCATAGATGAAATCTGCAGAGCGGTGACTTGGGCTTCACCATTGCCCTTTGTCAGAAATTATAAAATTGATGTCTACGCTCAGTGGACGCTTCATTTGGCAGAAGAGTCCTGCAGAGGGTCCATAGAGTTTAGGAGTGGATTTCGATCCAGACGGAGTCCCTCCCTAAGGACAGGCCAAGCTTTAATATGTCCCACTTCTGGATGCTCTGAACAGCTCAGGGGAGAAAGGGCGTTGGTACTTACCTGATACGCCCGTTCTCTGTGAGCTGTGAAGAGCATCCAGTCCCTCCCATTTCTTTCCATCTGGTGGGGTTCTGTTCTGGTCAGGGATCTAGATTAGGTGATAAGTCCTGGACTTTGGCACTCAGTCTTTGCAAAACTGGGGGGCGCTGAGGAGGTGTCCTGTGGAGGAGGACGAGCATCCCGGAGTTTTAAGCCCAGCCTTTCCAGAAGAGACTGAAGCACCTCCCACTTCTGGATGCTCTTCACAGCTCACAGAGAACAGGCATATCAGGTAAATACCAACGCCCTTTTTAGATGTGGCTGAGTGGCTGCTTGTCTCCTAGTGCCTAAAAACATGTTCCTTGACAGTTTCCAAACTTGCTCTATTTAATAGGCACATAGATATTCTTTTAGTTAAAAATATAACAGGGCTCTAGCATGGGGCAAAGCAAAGTGTCAGTCACAGCCTGTACTTTCCTACAGTATCCCTGGTCAGACCCTGCCTTGATATTTTTTGGAATAAAAGTGGGGGGGCAGGGGAACTTTAGTAGGCTTTCAAGTTTCTTTTATCCTATAATAATAAAGTACATCCTTGTAATCCTTGAATTGTTGATTCCTGGTCTGCCTAGGTAAAAGAATTGATAACTATGCTATAGAATATATTATTAATGTTTGAATCATGAGTGTAACAAGATGTACTCTAGTTTGGCCATTAAGACAGGGCTATTGAGTCCGCATCTCATACAAGTTAGTATTTCAAACAAATTTTGTCCAAAAGCAAAAATTCTACACTAGCACTTCAGTTTTAGTTATAGAATTAATATACATTTTAAAAGAAAAATAGGATTTTATAAAGAAGGAAAAGTGAGGTCAAGGATAGGATAGCAAAGGATCAATGACATTACAGCTATTCCAGATAATCAGCATTGACCCTAATAGACTTTTGGTTCTGTAAATGCAACAAACCTTTTCCCTCTGCACTCCATTTTTCAGACAACCTTGTAAGTCTCTGCATTAAGGTATTAATTCACTTCTACACTGATTTGACTTGATTTCTGAAATAATGTACATTTGGGAACATCCCACACTTCTATGTATTAATGTTTTCTTCTGAGACATGTATGCAGTTTCCTCAGTGACAGGATCTTGGCATCAATTCTGAGTTTTATTCTAAAATTAGAGTTCCCCTTTACTGCTTTCTGAAAACAGTTAGGCCTCCCATATTTTCTCCAGAACTTCATTTATTGTGCAATGCTGTTCTTTCATTCCCAGTTTTGACTGAGTTAAAACTGCTGCTTTCAGAGAGGACCTTCATGTAAACCATATATCCATTCAATTTCAAGAAGGAAATTAAAAGATCTGTAGATAGTCCTGAGAATTCTCCTAATTGATAGCAGCATGCAACTCGATAGTATATAATATATGTTTATGTCTAACATTGGTTCTCTGGAATTCTGATGGAGATACATCCAAGTAAATCTGCACAAAGTTGTAGTTTAATTAACCCAACAGAACAATTCCCTCCCCCAATAGGGTTTTAGAAGCAAAATGAAAAATGCAAGGATATCTCCATGGTATCTTTTGGTTTATTAGATGAAACATTTGAACTATCTTAAAAAAAAACATTTACAATAGCAAAGATGCTATTTGTGATCACATTGTAAAAAGATATTGGCCTAATGTTTTCTATACTCGTTTAATTAAAACAGTAGTTATTTCATTTGACTTTTAATTGATCCTTTGATCAGAAATAGACATACAAACACTGAAGGCAATGTTTGAACAGGTTTACCATACAGAACACTTCTTTATTATAAATATCACAAATTTCTGCTACCTTTTCTAGTAATAGACTTTTTTCAGGGATAGTCCCATAAACCTTATAGAAGTAGTTACTCTTGAACCATATTCTCAGTATACACCTGGGATATTTCTATAGAGCAGGGCTATTAAACTCATAGCCTGCAGGCCAGATGTGTCATGCGCTGCCCACGCCTGGTTTAGCAAAGGAAAAAAGTCACGATATGTCATGTGATGATGCCATGATGCCATGAGTTTGATACCCCTGCTTTAGAGCAGGGGTGGCCAACCTTTTGGATCTCAGGGACCACCAAACTCATACTTTTAAATCCCGAGGACCACTAATACGAATTTTTTTTAAAAGCTAATATATTTAATATAATTTTTTATGTTAAATATAAATTTTATATATACATACACACACACACATACATACATGATACACACACACACACACACACACACACACACTTACTTATTTAATTATTACAAAAATGTAAATGCTTAATGATAACAAAATAAAATGTTCCGGGCTGGAAGCCTCCCCGCCACCTGACACCTTCCAAAGATACAGAAGAGTGGGCGGGGTGTGTGTCTGAGCTGAGGGGCCTCGGGGCAACTGCCACTGGGAGAAGCAGAGGCAGAAAGGGGGCTTTGCTCTCCTTGGGGGCAGCGCCCCTTGGCTGCCACTCCAGGGGCTTTTCAGCAGGCATTTGCAGAAGGACTGCTGCTCTCAGTGATTAATTGGGGGAGGGGAGGGAGAGAAAGTGGGAGCTCCTTTCAGATCCCAGGTGGAGGATTGAGAAGCTCAGATCTGTAGCTGAGGAAAAGCTGGGGGGGGGGTCTCTTCCAGTGTCACCTGGAGACAGGCAAGGAAAGGTGTCCCTGGGGGCACTTTGCTCGCTTTAGCACTTCACTGCCAAACCCAGCCATAGCCAGTGGTTATTTGGGGGTGGGGGAGAGAGAGAAAGCATCTCTCGCATTACCGGGGAGGAAAGGAGAAGAAATAAAGCTCACTCTTTCACTGAGACCTACAAAACGCCAATCTACCATGTTCCAGGAGTTCTTCGAAATCATCAAACACTCCCATTAGCAGTTCCTGTGCCTCCCAGCTCAGGTCCCTGAGATGCATGCTCCCACACACAGCAGCGGCAGCAACAGCAGTCCCCTCCCCCAGTGCCCGCTGCCAGCTCTCCCCACGTGCAGGCAGGAAAGGAAAGGGAGATGGAGCCATGCACAGCTCTCCCCTTTTCTAGCCCTTGTTGCCTCTCCCAACATCGAAGCCTCGGAAACGCAGGCAAAGCCATCACAGCGGTAGTACCCTGAGTTGCTTGCTTCTCCACTACTGCCTCCTCCTCCTCCATCACCACTCCCTTCTTTGGGTAGGGCGATTCTTAGCTAACCGAGCAAGCTAAGGCAATTCAGGACGCTACTCCCTTTCCTTTCCTGCCTGCACATGGGCAGGGGGAGGAAAGAGGGAGAGCCAGGAGCAATTCATAGCTAGAGAACTAATGGGGAAGAACTGACAGTGAGCGCTGGGGGAGGGGACTGCTGTTGCCATCACCGCCGGGTGTAGGAGCTGGTTGGCTCGTGCATCTCGGGCCTGACTCCAGGGTCCCTCAGAGAGCCAGGAGGCACAAGAACTGCGTGGCCCAGATTAATTGCTTTTGGGGGCCATTTCTTCTGAGGCCCACCAAAAATTTTCCACGGCCCACCGGTTGGCGACTGCTGCTTTAGAGGATACAGCATTTTTGGTGCTTCAGTTGAAGCTGCCTTATGTTCTTTTAACCGTAGGATGTATTTTCCTCCAGTAATAATGATGTATTCTCAAGTATTTATAAATCTGTACGACTGTGAAATCAGAGTCCCTCATTGTGAGATATAGATTTAGGTATTCTGGAGCACATTATATATTTGACTCTTACATTAAATATCAGTGTGCAAAAGATTTGTTTAGATTATGTTTTAGATTGGCTTTCTGCAGCAGCTTACAAGCACAATTCTTTCCTTAATAGGACCACATCTACGCTAAAACTTAGTTCTATTTTGTGGCTATGATATTAAGTCATAGCCATCCCAGTTTATATTACAAGGATTAATTTGTCTGTTAACTTGTCTCGTGAAATAGTTGCATTTCCTGTTGCAACTGTGATTACTGATTGAAAATGCAGAATACAAAAAGTGGAAGATGAAAAGCTATTTCATATGTTGCAATAGTTTGATGCAAGGGTGGGCTGCAGGGGGGGGGGGTGTTACAGTGGTTCAGGAGATCCCCTAACTAAGATTCTGTCCAGTTTGGAGAACCCCCAAATCCCACTCCTGGCTGGGCATGCCAACCCTGACCCACCCTGTTCTGTATTTGCATTCTTGTAGACTTGCATTCCGATTGGTCCACTCGGACCGCAATGTGATTGGCTTACTGAACTCCTGTGATTGGAGCGCTAAGAATCTACCGCGATTGGCCGAGCCGATCGCGGGAGATTCAAAGCGCTGCCATTGGCCGCCGAGCCGCCGGCCGGCTGTATAAAGCCAAGCGGCTCGCAAGCCTTTGCTGTCCTTGTTCTCAAGCTATAATAAAGAGCTGAATGTTCACTACCGTGTCTCGCCTCTCTATGTGACCCGATCCACCGATCGAACACACCCCTCCCACCATGGTGCAGGAGGCCGACTAGGCTATGCCCACCATGGCCACGGCCATCAAGCAATCGGGCAGAGAACCCTTTGCTAAAATTTTTGAAGCCCACCCCTGGTTTGATGGGAACAAATTCTTGAATTTCAAAGTAACAAAGGAACATGTTCCTGTTCCATATTTTATCATCAGGAAAGAGTTTTTTACCATAATAAAACAAGAAATTGTAATAATATTGGTGTGAAATCGTGATGCATTTTGATAATTATATAAAAAACATTTATTTTCTCAGTGTTACCTCAGGCTAAATTTGGTGCCTTTCAAAGTATTGAGATTGTAATTCTTAGAGTTCCGTGATGGTCAATAATTATGGTGATTGAGAATTTTGACAGTTGCAATTTTAATATATGTGAGCCTTTCTAGAGCAGGGAAGAATAAGTGCTTCTGTAACTAGAAATGAGCAGGATAATAGAAAACAGAATGTAATAATTTTAGGAAAATGTTCTTTCGCAATCATTAATTGGAGGGTTTACAGCAGACAGTATCGGTCAGGGATGTCAAACTTGCGTTGTCACAGCAGTGTCATGTGATGAGTTGGGACTTTCTTCCCCTTCGTTAAACTGGACTTGGGCATGGCCAGTGCGTGATGCATCCAGCCCGTGGGCCATGAGTTTGACAGCCCTGGTATAGGTGCTAAACCAGCCACAAGTTGAGCTGATGAAGCTCCTAACTCATAAGGATTTTCATGTCAAGGTATTGTGCTCCCAACATCACAGCTGTTTTTGCAGTTACTGCCCATGATCAAATACATGTCTTCTCCAGATCAGGATCTCCTGATCGTGCGTGGCAATAGTGTAGTCCTCCCAGATGGTTGTGTGACTGAAGCATGTCCCCATTGCTACTTATCTTTTGCGCATAGTTTTTCATTCTCCAGAACAAGCAGGCATAGACTTATGAAGTGTCTGGACAAGGGATCAGCTACATAGACTTGGATAAATGATTCTTTTGCAAGGACTGCTGTTTGACTTAAGCCCAGGCACTTTCCATTGCTGCCTAAGGTCTTTGCCAGGATATTGGGGAGATGTGATTGGCTTCACCCTCAGAGAAGAGTATAAAATTGTCACTTTAATTCCTTCCCACACCTATAGTGATTTCCACTTGTACTAAATATTGGCTTAAATCTGGATTTAGTTTATCTTCTTCCATAACAACAGCAATACCTTTTTCTAAATAATAGCAGGAACATAATACACTTTGATTCATACACTAAAGCTAGTTAATGTTTGTGCACTCAATAATTTCAAGTGAGGTCTGTGTAGCATACAAAAGTTTTCAGCATGCAGAATTTGTGAGAGGTTAAGTGGGAAAGCAATCTTTGATACATATTCCTTGTAAAAGGATCTATTGTGGAATCAGGTCCTTTTTGTCTGGAGTAGACAAATTATTCATATGAATTTTCTGCACAATTTCATATACAAAAACAACTGGGAAATAAAAAATGTAATTTCTTCTCTCTTATCATGTAAATCTGAGGTACATTCCTGGGCACAAACATTAGTAGACAACTGTTTAAATTAATGCCAGTAATTATAACCATTTTTACTGATTGTTTATAACCACTTATTTTCTTCAGAGAGAAATTAAACTCTAGCTGAATAGTACTTTTAGTGAGTATTGTGCAGTCTGGGAAAAAGAACATATTATTTTTTTCTTTTTCTTTTTTCTGCTCATTAAGTCAATTGTTAGATGATATGCTAATGCAAACCAATTTCATTTACTTTAACAAGAACACAATCTTATATTTAAGATGTACTGGTTGAGAAGAACTTGGAATGTAGAAATTGTGTATAGCAGCTTGGATAAACTCTCAAATGCCATTTACAAAAGACTTCTCTTCCCTTTTGTTAATGTGATTGTGGCCATGGATCTGTCAGGCATGACCTGGATTACCTGAAAAAGCTAAGGCTCTGAGAAGAAAAAATGAATGAGTTGCAATCTCAGTGCTGAAAAAATAAATGAGCAACCAGAAAACAAGACAAGTGAATTTGCAAATCTGAGAACATGGATTCTGTAGTATCTGCCCAGTGCCAAACATTTTTCCTGATACTTTAGGGCCAGACAGAAGATGTCAAATGATCCATCACTCAGAATTTTAGAAGTATTGCCACCAGTAAGTATAGTCCTTAGACAGGAATTGGTGGATCAGTTGAACTGAAGAAGTTTCTTCAGGGCTTTCTTAAGAACAAGCTGTTCACTTTAAGCTTTCTACAATGGTGTTTCCTGACCTCACAGCTAGACTGGTCTTCAGTTTGATATCGCTAATTATAACTTTAAGAGTCCTATTTGGTTAGCTCACTAATGTTTATATTGTATACTTAAGAGATGAGATAATAAAATACTTAAAGATATCCAGTGACTGTATGGAAGCATGCAGGACTACCTTCTCTGTTTAGAATTGCCTCATCTAATACCTTTTTTTGGAGAGGGAAAACTGTTTGATAGATGTTTAGGAGGTAATTAAGTGAAACAACTACAGTAAACTCTCCTATTAGAAGGGATCTATCTCCTTTCTGGTTCATTGGAAGACTGCTGAAAAGTCAGAAACTGTTTGTCCTGATTACATGGAGATATGCTGATTGTAAATTTAAAAATAGTTCAGTTGCTGGAATTCTTCTACCCCATACTATCCATCTCAATAAACTTTGCTAAATATTACTCTATAAAAATCCTGCTTGGAAAGGAATCACTTTCAGTTTAAACAACTGCCAAAGAGCCTGACACATGTAGGTCTGCTACTTTAAAACTTAACGGCTTGGTTTTAGAGTTTTACAGTAGGCCATAGGTCTTCAAACTTGGCAACTTTAAGACTTCAGTTTAGTCAAGACTTTAGTTCAGTCAACCATGCTGGCTGGGAAATTCTGGGAGTTGAAGACCACAAGTTGAAAAGTTGCCAAATTAAGAAACACCCCTCTAGCCCCCCTACTCGCTGTAGTTCATATTTGCAAAATGTCATCAACTCCATTTCCTCAAGTTTCTGTGAAAATATGCATATTTTTAACGTAGTGCTACACCTCTTCTTTTTCTGTTGCTATTGTTCTATTTAGTTTTATATATATATATATAGTTTATATATATATATACACACATATACATATATGTGTGTGTGTGTGTGTGTGTGTGTGTTTGTTTTCTTAAGTTTTCACGGGCACTTACATGTATGGTATTCAGCTTTGTTCGGGCATTTTCCCACGTCATTATAGTTGTGCTTTTAAAATTGTAGCAACGTTTTGGCAGAATCTCATCTGCCATCATCAGGCTTCTGTATTGTGTTCATCTGACAATACAGAAGCCTGATGATGGCAGATGAGATTCTGCCGAAACGTTGCTACAATTTTAAAAGCACAACTATAATGACGTGGGAAAATGCCCGAACAAAGCTGAATACCATCCATGTGTGTGTGTGTGTGTGTGTGTGTGTGTGTTTGTGTGTGTAGGTCTAGGTGTATTTGGGTCTTTTCCTGTGTAAGATTAAGAGTATCTTGGCGATGTTTCGGCGAGGTCCCACTCGCCATCCTCAGGCTGGTGCTTTCTGCTTTGTGCCAGTGCAAGCAGTGTGTGATCAGAGCTGCCGTCTCTCTATAAATACTGGGGGCGGGGGGAGGGGCGGGCTGGTGTGCTGGGCTGGTTGGCTGTGCTGCTGCCTCTTGATTGGTTGATGGACTTGATGTTGGTACAATGGGCTGTGTGATGGCCTTGTGAGTTTTGTTGTGGAGGTATCCTGGGTCTTGTGCTGTAATCTCTTGGATTATATACAGAAGCCTGATGATGGCAGGTAAGATTCTGCTGAAACATTGCTACAACTTTAAAAGCACGACTACAATGACGTGGGAAAATACCCGAACAAAGCTGAAATATATATATATATATATATATATATATATATATAACAAAGTTTCCACATCTTGCATATTTCCATTGTTCTGAAGACTGATTTATAGACAATGAAGGTCATGTACTTAATGAGTTAGTGTTTTTCTTGATTTTTCAGTGGATGATTTCATAGATCTCAGTTTAGTTAGATTGTGTAACATAGTAAAAATAGCTGGGTATTAAAGAAAGATTATGCTCAGTTTATTATATGGAAGTGAGAATTACATAAATCAGGAAAATCATAAGAGTAAATTTAACATATGGAAATGGCTTACTTAAGAAATATATGTAGTAAAATGACAAGAGGTGTTAAGAGTGATTTGAGTTATAAATGAATTTAGATTAAATAAAAAAGTAAGCAACCAGTACAAAATAATGGTTTGGACATTTCCTTTTTCTTATCTCTGCCCTTTAATTTCTTTTACTTAGTATTTCTTACTGGTTTTCTGTTATCTGAATATTTCTGTTTACTCTTAAAAGGATAATGGTCATGTATGTATGTAATAGTGTTTTCTTACTAGCCTAAATATATTTTTAAGAAGTACTTGCTTCCCTCAAGCAGAGCTGGTGAGAAAATTTTATTTATGAAATAAATAAGCAAGATTTATGGGTATGTTACTCAGCATTACAAAGATGACAATATTTTTTGTAAAATAAACCTATTCGGAGACATATATTTTGTTTGCAGAGGTTCATATATTCTCAAAATCTCTCCTTCATGGAAGTACATATGTAATACCAAATTATTTTGCCTGTGTATTTTATAAGGCAAGAATAAATCAGTTTGTTGCTTCCTATCAGATAAATAATTCTTGTGAGGTTTCAGATATAACAAAAAAATATGTCATATTGGTTTCGTTTCCATGAGGTTTTTCATGGAAAATTGATATAACTGTTTGGTTTGACATAAACTTCTCAGTTACAGAGAAACAATCATAACTGAAACAATAATGAAAAAAGAGAGAAAGAGAGAGAGGGAGGGAGAGAAACAAAGAAGAGAACTCAATACAATACAAGGTTTATATGAGATACATATAGATATGGCACTTCAAAATGATGAACAGAGAATACTCACTTGTTTTGAAGTGCTGTAAGCACTGCCACAAGATATAATATGGCATGAAGAAGGCAAGTCCACCATTGTGCTTGAAAGTGCTTGTCATATCCACAGTGGAAAGCTGCTATACGATTTAACAGTTCACTATAAATACTGGATTGTGTACAATATCCAAAAATTAACTATTTCCTTGGATTGAAGTAGATAAGCATTGAAGGTACCCGATACTCTGTGGGACTGGCCAGATTTCAAATGGTTATCCCCTACTACTACAATATATTAGCAGAGCTAGCCTTAGTGGCTACATTCAAGGGAACAGCAAATAGAAACTAAAAATATGGCAATTATTTTCAGCTTTTGGATGCACTAAAAGCAGACAAATATACATGTTCCCATTGTTGCTCATAAAAGAAAGCTTTTCCCAATTGAAAAAGCAGCTGAAGGAAAGGGCTGTAGTTGACTCCCACTTGAAAGTTACTAATGTGACAGGTCAGGGGCTGCTAATGGCAGGATTGTTGTGGCTGCTGTTACCCAGAAGGAAGCATTTTTGTTAGTTCGTTATTCTTCAATAGGCTATCTGAAAGGAAGGGTGCAACAGAGGAGTGCTGGTTCAGAAATTTGGCATTGCTTGTAAGCTTGGCTGGTATTACTTGTCCAGGGAGCCCTTTTGTATGTGCTGATATTTGTCAATGTCATTTGGCTGTAGGCATTTCCTGCGTTCTCTGTTAAAAATTTGTGTCTGAGAAGAAAGCTGAACATATGCATCTCCTGGAATGGTTTGTTTAGGTTATAATATCATTTAGACTAAAAGGAAAAAGAAAAAAAAATCCCTTAAATTTTTGAAAGAGAGCCCAGTTTGGTATAGTGGTTAAGGCATCAGTCTAGAAACTGGTAGAATGGGAGTTCTACTCCGGCATTAAGTATAAAGCCAGCTAGGGGATTTTAGGCCAGTCACTTTCTCTCAGCCCTAGCAAGCAAGCAATGGCAAACCACTTCTGAAAAACCTTTCCAATTAAAATGTAGGGATATTTCCAGGCAGCCTCCAAGAATCATACACAACTGAATGGAAGGGGGAAAAAACTCAAAGCCCTTGAAGAAGACAAGATAAATAGCACCTTGTCACTTCTGTTTTTGGTCACATTTGCTGTACTTCTACTTATAACTTGACAGATAGAAATCCATCAGGTAAGGCTTGTCACAGTATATTGATATGAGTAAAGGAAATCTTCTACGTGATTGTGTTTGCATATAATACAGCAACAAAGACTCACAATAAAAAGGGTACAAACCACAGAATGTTTTTTTTTAATTTTCCTCTGAAATCCAAAATCTGTTTTAGATTGAACACTTACTGTATTCTATTTAACAATTTTACTTTTTATGAACGGATGTATTCCAGTATGTGTACTGTCAGAATTATAGAGGAATATGAATAAAAATTCATAGTGGTGTTTCCTCAATTTTGTAATTCATAATGTTCCTGAAGCTGGCTGGAGGGTAAGCCTAAAAAGAAATTTAATATAAAGTAGAATAAAAATGCTCTTCGTTTCTTGTGGCTGTATTGGGAATTTGAAAACAGCCAATTCTGCATATGAAGATGAATTTAAAATATTAGTGAAATTCTGGCAGCAGAGGCTGACAGGGAGCAACCCTGACTTAGGAAAGGAAGGTGACAGCCTAGCCTAAAAATGATCCCTATAGTCAGTAGTCTACATTTGTCTGATGAGAGTCTACCTGTGAGTTCATTAATTTATTCTAACAAACTTTGATACTACAGGTAGTCCTCGATTTGTGACCATAATTGATCCCAAAATTTCTGTTGCTAAGCAAAACATTTAAGTGAATGTTGCCCCATTTTATGACCTTTTTTGCCAGTCTTGTTAAGTGAATCACTGCAGTTAAGTTAGTAACACAGTTGTTAAGTGAATCTGGTTTCCCCATTGACTTTGCTGATCAGAAAGTTGCAAAAGGTGATCACATGAACCCTGGGACCGTGCAGCTGTCATAAATATGAACCTGTTGCTAAGCATCTGAATTTTGATTAGGTTCTATGACAATGATGCAACTGTTGTAAGTGTGAAAAATGGTCATAAGTAATTTTTTTCAGTGCCATTGTAACTTCAAATGGTCACTAAACAAACTGTTGTAAGCCGAGGACTACCTGTGCTTGTTAAACCCTCTAAAAGCACTGCATTCTTAAAGAATGTCATTGGCTAGAATGTGAAGAACATTCTCCTCCATGATGCATCGAGAGCCCAGGATGGGTTGACTCCTTCCTATGATATCATTTAGCTGAGTCTATACTAAGACATAAAATCCAGCCCCCAGGAGAGACCCCAGCTTTTGACTCAGCTCCTTTCAGTCAGTGGCTGTGTCTCTGAAAGCATTGTTAGGTAGCACTCATCAGCGATCTTCAGTACTTTTTCCTCGCTTCAAGCAGCTCCCAGGGATCTGGGCAGTTGCTCTTCCAGGAGACCAGGGCTCTCTCTCCTGCAACGTTGGGAGCAGCGTTACCAGAGCTCTGTGCAGGCAAGCTGGGTAGCGTCTGTAGACCTCCTCCACGCATGCGGTTTTGAGCGATTGTAAAAATGATCGGCAATCCGATAAGAGTCAGCTGATCGTGTGGCCGGTTGCTGCATTTTTCCCTTGCTGACTTCACTCAGGGCTCTGTAAAGCCTAAGGAGCGATGCTTCAACCTCGGAGCCTGTTTCCTCTAGTCAGTGGCCATTTTGGATTCAAGCCTTCCACCATGAGGTAAGCAGCCATTTTGTAAGCCTGGGGGCCATTTTATACCCTGAGGGGCTTAATACAAAAAATTTCTAAACAATTTCTTTCCAACACAAGAGCCTTTATTCTACAAATGGAGCAAGATAAGGCTCAGGCAGAGCGACCCCCCACCCAGTGGAACAGTCTCTTAAGCCCAATAAGAGAAAAAGACATAGGCAACACACCCAATCAGTCCAGAGAGAGTGGCTGCTAAAATCAGAGCTAAGGCTCTAGCCCCTAAGAAAGCAACTCAGGCCGAGTTGAGGGCAGAGAAGCGCAGACATACAGCCCTAGAGAGGCAGTTCAACAGAACTATTCAACAGAAGGGAGTGCAACTACAGCATGATAGTATCAGGTGATACTTGTGGGCCCCAGCCAAGCCCTCCCAGGGGAGAAGTTATCTATGAGCCTTTCCATCCTCCATCCTGGTCTCCTGAGGCTCTTGCTGTACAGTCAGATCCTCAGGATCTCAGCAGATCTGGGCCTTATTTCCAACAGGCTTCTGTGCCCTATGCTCCTCCCCCTCCCTCCAGGCCTCGAACCTCTCATCAATCTAGGCCTAAAGCCACCTTCACTCCCACAGCAGTGGGCCTTCTGCCTCTACCTTTGAGCATAGACCAGGGGATATCCAAGATGTTGTCTCATTGGCTATTAGACAGGGATTGGCTGAAGGTTTCAAGCAAATTCTTTGACCTCTGGAAAGGGATCAAGCCCTTCTCCCTTCTCAATCTATAGGTTCCTTGCCTCATCACTCTCATTTACACAGGCCCCAGGACCTCAGGGTCCATTCTTCTCTACCAGAATGGGAGGAGGTTGATGAGGAAGGAAGGGCTTCACCATCTGAACACAGTTACTCCTCTCGTTCAGAGTGTGAAGAGGGTGAGATTTTTGACCAAAATCTTACAGAGGAAGAGGATTCTCGCCCAGAGCAGACATCCTCTGCACTGGTCTTCAAACCTACTCTCTTCAGGCCATTTCTCAGCAAGGCCCTGGTCACTGCCAAGCTGTTGCCAGAGGAAGTGGCTCCTGAGCCACAGGAAAATCCCTCTAGCCAAGGGGATTCACTCTTCTCCAAGCCTGTAATGCATGCAGAGGCTTTGCCTTCTCCTATTTTGTTCCTGGACATGGTCAAGGAACAGTGCGCTTCCCCTTCGGCAGGCCCTCACCCATCTTCTCTGGATAAGCATTTCTACAATGTCAGCACAGCTCTGGACAATGACCTGGCAGTGCCTTCTGTTGACATTCTGGTTCTGGCCTCATTCTCATCTTCTGGCACTCCCACAGAGCCAGAAGATATCCTGAAACCGGATGTTAAAAATTCCGAACAGACCCTCAAGCACAATCACAAGGCCGCTGCTTGGGCTGTTCGGGCTTCAACAGCAGTATCCTTTTTCACAAGGGCATCCATACGGTGGTTGCATCAACTCCAGAATAGATTGCCTGCTTCTGACCTTCGGTCTCACCAAGACCTTAATAAGATTATCGCAGCGGCAGAATTCACTGTGGATGCCACTCTCAATTCCACCAAATTCGCATCCAAGACCATGGTATCTTCTGTAGCAGCAAGACTTTTATGGCTCCAAAATTGGCAGGCAGAGTCATGCCGAAAATGGAAGCTGACCAGTTCCATTCGCAGGCGATAAGCTTTTTGGCGATGCTCTGGAACCTTATCTCATCGAAACCAGAGATAAACATAAAATTCTCTCTTCCTCTGGGAAGAAAGCCGACTATCGCCCTGCTCCTTATCGTCCTCCTGCATTCCGAGCAGAGACCTCATCTCGCTTCCCCCGCTCTCAGAGGGCCAACGCCAAGACCAACGGGTGGAAGCATCTGGCAGGCAACAACCTTCTACTGGTAAATGGCCCTTTGGGGAGGAGGGGGTCATTCCTTCCATAGCTCTAAGTAATCCCTCATTCTTCCCACCCATCGGAGGTCGCCTAGCCTTCTTTGCCTCCAAATGGGAGGAGTCAATGATGGACTCCTGGGTGCTCAGCACTATTAGATCAGGGTTACAATTGGACTTCCTAATCCCACCCCCCCCAAAAAAGTTTTGATCTGTCCTGTCTCTCCATTTGTCTGAAATGATATACGATTTCCTGCTTGAGCAAGAGGTTGGACTAGAAGTCCTCCAAGGTCTCTTCCAACTCTGTTAGTCTGTTAAGCTTGGATTTCTGGGAGCAAGATATTTCACAGAAGAGAGGCCATCCCTGAGAAGGCTTATTGACAAGATGTCTTGGTAGACAGATTCTCAAGTGTTCTGTATCAGATGTCATAAGGCAGACAGATTTATTTCATTATCTTTGATTATGAGATTTATAAACCACCTTACTTTAAAGCAGGGGTTGCCAACCTTTTGGACATCATGGACCACCAAACTCATAATTTTAAATCCTATGGACCACTAATACGAATCCAGCACACCACTCATTGAAGCGCCTGGACTCCCAATGACAGGATGGGGTGCTTCAGGCACTGCCTGTTTCTGCAACCTTAAATACTCAAAGCATCATTTGGACCTGTTTCCATAGAAAACAAAACACCAGGATCTCTCATCTCTCTTTCTCTCTCATCTCTCTCTTTCTCCCCCCCCCCCACCTTTCTCCCTTTCCTCCTTTTCCCTCTTTCTCTCTCTTCCCCTCTCTCTTTCTCCATTTCTCTTTCTCTCCCTCTTTTTCTCTTTCACTCCCTCCCTCGTGCTCTCTTTCTCTCTTCTCCCCTCTTTCTCTATCCTCCTCTCTTTCTCCCTCTTTCTCTCTCTTTCTTCCCCCCTGTCTCTGTCCCCGGGGATAGGGATGGGGGGAAAGAAACCTCTGAACTGGTGCTGCGTGGTGAGGATCTGATGTCCGGAGACTGACAAGCAACATGCTGAAGACCAGATGACTGGTGGGGAGGTGGGGCAACAGGGGTGATACTGGTGGCGGATGGACTCATGCACGCGAGAGATCACAGCATTGAAGCCCTTCCTGGGTGTACACTGGCCTGTGAGGGGGTGGGGGTGGGGGTAAAGGAAACTCGGAACTGGTGTTACCTCCTGCCTCCACATATCGAGGAGGTTGAGCCACTGCCAGCAATGCCCTCAGGTGAAGATGCTGCGAGGGGGAGGCTCAATGCCCTCCCCTCTGGAGTTTTTCTTCCTCCTTGCCAGAAGTTCTCACATGCAAAACGGTCACTGCCCCTCTGGCACCTGACAAGCCTTCTCCTTCATGCTGGGCGTGTGAGCACTTCTGGCAAGGAGGAAGAGGGTTCGAGCCTCCCCCTCACAACATCTTCCTGCAGCTCAGGAGGTCTGTGCTCTTCCCGCTGCTGCTCGGCCTCCTTGATGGGCTGAGGCAGGAGGCAGCAGCCACGACGTGGGTTTGCTAGGGAGACTGCTGGATTGCTCTGCCTCCCTGCCAGCCACCTGGTCTTCAGCATGTTGCAGCCAATCAAAATTTTCTCATGGAAAATTTGGGCCATGGCCCACTGATTGGCGACTGCTCTAAAGGCACTGGATAATATACAGAGTCTTCTTCTTCCATGTCTAGATCTTTAAACTGCCAGAAATCCACCTTTTTGGCTTTGCCAAAAATAAGTCATTATCAGTATATATTTCTGGTAGTAGCTGACATACCAGCAGATAAACAGGACTCCATGTCTCTCCACATTCAGATAGTATGTTGTTATCTGCTAAGAGTCTCCACTTGAGCATATTGCTTTTACATTTAAGCACTCTAACTTTCAACCTATTCAGGTCCTCCAGGTATTATAAGGGAGGTCAGATCCTTCAGCTATATCCTCCTTTAATGTTATTCCTTGCTCGATGGTTTCCTTCCTCCATCTTTTAATTTGATTTTGATCTTGTGTATTGTCAAGAATATTTGTTCTTGCTATAAAACTGTTCATATTTTGAATTGGTGGGCTTGGGGCTTATGTCCGTTCAGAAGATGTTGAAGATCATTCTTTTGCTTAGTTCTCTTAGCATATGCTGCTACTTCTCTCCTGATCTTAGATGGAACAATGGCAGCGAGAAGATATATTTTCTCAATTGGTATTGGTTTGAGACAACTTGTTGCTAAGCATACTGCTTCATTGATGGTGATATCAACTTGTTTTGCATGTGCAGAAGTGCCCAACACTGAAGCAGCATACTCTGCTGCAGGGCCAATGCTGATGTGTGTAATGTAGATGGTTGAGCTCCCCACATGTAGTTTATCAATTTCCTGATCTTATTCCTTGAGCTGATGTTAGCCTTGGTGTTCGGGCAATGCTGTTTAAAAGAGAGAATGCAGAGTGAAACAATCCAAAAATCAATGTAATTTTTTAAAAAAATCTGAAAGAAATTACTGGCAGTAATGGTGTGGATCTTTCTTAGCTGCTAATTACCAAATCCTTTCCATAAAAGCCACATTATAGCTAATTTCTGGACAGTCATAAAAAATGACAGCCATTCTTCCCTCACAGGGTTAGCTGTGCCAAAGGAAAGGAATAGCTAAGAACACCAAGATTCAACCTGGAAAAGATGGTCTTGAGGCCCTGACCCATGTAAAGTATTAAATATGACAACCAGCTCTTTGTCTTGTGCTCAGAAACTAATTGGCAGCCAAAGTAACTCCTTTAGTAGTGGTGTTAGATGAGTGAATCTTAATATTTTCATAACTACGTGATTTGCCATGTGCTAACCAGCTGAAACTTCTGAATAGTTATCAAAGGCAGCCCTATATACAGTTAGTTACAGTAGTCCAAATGTGAGGTGATAAACTTATAAATGACAGCATAAGATACAAATGCTTGCAACTGGCATACCAAATGTAATTTTGGTTTCATGTTTTTTTAAATTATAAAATTATATCATTAAATAATTTATGGACCTAATTTTAACATTACCATATAGCCAAATTCCACTGATCGTTCAATAATTCAAACACCAATATATTATATATTTTTCATAGTTTACGATAAGTTCAGGAAATAAAAGGTTAAGATATCTCCAAGAGAGTATCTGCCTCTTACCAACTCTTCTCTCCCTTTCACTTCATGTATTCTTCATATAGGATGCATAAAATAGCATTAAACAAACAAACAAAAAACTGGCTGGTTCCAATTGTATTATTTTTCTGGTGGTTGCTGTAGTGGTAACATTGCAGTTGTTATGCACATTGTTAATGTTTTGGAATTGTGCTGTAACTTAAACACTGCACAGGAATTATCCTTCCTAAACAGCAGTTCAGGGAAGGAATAGTAGTTAGTCTTTGAAATAGAGAAGGAGCCTTTTAACTTCAGACAGGTAAAGTGAATCATCTCAAAAGCCAGAGCAATTCAGTGTTAAAGTGGGGGGGGTCTACTACAGTGTATAAGAAAGAGAACTTTCTAGATTTAAACAATATATAGAAATTTCAAAAATAGAGGAAGGCTGTTCTTATATGAGGTGAACAAGACACTAGTTCAAACAGAGAATACATTTAGACTGTCACTTTAAAGTGCTACTCTCCATAATGAGCTGGCAATGGCATTCATTGTACTGCCCTTATGGCTGATTATATTTCTGGCTAGGGAACTAGACCAATGAATGAAGCTGCCTTTGTTTTGAATGTGAAACAATCTAAGGAAAATGAGCAGTGGATTCCTCTGACTTTGTTTCTCTTCCAGTGAAGCACTTTTTGACAATCACTGAACTACCTTCCTTAATATGGGTTGATACAAGAATGAACAAATGTAGGCAGGTGCTCAGAACAGGTGCATTAGCCATCTGCCAAACTTACTGCCTTGCCCTATGCCTGTTATGTGGCAATCAAACAATATTTAAACATACAACTAGCACTCTTCAGAAAGGGTGTTAAACCCATGTCCAAAAATAGCCCAACCAACAAATCACAGGTATGAAAGAAAGGGTTGCGGTGAAGTAAGAGAGTAATAGTAAGCTCTGTTCTTGGCTTGTGCTGAAAAGAAATGACAGTGACTGTAGCATGTGATCATAGTAAGTAGCTATATCTTACAGAACCCAGAAGTAAGCAATATGGCATAGGGATAACCTCTCTTCAAAGTAATAAAAAACAGTAAAAAGTGCAATCATGGGAAATACCTTCCCAGCAGAACCAGTTAAAAAAACTGTAAAATACTCATTATTTACAAAATAGCTTTCTTTTTTTTAGAAAGGACTAATCTTATGTTACACAAACATAGACTGTGTTTCTAATTCTGATTTTTAAATACAAAATCTAGTTCACTTTCATAACAGTGCTAAGGCCAGGTATATAAGAGGCCCACATAACACCTGACAATTACTTTTGGAAGAACTTATTATGTTTTACATGGGTAAGTCTCAGTAGAAACCAGTAGTCCAGTCTCTTTGCAATCCAAACCAACATGGCCATAGAGAGCAGCAGCCAGTAAATGGACATGTTTGCAGGACCTTAAAATAACCAGTAAAAATTGAGCAAATCCTAACCCCTGACTTTGTCATCAACCACATCATTACGATGCATGTTAGCAAAAATTGTTTCAGAAGAGAAGGGAAGACTTTACAGGTAGTCCTTGACTACCCATTCCTAAACAAGGTTGTTGTTAAGTGAATTGTGCCTGAATTTACAACCTTTTTGCCATGATTGTTAAATGAATCACTGCAGCTAAGTAAATCATGAGATCATTAAATGAATCTGGCTTCCCCCATTGACTTTGCTTGACAGAAGCTGCCTGGGAAGATCAAAATGCAATCAGATAAATCCAGGATGCTGTAACTATTGTAAATACATGCTGGTTGCCTGGTGTCCATATTTTGATCACATGTCCATGGAGATGCTGTGAATGGTGATAAGTGCAAGTACTAGTCGTCTGTCATTTTTTTCAGGGTGGTTGTAGCTTTGAACAGTTGTGAAATTAGTGGTTGTAAATCAAGGACAATCTGCACCTAAACTGGAATAAAGCTGATTTTAATTGCCTAACTGGCTGGAAAGTAAATAAATCTAGCTGTTCAGCAAATTCTCTCATCATTAAAAATTCTCATTCTAATCTAAGATGATATACTAAGCATCATTAAAAATTATATAAAATAATAAAGCAGAAGAAAATAATTTAAAAATATACAATTTATTTGCCTCTCATGAGCTGGACATCTAAATCAAGGGACTCCAAATTTCATCTCTCTCGTTTGTCAGATCTAAGGTTGCAGTACTATACTCTAGAATTAAACTTCAGAGAATTGAATGTTCATAATAAGCATTGTCAACTTCACATTTAGTATCTCTTCCCTTTTTAGCCTTTTTTAAAGCCTCATTTTTAGACATTCTTTACTCAAACAGGAATGAAGTAACATCTTGAAAATAAGTATTCTTTATTCAGTGTCTGTTCTGTATGTAACTGCTTTGTTTATAGTGATAGAGACATATGCTGGCTGCTAATGTTACACCATATGCAAAGAAACAAAATGCCTTTTATGCAAATGGACTTTTCATTCTTGTTACTAGCTAAGTGTTACATGGAATTAAGATGCATGAAGAGGTGTAAAAATCTGTGTCTATTTAGATTTGCCTGAATTTGAGAGAACTGAACACCAGGGTAGCAAGTGGGGAATCACATTTTGAACTCCTACCTCTAAGAATGAGCAAGCCATTCTAATGGAGGCTGTTGAAGAGTGGAAAAACCACTTAAAATGAATGTGCGGCCAGCATCTTGGGTGCTAAAAAAAGCAGGTGGTAAAAAAACACTTTGCAATAATCACTATGGTGAAAGCAAGGCATATTTACACTTAACCATTGAGGGGGGCTGGAAAAGAGCAAATCGTTCTACTACTGTTCAGGCAAGCCATGAAAGACAATTTCATTTGAGTAATATCTTTTCAAATATTGAGTTGGATTGACCATTGGTTTATCAGATTTAGTTCTGCAATTTTGGAATATTGCAGTTTATTTAAAAAGGAGAACAGATTTGACTTAAATATCTCACTCTATAAAACTGTATCTTCAGTTTGCAGAGGCATTTGAGTTTTTATGATACTTTATGGTTTTGGTTAATGGACAAGAAAGCACAGAACTGATTAGATACAATCTCATAATGATGACGACAATGAGAATGCATTGTGGAACATTTATTATGTTTAACATGAAAAAGAAATATCAAGGGGTGGCTACTGTAACAGCTGAAGTAAAAATCACATGGTTATCCTAATCAAAATTTGTGAAAAATTCATAAATTTATCCATCTGACCAGATCCAGAAAGTTGTATTTGTATTCTTCTTCTTACCATGAATGTTTCAGCAATTGTGACAAATTGTCAGGCTTTCATATGAAATTGGATTTGCTTCTTTGTTGTTTTAAATAAACACTTTCTGTGATCAGATTTGAAATGACTTTAAGAATGTGAACTACATAAAAACATAGAGTATAGATCAGTGTTTTTAAATTTCAATCACATATTACAGTTTCCTTGACTGGATTTGACTGCTTTGATAATTCAGGATAATAATTGCTTTACTTGGGTGAAAAGATGAATTTTAGTTATGTTATTATCAAGCTGCTTGGACTCTATGATGCCATGTATTTGTTCAAGTTAAGGAAATATTTAATTTACACATAAAAATATTATCAACATTCTTAATAATGTTATGGTGCCCAATGAAAATGAGGCTGATGACTTTAAAGAGAACTTAAAGACAGCTAGATGCCTAAGGAATAAGACAGAGAAAAGTAACTGCTTTGATAGTGGCTCTTAATCCTTTCCTTCAAGACCATTTTCTATACCCTCTACGACTATCTACTTTCATAAATTGGCATTTATCACTGCTTGGATCCCAATCAAATGCTACCTCCTGGGGGTTTCTTGATCAGCTAAGCAGCAGAGCTCAGAACAATAAAGGGTCTGTCTATTTCTTAGGGATTAACTGTCTTGAACTCCTCCCAGATATACATACTAGGAAATGCCTCAATTGCTTCTATTGAATCTTCTCAGCTATAGTCTAACACAAAACAAAGTCACGTAATTTTCTCTCAGATACCTAGTATAGTCCTCACGGTGATCCTCGGGGGTTCACCTGGCTCCCCTTTACCCAAGAGGGCCCTGATTACCTGAAACAAGGTTGCTGGTTGGCTATCAATGGTTACAGTAAAAGCAGAGAAGAGTGTTTCACTGCTCTTACCACCACACTATAGGAGCTAATAAAGTCTCTTATCTTATCTTCGTATTTCATTTTATTGCAATATCTGCTGGAGGTCCTTTGTAAACAGGTGCCCTATGGGATTTATGGTAATAAAGAATTCACAGAGGCATATTTCAATTTAAGTGTCTTGTCCTGTGTTCATTCCAAACTGTGACTAAGGTTTCACTGAACCATGCACCAGAGCCTCAGAAGCAACTCCAAGTTCTCTGAATCCTACTGGGTCTATCAATGACTTGGGATAGACTGATTGCATAAGTCCAGTCTCCCTGCCTTGGGGCATCAACAAAGAACTCTAGACCCACACGGGAATGATCTATCCATGGCAAAGGACTATATTAATGTCCTTCAACCCCAGATCACCATGCCCCCACCCTGAGACAAACATCAGACCCTATGTGTGACTTTTGCTCTCACAAACAGGGCATCAATAAGCTGGCTCAAGTCCATGAACTCCCAGCCAATCTCCAACTCTGGGTAAGTCTGCTAACAACATCAGTCTGGGAAAACTCTACCACCAACTCACACAGGTTATGGGCAGGGCCACTGCTATACTGCAAGGAGACAGACGAGCAGCAAGTCCAACTGATTCCTACAGCCTAATTTTTCAAAGAGACTCTTGCATCTGACTATGTCCAGGACAGCATATTCATTAAATAATCTTTACAATCCTTCAGTAAATGTTCATTTCATAAATTAACTATTGTTAATATTGTTAATGTTCAGTATCTCTTTACTGCCACTTAGTTGGGATCCAGATTTTGGTAGCCAGATCAGGTATCTAGATAAACCTTTTTTTTCTAAAGGCATTTCTTACATTTGACTTCCCTTACTATCCCAAAATTTAAATGGTAACAAGAAAACCCAGCTGATAAGAAAGTAAGCAAGAAAAATCATTACTTTGAACACATTTAGGGGATGAATACTTCAACAACTGCTACTAACATTTTCAAATGCCAAATGATAGTAATATTACTAATTTTTTGTAGTTATGATATGACTTTTCAAAATCTTTTCTTTCATTCCTTCTTTTGCAAGAGCTATTTGAACTATCCCCTTCAAAATGCTTTAGCAGATTAAAAATACAAAAGGCTATTTCATTCTTACAGCCTACTATTCCCAGTAACAGGTAATTTTAGGCTATAAACTTAATTGGCTTATGGGAAAAAAGCCTTTCTTAGCTTGAAACATACATGTAAAGTATTAAATCTACTGGAGACTGCTCTTCAATGGTCTCCTTATGGGAACATTTGTATGGAATAGTTATGGGTGATCCCAGATCTTCCCCTTTATCTGAAGATGAATTTCAAGGCACTGATCTGTAGGCTGGCACCTCATTCTGTCACGGTTGTCTTCAGCCTGCCATTGTTTTCCTCAAAGTCAGCTATCTCTGACTCTCGGGGGAAGAAAATAATCACCAAAGTTTGTTGACTTGAGTGAGTAGAAGAAAAAGCTTGTGACTTAAACACCTAGGCTAATCTATAGAAAGTTAATTTTTGTGTTCTTCAGTAGCCAGAATTTCTGTCTACATACGACATTTCTTGTGTGCAATAAAGCAGTTTATAGAGCTCCACTAAATCTGCAAATATTCTGCTATTATTGTCAGGTGCAAAAGACCAGGACCGTATCTGAAGTTCTAATGAAAATCATGCCTATGCACAAGAATCTACTCCAGGGCTATCAAACTCCTGGTCTGCAGGCCGGATGCATCACATGCTGGCCACGTCCACGCCTGGTTTAGCAAAGGGTGGAAAAGTCCCAATATGTCATATGATGCAGCTGTGACAATGTCTCTTACACTCTTACACTGCAAAAACATATGGACTACACAACTCGATCAGGGCAAATCAATAGATGCAAACTACATAGACTTCTGTAAAGCCTTTGATTCAGTAGTACATGACAAACTACTCCTAAAACTAAAATCTTATGGTATCTCTGGACAACTGCATAACTGGATAGAAGCATTCCTGTCAAACAGACAACAAATGGTCAAAATTGGGAGTGTCCTATCAAATTCTGTACCTGTCAATAGTGGTGTTCCCCAAGGCAGTGTTCTAGGACCAACTCTCTTCATACTCTACATAAATGACTTCTGTGATCATATTAAGAGCAACTGCGTTCTCTTCGCTGATGATGTAAAGCTGTTCAATACCACAGACAATACTGCTACCCTTCAAAAAGATCTTGACTATGTATCAGAATGATCAACAAATGGCAACTTCAAATCTCAACAAATAAATGCTCTGTCTTACATATTGGCAAAAAAAATCAGAAAATAAAATACAAGCTGATTAGTCAAGACCTTGTTGATGATCCAAACTCTGTCAAGGATCTTGGAATACTCATCTCTAATGATCTAAGTGCTAGAGCCCACTGTAACTACATAGCCAAAAAGGCATTAAGAGTTGTTAACCTAATCCTACGTAGCTTTTTCTCTGGTAATATCACACTACTAACTAGAGCATACAAAACATTTGCTAGACCAATACTCGAATACAGCTGGAACCCACATTACGTATCTGATATTAGCACAGTTGAGAAAGTCCAGAAATATTTCACAAGAGTTCTCCACTCCTCTACTTGTTGTAGAATACCTTATGCCACCAGACTTGAAATTCTAGACCTAGAAAACCTTGAATTATGCTGTCTTCAGTCTGATCTAAGTATGGTATATAAAATCATACATTGCAATGACTTACCTGTCAATGAATACTTCAGCTTCAACCATAACAACACCAGAGCACACAATAGATACAAACTCAAGGTTAACCGCACCAAACTTGATTGCAGGAAATACGACTTTAGCAACAGAGTGGTCAATGTCTCAAATACTCTACCTGACTCTGTGGTTTCTTTCCCAAACCCCAAAAACTTTAGCCTTAGACTGTCTACTATTGACCTCACCCCTTTCCTAAGAGGTCTGTAGGGGGCGTGCATAAGCGCACCAACATGTCTACCATCCCTGTCCTATTGTTTCTTTTATTTTTCTTATAAGTACCCATTTCATGTATTCATAACTATGTATATACTTATACCTATTATCTTGTAAGTGATTGACAAATCAAAATAAATAAATAAAATAAATAAATAAATGTGAGTGTGATACTCCTGATCTACTCAGTTAACAATTAGCACTATTTTCGTGTTAGATAAGGGTCAATGAAATTCAAGAGGGGTTTGGACTTAATCCATTTGTGGCTAGAGATTGTAGGCTGATTCCTCTTTTGACTCCACACCAGGTTCTGTCACTACTTCTCCTAAAATTAAACAATAAATAATTGAGCTCCTGATAGGTTTATAGCTATTGTCATCCCTAATGAGAAATCTGACACCTTTGGAAATGCAAATTTCCGAGAAATTTTGAAACCATAATGTGAGCATTCTCACCATGGTCATTGTAGTAAATTGGTCAATTACAACCTCTGTGAAAAATTAATGAGATTCCTCCTTACTTCATTACATGCCTTTGGAATCACTGCAGTTTACTTATGTTTATTTTCTCTCAATGTACAAAGAAACAAGGGGTGTAATCATTTAAAAATATTATTTCTTCTGACCTTTGTTGGGGGTCAGAGGTGCTTTTCTAAATAAAAATGATGTGCTTTGAAGCATGACCAACTTCCTCTTTACTAATTTTTAATTAATAAATAGGTGGGCTATTAGTGAGCTTCCACAAGGAAGTTATATACTATCATGTCGATTCAGCATTTTTCACAGTGCTGAATGGGTGTAAATATTGTAACTTGAGGACATTATTGCAACTATGGTGAAATTTTAACAGACAAAAGTGAAAATTCTTTGAAGAGAACACAAATCTCGAAAAAATAATGTTAAAGTACTTTTAAGTAGTGTTAAAGTAACACCAACTAAAATTAGAAAAAAAAACCCACAAGTAAGTGAATAATACTCATTCCAATGTGCAAGAACCTGGTCTCACAGACACTTTTTAAATGTGTGATTTGTATCTTGCTCATCCCTGGAAGGTTTCTTAGAGATTTAAGAAAGAATATTTACTATATTTGAAAACATTTTGATAAAGATAGCTCTGTGTGGATAGTTTTGGAAGACAAAAGTTTATGTACAGCATATACAGATGTGTTAAATAAAGCAAGATAGGCAAATCTTTTGACTTGAGGGCTGTATCTGTTACCAGATAGGGATGGGTTAGAGGCTGTGAATGGATATGTATATTCACAGCTTTTCTGGGGATGCTCGAAGAAAATGGAAAATCCTGTTTTTCTTTTCTCAGTGAGTCTGCTTTCTTCTTCTTCTTCTTTTTCTTCAGCGTTTGTCTCGCGCTCGGGCGAGGTCCGCTAATGTCCTTGAGTACTGCTTCCACACCTCTCTGTCTGCCACGTGTGTCGGGTCTGCCTTCGCGATCTCTAGATCGGCCTTGATCGTGTCCATCCAGCGTTGTTTAGGTCTACCACGCGGTCTCGCTCCTCCGACAGTCACCTTCATTACAGATTTGATGATGGATTCTTCCTTGGCGCGGCTCACGTGGCCGAACCATCGTAGCCGGGACTGCCTCATGACCGTGGGGATGGGCACGACGTTGAACCGTCTACGCACTTCTTCGCTCCTGACGCGATCGAGTAGGGTGAGGCCTACCGACCATCGGAGCATTCGCATCTCCATTATCTGGAGTCTGCTTTCGACTTCTTTGGTCGCCGGCCAGCACTCTGCGCCGTATATGGCCACGGGCGCACCACAGAGTTATAGATTTTCGCCTTCAGGCGCATCGGCATCTTCTTGTCACAGAGGACGCCCCGTGACGGACTTCCATTTGCCCCACGCTGCATTGATCCTGGCTGCCACCTCAGTTTGTAGTAGGCCTTCTTCCCCAAGAGTAGTTCCCAGGTACTTGAAGGTGGAGGCGCGCGGTAGCTCCTGCCCGTTCACGTGGATGGAGCCTGTCATTTCATTGTCAGTGGTCAGGTATTCGGACTTCTTTAGGTTCAGCCGGAGCCCGAACTGCTCGAGGCGGTCGTGCCACTGTTGGACTCGGTGCTCTAGTTCAGCCTTGCACAGGTTGGCCAGGAACACATCATCGGCGTAGAGCAGCGTCCATGGGGCGGGCGTGTACAGGTCGTGTGTAATTGTGTCCATCACCAGAATGAACAGCAGTGGTGAGAGAGCAGAGCCCTGGTGTACGCCGACGGTAATATTAAACTCCTCTGATATCCCAGCTGCCGCTTTTGCACGGCTTTTGTGACATCTGTATAGGAGTTGGACCCATTGTAAGGAAGGCGGTGTGGAGCGGGATTTTCTTCTCTCTGTGAGCCTCCATCAGCATCCGCACACCGAAGATGGCGTCGGTGGTGCCGCAGTTCTTGATGAATCCAGCCTGGTTGACGCTGATGTCGACGGTGTCCCGAATGCGCTTATCAAGGACGCGTTCAAAGATCTTCATAGTGTGTGACAGTAACCTGACCGGTCTGTAGTTGGAGCAGTCCGCTGGGCTGCCCTTTCCCTTCCAGATCGGAACAGTGGTGCTGCGTACCACCAGTCGTGTGGCACTTTTCCCGTGGAGACGATGTTGTTGAACAGCTCGCACAGCCACAATGCCGAGCCCGGTAGTGCCTTTTCCAGAAGTCGGCAGGGATGTCGTCTGGTCCTGTTGCCTTACCGTTTTTCATGGCCTTGATGGCGTCGGCGACCTCGCTGGCATAAATGCCTGAGACTGGGCCTTCAACTGGGTCACCTCGCGGGTTCGTGGGTGTGGGAACTCCTCGGTGGAGATCTTCTCAAGTATTGCCGCCACCTCTCTGCAGCGTCTCTGGGGTTGACGATCAAATTTCCCCTTTCGTCGTTGATCCCCTGAAACTGGTCAATGTCCAGGGTCTTCCTGTGTCTGCTTTTGGCTAGGCGGTAGATCTCATTCTCGCCTTCTCGCGTGTTCAGCTTCTCGTAGATGTCATCGTAGTGGGAGCTTCTGGCTGTCGCTACTGCTTTCTTGGCTGCCTTTTTGGCCGCCTTGTATTCGCAGAGCTTCTCGCTGGTCTTGTCCTGAAGAAAGGCCTTGTAGAGCCGTTTCTTCAGGTGTACGGCATCTTGTACTTCCGGTGTCCAGAGCCATGTATCTCGTTCGATGCGTCTCCGTCCTGGCTTGGTGCAACCAAGCTGTTGGCAGCCGGCAGTGTGAACAGTGATCTTCAGCATGGACCACGCTTCCTGTGGCCCGTCGACCATCTGCGGGAACTGCTCCGGTTTGATGAGGGGTCCCGCCATCTTCTTCTGGTTCCACCACTTGATTCGTGGCTGGTCTGCATTTCTTTTGTCAATCCTGGTCTTGGGCTTGCTGATCCTGATCTTCGCCATCAGCGGCCTGTGCTGACTGCTCGATTCGTGACGGGTACGCCTTGGCGTTGAGCACGTTTTAGCGGCTCTTCGTCGTACGATGATGTAGTCGATCTGTGTGTGGTGGCTCCCGCTTTCTGCTATGGTAGGTGAGGAGTTGAGATTCTCGCCTAATGAAGCAGGTATTCGTGATGGTCATATCATGGGAGTCGGCAAAGTCCAGGATCCTCTGGCCATTCTCATTCAGATCGCCTGTGCCGTGCCCACCGTGGCACTGGTGTCCGCTTTTGTCCCGCCCTACATGACCATTCAGGTCGCCCGAGATGATGATGTCGCCTTCGTGTGGGATCTGCCTGAGTTGGATGTCGAGCAGTTCCCAGAAGGTATCCTTCTCCTCCTCGTGACATCCGGTCTGAGGGGCGTGGCAGACAAGATGTGTAGGCGCTGCCTCTCGGTCGCACGACGATTATCATCAGTCGCTCTGTGAGGCGCTAACTTCTGCGACGGAACTTTGCCAGCTTGGACTGACAACCACAGCTACACCGCCGCGGTTTTCCTTACAGCTGGTGTATATGATCTTGTAGCCGCTCTATAGTCGTAGCCTTGTTGCCCTTCCAGCGAGTTTCCTGGAGGCAGCAGATGTCCAGCTTCCTGTCCCGCATGGCCCTGACGATCTCGGTCGAGCGTCCAGTCAGCAAATCCACGTTCCAGGTGGCCACCTTGAGCGTCTGGCAGTCCTCTGTTCCCGCTTGCGTTTTTCACACGGCCGTGCTTTCCGCGTGGACCATTTCGTTGATTTTTGGCGCAGGCCAATGGTCTCCTGCGCCCGTCGGTTCCCGAACGCGGTAGCATTGGACGTGTGTTTGTAGTGGACGTTTCCATCATGTTGATGCGGCATTTGAGTACTCCAGCCGGCCTGTCGCGTGGGCCTGTCGTCGGAGGGTCTGCTCTCAGTTACGGTCAGCTTTGGCTCGCGCATCCAGGGGACACCACTTGGAGGTGGCAGACCGCTCGTCCCCCTCAGTGAGTCTGCTTTATTTTGTTGATTCCTGTAACCATTTGGCAGCAACAAGATAGTGATCTCAAAACATATTGCTGGGGACTGAGTCATCTTAGAGATCCAAATCATGACTGTTAGATTCACTTCAAGATGGAGTTAGATTGCTTTTTGGATTAATTAAAACATGTCTTGCTGCATATGTCTGGTGGAGTCACTGGCTAAAAGAGACGGGGGCCCTTTAAGGGGACTAAAGAGACATTCCAGCATGGAATTGTTTTGGGGAAGAAGACATCTGAGATCAAACCCATAGATTATATCTGCTGTTTCCCAAGTGTAGGTAGTCAGCCTGGCAATATTCTTGTAAACAAGTGTCAACAGTAAAAGAACTGCTTTGGGCTATTCATGGAGTAGTTCTGGTTGCTTGCACTTGACTATCTGGGGGCCCTGTTTAGCTGACACATGACCCTGGGCCAATATACAAATATTTTCAAATATTGTGAATAAGAACTACACTTAGGCCACCACACTCAAAAAAAAATTTTTTTTTCAAAAAAGAGATCAAAGCACTGCAGAATTCATTAACTCTGCCAAATGGCTTATAAGGTGCTGCTTTATATTTTTATGCAAAATCAATGGGAAAGTCAGATTCACTTTACAAATCATGTTACTAACTTAACAACTGTAGTGATTTACTTAACAACAATGGCAAGAAAACTTGCAAAATGGGGCAAAACTCACTTATCAACTGTCTTGTTTAGCAACAGAAATTTTGGGTTCAAGAACAACCTGTATAGAAGAATACAGTGTTTTATTATGATCATTATTGATGCACCTTTTATTGGAATATTCTACTATTTTTCCCCAATGATATCATTAAATAAAACACCATAGAAGTATATTTCTATTTGCTTCCCCCTTACAGGAAATAAATGAGAATGTAATTAAGCCAGATTTGAGCCAAATGTATTTTTGCATTTTCATTCATTGCATTAACAACATTTTCCATTTCATATTTTATTGCATGCAATTAATTCAATAAGAATTTTATTAGAACCAGTGAAAATGTCTGTGGGGTACATAATGATACTGGATCAATTCCATGTAATTGTGATGTTATGAATAAAGATTGATGAAAAGATTAATATCTTGATGTTTACGATTTCTTATATTTGCATATTCCGATTTCATCTGATTTTATAGTTAGTTCAGTGTAGTTACTTTAAAATTACATTTTGATTCATATATCCAAGGGTGCCATAGCTGGGCTCAAAAAATTTAGATAACCGCAAGATAGCAGAGAAAAGAGATTAAAGGAGCCCACTACTTCTTTGCTGCTACATAGAGAGTGCCCAGGCCAGATACGGTATCCTTGTTATAGCTCTCAGCATCTTTTAGAATTTTCATAACTTTAGAAACTATGGCAAAGCAGTTTCTAAGGATTTTAGGGAAAAAAATAGTCGTACTCTTTGGCTTTCTTTCAGTTCTAATCCTGTACCAGCAAGAGACACTGGTGCCCCACAAAAATCTCTTTCTTTTAGCTGACTGGAAGTACCAAAGTACCAGAAAGGTGTATATGTAGAGCATGCAGAGAATTCTCCTTTGGCTATTGGATCTGTTGAAGGAGTTCTCAGAAGCAAGAGTTAGTTTCTGCTTTAGAAGTGGGCATGTGCATGCCGCAGCATCTGATTTCAAGTAGCATGGTATTGGTTTTTGCTACATTGGCTTTCTTTTATCCATATTACATTAGCTGAAGGAATATGCCCTCTTTACAACAAAATTGTGGGTTGTCTGAGGCTGTCTTAATCATGCCATGAACTCACATTGTTTGCTAACTGTTCATCTAATCAGACAAGTCATAAATAACTTGTTATTGCATCAACTACATAATGCTGACCTTATAGATTTATGTCAAATGCACTTTTGCTTAAAAGATGGAATCAAGCTAACACTATTCTAACAACAGTGATTCCTGAATATGGACTGAAGTTGTTTATTTTACACAAACTCCTCTGGGAGTAAGTCTTAGTACTAATCAGAATTTGAAATCATGGTTATTAGCTGCCTTTTATCTCTGGTAGTGCTAATTGGAAAAGGTGTCTGCTTTGTCTGAATGACATTCTCAATCCCTAAAAATCTATCAACCATAGTTAAGGAGCAACAAAAATTGGAGCTAAGGAAAAAGTGTTCTTGCATTTACATTAAAAAAAGAACTAGAGTGGATTAGAGTGGATTAATGCTTTGTTCCATTTCTCTTTTTTGTATGTTTATAATTCTTTTAGCAGGAGCAGAAGTGAGCATGCATGTTCACTTTAACTAAATAGAATGATTTAATATGTCATCTAAACTTCTCTTAGTCAAGAGAGTAATCATACTTAAGTTTGTCTTATTAGCATACTTCTCCATAGACTTTATTAGATAATAACAAAAACCTATTTTTTTTCTTACATAAGCTTCTGGAAACAAACAGAATATAAGGGCAAGTTCTGTTGGACACCAGCAACTGGCATATATTGAAAAAATATAGCCAGTGTGTTCTCTATCAACTGAAAGATCATGAATTTATAATTGTCAATTTGATGGTAAATCTTTCAAAGTAGTTTATTGTAATGAGGAAGTCCAGCTACTTGGAATATGGAAAGGATATCTTTCATAAAAGTTTGTTTGAAAAAAATTAATTTAACTATAAAATCTGTAAAGCTAATAAAACTATAAAATCTAGAAACACATTTGAACAAGGATCTCCTCTTATCAGATCTTTTTAAAGTTGCATTATGCCTCTCTATTCCTCAGCCTACTTTCCAATCTTTTTGCTCAGGAAACATAGCAAAGTTAAACTGTGAATAATTTTGTATTGGGAAAAATATTTTCCCTCTTGAGTGTCAATGATACATAATGAATCATCCATAGTATGAATTGTATCATGCATAATCTTTTGTGAATAAGCTAGTTCTATTTATCTAACTTCAAACTACCTGCTTGTGTTCAGATTACTGTATGCAATGACTTCAGGCAGCAAAATAGTCTTAGAAGAGCAATATTGGCTTCAAATATGAACAAGGCTTGTATTGGCAAAGCAAAGTGATTATGTCAGCCAAGTCAATGGTAAACAGCCTTTGTTTCCAAGGCTGCCATCTTTTCATTTCCCCTTCTTCATTGTTTTACTCCCCAACACATGTTCTTACATCAAGTGAAAATATTCCATCCTTTTATGTAAGAGGAAGACATAATAGAGCATCATGTAGTTTGCTTCTAAAGTTAAGCCTTTGTATTGGTTAATGGCCAATTCTTTGTATCCATGCATTTTATGTCCAAACAATGGCAGAATTCCTATCTGTCATGCTGACTGGAATCTCTGACTTAGGGCATACAGATAAGTGGAAATTTTTTGGCCTGAATTGCATTTCTAGAAGCTGATGACAGAGAAAGAGAAAAATTAATTAATTTGGAGGGGTTTTGATTAAACTGTCAGTAGAACTGAAGAGAAGTAGTGGTGTTCAACAACAATTAGGCTTTTCAGAGATACATGCCAGTGGTACATTTTCAGGATTTTCTCACTACTAAAGACATCATGAAAATAGAAAATATTGCTATAAAGTTATGTTGAACTTCATCCATTTTTCCCACTTCATTTTTACATTATCTGAATATATAAATATGTGGAGATAATTTTAAGATTTCCTACAGCAAGGGAGTAACATGGGAGTCAGTGTTGCCAGGCATCTATCTCTTATAAAATTTTACCTTGTCATTTCACTTCATCAATGAACATATGAATTTAAATCTTTTATAATGGGATAATTTATAAGAGACAAATTGGTTATGAGAAAAAAGAGAGATCAATGTATTAATAGATGATTTCAGTTTCATTTCTGCCAGTTCTGTGGCTATCAGAAAAAATTTAAATAAAATAATTGGATTACATCTACAAAGAGTTAATAATTGTAAAAACAAAAATGTTTGTGATTATATGATTCATAAACACACTGAAATAGTAATTATTTCCATATAAAAATGATAACAGAAATACCTTCTAACACTACCACGTAGTGTTAAAAGTATTACATTTAAATAGCTTGGGTTGTTATCATGTTATCATTTCCATTTGATTAAATTTGACTATGTTTTAGCTGAAAAAAAATAATTTTAATCCTTTGAATTATTTACTCAACAATGATTACTGTTTACATAGAAAAATATAGGAAGTTCACTTAAAGTTTCTCATATTTTGAAATTAAAAATTAAGAATTATATGCTTATGTTATGTTGCATAACTTTTCTATTACAAAGAAAGAAAACAGAACATTTAAGATAGAGTTAAATCATAATTTGATTTCTTTGGTTTTGCCTTTGCGAGCATGACTATGGTTTATTGAATATTAAAAATGTTGGTTTATCATTAATTAATGCAATCTATAAATAGAGCAGTCTAAAATATTAGATTAAGGTAGATATCATAAATTTTTGGCATCCTTGTAGTCAATCTAATTTACTATCTCACGCAGAGATACCTTATGAAAATACATCTCTACAATTCTTTTCATGACCACTGAATGGAAGAGAAAGGGAAACCTCTCACAGTTTCTTCAGTGTGTAAGTTGAGGTTCAACAAAATAAAGAAATATCAAATAGGATATATTTTCATGCATATAGGTGACATTATATATTCAGCATATCATTGACTACATAAAGTAGGCACCATACAGCCTTGACTCACTCTTTGCCAACCTAGAACCATCCTATTTCACCATGTTATATCTATATTGTGGCTTTTAACCTGTATATACTGTAGGTTTCTCATTAAAACAAGATGTTCTGGAATTCCCATTTTTCTAAGCACATTCTACACCTTGACATGATGATATAATTGAAGACCTTTCTTTAATCAACACAAACTGACTTCTTTTGGGGATTCTTTAGCTTTCTCAATTACCCACAGTGTCTTAGAAATAATCTTTCATGTTCCTCTACCTTTTTAAAAGCCAGCATAAACATGATGCATCTCTTTTTCCACATATAGTTCTAATCAGCATTGGTGAATCTTAAGCATTAGTTTGTTAGCATGAGAAATTAAAGAGATGGTATGATAGTTTGCATACTTCATTAAGCCTCACTTTTTAAATATTGAATGTTTCAATCTCTTTCAATTTGTTGGCCACTGTGTCATTCCTCAAATCTTCTTGCATAATTTGGCTAGACCTTTTACTGATTCTTCTTCTGTTGCCTGTCATATATATATTCATCAAGCCTTCCAACTTGGTAACAAGCAAAGTGCTGATTTAACTTCATCTTCTAGTACTACAGCTTTTTTTGTAAGATGAAAGTATCTTATAGGGAATCTTGGATGTTTATATGCCAATTCAAGATTGGAATCTCCTTCTAAATTCACAGATATTTTGGAAGACTTTTCTTGTTTATCATGCCTATTTTCATCTCCAGTTATCTTTAGAGATGTCACCGTAATACTATTTCTTTTCTCTGCTAACAGCTTTCTCAAAGTCTTTTTAAAGTTTGCTCCAGACTTTTGTCTTGTCTTTGGCTTGTCTTTTCTATTTGGCAATTTCCAATATTTATTTTAATATCCATTTTTTTCCTGTTTCATCATCTTTGTCAGTCTGTTTTCATGTTCAACCTTTGCAACGTTAATTTCATTCTCCTGTTCCTGTGATTCCTGATCAATGAGATTCACAGGTTCAAACCAACTCTTAATGTTCTCTTTGAATATAGTAGACATGTGAACATCATATTGTGGAAATTAATTCCTTTTAATTTATCCATATCAAAAACCATTAGTGCTCAAAATATTTTCAGCCCTTCTTGGTAGCATGTTGAATGCCATAAATATAAGAGCCCATCACTATATTGTCAATAACTTTCTCTTCTCTAGCCATTAGTTTTCCTGGTAAAAATACAGGAGTGGTTTAACATTGCCTTCTCCCGCATGATCCTCCTTCTCCATCATCTTCCTATATTGCTGCTATCCAATACTATTGCCTGAACAAAATAGAATAACAGAGTTGGAAGGGACCTTGGTCTTCTTGTCTCAAGCAGGAATCCCTAAACCATTTTGGACAAATGGTTGTCCAATTTCTTCTTAAAAACTTCCAGTATTGGAGCATTCACAACTTCTGGAGGCAAGTTGTTCCACTGATTACTTGTTCTAATTGTCAGGAAATGTTTCCTTAATTCTAGGTTGCTTTTCTCCTTGATTAGTTTTCACCCATTACTTCTTGTCCTGCCCTCAGGTGCTTTGGAGAATAGCTTGACTCCCTCTTCTTTGGGGCAGCCCCTGAGATATTGGAACACTGCTATCATGTCACCCTAGTCCTTCTTTTCATTAGACTAGACATATCCAATTCCAGCAACCATTCTTTATATGTTTTAGCCTCCTTGCTTTAGACGGCAACTAAATGACTTGCATGCCTTGAGTGATCTTGTTTGGAATATTGGCACAAACTCCTGGTGTTCTTCATTCACTCCTGCCACAATGAGGCAGACAGCAGGATGTAGGCTGGACATTTGTCATTAGCAAATGATAAAACATGTATTTTAGCCATAATTTAGATTTCAATATAAATGGCACATGCCGTTTTAAAGGGGAGATTGTCCCTGTTTGGAGTGCTGCCAGTTAATTTCATGTAAGTTCAGAAGAAGTTAATTTTTTTTCCTGATTTAAGTGTATGTACAGGCTAATTCAAGGATAGGTCTCCCTTGAGATATATTTTCCAAGTTATTTAAGGCTTTATGGGCCAATCAGCACCTTGAATTTAGCATCCTGAATTTGTCTCAGAAATGAAGAACTTCAGTGACAACATATGTTCCCTTATAGCTAGTTTTCAACTTATGACTGTAACTAAACTGGCCAATTTATATTCTGTCATGAGAGTAATAAAGTGAGTTGTCATGTAATTGCATCCAATTTTAGACTTTTTATGCACCAAGTGTTAAAGGAATGTGGTGGTCATAAAGTGAATATTGTGGTCATTAAGCTAACCACTTCTCTGATAATAGGGTTTATTTGGGGGGGGGAGAAAACCAGTATTTTTACAGAAAGTGGTTTCTGAATATTTTTAAAATCTTGATCATGTGACCATAGAGCACTGCAAACAGCTGTAAATGTGAGCCAGTTGATGAAAAAAGTGATCATGTGACTGCAGGGGAGGGTGGACACCATAAGTTCAGAACCTGGTCATAAGTAACTTTTTTTGGGGGGGTGTCCATCATAATATAGAATCTGTCAAAACATAGAATCTGCATTTACTGGCCTGTAAGGATAGCTTGTCTTTTTTCCATTGCTGTTCCCCCTTGTTTCCCCTCCTGTCAGCATTGTAGTTTTCCTCTGTGGACTGGCCAGTGTGTGTGTGTGGGGGGGAGAGATGGGACAGATGGGCCGCCTGTGCTCTGTTTTGGCCGGCAGAGTGCTGCAGGAGGCTGTCCAGGCTGAAAATGGGGCACAGGGAGGTCTCACGCACCCCCACTGAAACCCATTTTGGCTGCCAGTTTTGCTATTTCCAGGCCAGCCCTGTGGGCCAGATTTAAGCACCCTGTAGGCTGCATCCGGCCCATGGGCCCCGAGTTTGAGACTCCTGGTATAGTACAATCCAAATACAAACACCACCACGTATTTTTTTCTTTTTCTTTTTTTGGTAGAAACTCCATAAGTATGTGCCTGTAGATTTTTAAGCTATTTCTAACTTTTCTAACTTTTTTCATTAATGGAGTTGTTCTGGCATCACTTTGTTGAATAAAGTGTGACATATTTGGCAGAAAGGGTATATGTGTTGCTAGAGGGGATGTATTACCCTGTAATTAGGGAATATTATCTGTGCTGGAATATGAATACATACACACAATCACATACACTTTCCCCTACAGGCAAGCTTATTTTTTTCATGTTTAGATTACATCAAATCTAGAGGAACATTCTTCTTCTTAATTTGGCAAGAGATGCTTTGCAAAAGACACATGCCTGCTTTGCCCAAGGGAAAAATGTAAATTCATTGATGAAGGAAACATATCTTACCCTGCCAGTTCTTCATTTACATTTCATGTTTTGGAGTGCTGGAAATATTGGTGTAAAGAAATTCTGGTTGGCTGCAAGTGTCTGGTACTGGGTGTTGACAGATGGTAGCAATGCAATGCAAATGTCTCATGAATAGGGTGCCAACATTTTGACCAAACTATTCCTGTGATTTTATGCAGGTGCCTGATCAACAAATATCTGAGACAATAACTCTTACTTCCATGGTATGAAAGATTCAGCTGTTAATTGAATATATGTAGGGAAAGACTATTTCAAATGGTCCTTTTAATGTGCACTATGCTCAGTTCATTATGGTAACTTCATAGCCATCCAGATGAATATATCATCTTTTATTATGCGTGTGCTTGGTACATCACAGTAACTTTACGGACATCCTGACAATTATATCATTTTCAGTCATCAGTGCATATTTTAATCTATTTTGAGAATCATAATTAAAGTAGAAATGCCCATTTTTGATTATATTTTATCATCTTTCATTCTTGCAAATTTGCAGATAGCCTTGGTGTTAGAAATTCCCCTTCTCATCACTCTCTTAACTCATGTATATTAAAAATAAACATCATAAAAATATTTTGTACACAAATATGCACAACTTATTTATTTTTAAATGAATGCTATTGTGGAATTTTAAAATACTTTGGCTTCATCTTCCTTTTTTAAAATCTTTTGAGAAGAGGATGGTCAATATCTTGTCTAATAATACGATGAAGAAGGTAATCTGATTCTGAAGACACTAAAGAGATGTGTAAAAATCTAGTGTGCCAATCTGGCAGACAACAACCAAGTCTTTGCTGTCTAGGAGCATTGTGAATTTGTCACAATTAACAATGCATATTGTAATAAAATGCTTCATTGCAAAATAATTTCTTCATTGTTTCAAAACTCAAGAATACTAATATGATAGGAGCTTCAACACAGACATTCTTTAATTATTTTCTTTTTTTAATTAGATGCATCCAGATGTACAAAATTCCTGTGTGCATAGTCGAAAGTATAAATGGAAGGAATACAAAGTTGAGACTGGCAAAAGTATGCAAAAATTCTAGCATATTCTGTCATGATTTGCTACCAATTGTAAATGGTTAAATGATGAATTTGTTTACAGTGAAGCATAAGATTGTGTGCATGATGATGCACTGCAGTTCTTTAGGCAATCAGCCAGAAAAATGATATAATGCAAAAATTGTTGAGTCTGAATATAAGGTAGAAAACAAAACTATTCTTATAATATTGAGTAGAACAGATATCCAAAGAGATTAAAGTATTTGATATAGCTTTCATATTGATTATTTGTTTTGGATGGAGCAGAATGAAAGGAGAAAACTATTGCCTTTATTCCTTGGGCATAACTCTCCTGAAACATCTAGTTAACAACTGGTAGCAGCTGATTTTTTTTTTTACTTTTCCCCACACAATAAATTTTCTTATCAGATTTTTTACTTTTTCCTATCAAGTCAGAAAGGAATGGAATCCAGAATCCAGGAAGTTAAAACATATGACTGTACAATTAATATCAAAATACTATTAATACTATCAAATTGATAACTTAAAACAGTAATAGAAGTGAGTCTTTATAACTTTTAAAAACTTTGAGATAGTGGGAAATTAAGACAACTCCTAATATCTGTAGTGTACCTTAGTTATAATATAAATTTAACCTATTCAATGAATTTCCTGAATCTTACTACACTCTTGGGGGAAATCTTTCTACATGGATCTCTTATAGGTAATGAATAGAACAAAGAAGTTTCCATGTCTGCAGTGTAAATGTGATTCTAAAACAGGTTTAGTATATGTGCATGAAAAGGGCTTTTATATATCTTTGTAGGTGTGTCTTCTAGGACAGTGGTCCCCAGTCCCTGGGCTGTAGACCAGCACTGGTCCGTGGCCTGTTAGAAACGGAGCCATGCAGCTGGAGGTAAGCGAGCGAACTCTACTGTAAATAAGTGTGGGAGCTGGGTTGCACAGTCTTCTCCCTCACCCTGGTCTGTGGAAAAATTGTCTCCCACCAAACCGGTCCATGGTGCCAAAAAGATTGGGGACTGCTCTTCTAGGAGGGGTCTTCTTATGATGCTTGTTCAGACCCGGATTTTAACTTGCAAGGAGTTTCATTTACCTTGTATTGCTCTATTCTAGTTTTTTCTTCACATTAATGGCAGAGATCAGTCTGATGGTGTGAGCCAAGTAAATGGGAGCATACCTGTACATAATTAGAAAATGTCCCATTAGATAAGATCACTGTGATGAGTATTCTATTGTTGCTCTGGAGTTGGCAGTGCCAAAATTAAGTAAATAAGAGACTTATGGTATACTTTTAAAAATGAAAAAAAATCAAAGCACACATATCAATTATAATAAAATAATTTTGGAAAGAAGCTGATTAATGGATGACTGTCACTTGATTCAAAACTGTTTTCTCCTGCACAGATTGTTACTCACCCAAACAATTTAAAACATTCAAAGAGGATCCCAAATAGAAAATTGTATTCCTGCATATGTTTCCATGGCTACTTTTGTGTTTTTATTCTCTAAAATAACATCCCATTTTTAATGGCAGGCAAATGGTGTGTCCTTTAAAAGAAAATAGTCTTCCCATGTGTCACCTTTTTCTTCCTTTTAAAGCAGATGACAATATTGGGATGTGCACATTTTCCCTGCACCTATTCTGCTATACATTATTCTTCTTTCCCCAAAAGGCAGGTCCCTCGATGCAAAACTCCAGAAGAGAGAGTACCTCTGTGTTAATGGAGCATGCATGTCATCTTCAGCTTGCTGGACTGTAAAGAGTTAAAAGCAGACAGTTTCCAAGTGCAATGGTTTCCCTGTCCCTCCCTCCAGATCCCTCTCTCTTTTTCTTGCCTCCTCCTCCTCCTCCCCACCCTATTTCTGTCTCTCTTCTCCACTCCCTCCCTCTGGTTTTGGCAGGGGATTAAAGTAGCTCCCCCCTGTGGCAGCAGTGACCCAGAAATGAGTTTGATTCACAGAGTCCTTCCTCCATAACAAGTAAAAACGTCAGTCAGAGTGAGAGTCTCTCGCGCTCTCTCTCTTTTCCCCTCGGTGTGAGTGTGCGTGTGTGTGTATGTGCGAGTGTGAAGAGGCACAATCTGCTCCCATTCTCCAATGTTTGTCTGAACTCATGAGGCAGCACGGAGCCCTTCGCGCAGAGAAACTCCAACCTGACTGGCAACCATCTCGGCGGCAACAGCAGCAGGTAACTGGCCAGGCAGTTCCTTACGTTCGCCTTTCCGCCCGTCGCCGCAGAAGGAGCTGCCTTGCACAGCCATATTTGATGTGTGGTGGTGGGGTTTTTTTTTTTTTTTTGTCGCTTCGCTTTGGAGTTCTCCAGAAGCAGCTAGAGAGCAATTTAATGCCGAAGGTCGCTGCCTAGTGGAAATAATATAGTACGTCATTAATATGGCGCCAAAAGATTTGCTTCTTGATAGGGAGCAAAAAGAGGAGGCAGTTGAGTTGCAGCTTCGCTATCCCATAAGCAACTTGTACATTGCTGGGGAGGAAGGGGGTGGGGGCAAGAGGGGAGGGAGGAAAAAAAATCCGATTATTTTGGAACGTTTGAGAACATCCGAATTGAAAGCGGGGGGAGGGGAAGGGGAGTTAAGGGCTGGCTGCATTTTCTGTCGCTGCAGACTTAGCTTTTGGCAAAGCAGAAGCTTCTTAAGGATGAACCAGATGAATGAATCGGGTTGCAGGGTGATAAAGAATAAATATGACAATAATGTGGGGCTGCTCCTTCCGGATTTAGGGACCATTTTGTAATCGATCCAGAGACTTTTGCCACAGTTTTCTTTGTGGGTGAGGAGGACGGGCCACCCTAAAAACTGCATCCACGCTGAATGAGCGAGAGATCAGCCGTAACGGAAAAAGTGAGGCGCGTTTTAACAACTTGGAAGACAGATGGCAATGGCAGAGCACAGGTCCTTTTTAGACAGCTTTAAAAAGCAAGGGGGAGGGGTGGCCAGAGCCAGAATCTGTCGCCGTGTCACCCACATGTTCGGAATATCCGTTGTATTACTTCAAGGGCAAGAAGGATACGGAGGGGGAAAGATGATAAAACACCTTTTACTGACAATGCTCCTTTTCTTCATAAATCAGATTTGGCTCCCGATTTGTTTGGAAGCCGTGGTACGGATATTTCGGTTAAAAATCTGACATATAAAGTATATATAGTCATGAACTTAGTGCAGTCCAGGCACCATATTTCTGAAAACGAGCATCTTACGGGATTTTTAGTTAAAAGGGCACCTAGATTCTTTAAAAAAAATAAAATAAATCTCGATGCTCCGCACCAGAAGCTTGAAATGCTTTTCCCGCGCCTCTTGGCTGCAAGTGGGAAGACCCCGAAAGTGCACGTGTTAAGGAAGTGTGAGCATATGGATAGCATGAAAACAAGGGGTGTGTGGCGTGTTTAGCCACGGAGCGTGTTGTTCAACCGCTATTCTGCTGGGTGGCAGCAGATTGTCGATGCTCAACGCTGCTGCTGCTGCTGCTGGCGCAAATGATTAACGCAGGGAGGGAGGGAGGGAGGGAGAGGGGAACGAAACGTGGAATGTTGCCTGGGATTCGAAGCTCTTCCGAAGAGTCTCATTTGCTACCCTCAATAGCCTCTCCGCCCCCCTTAAAGAGGCGGGGTTTCTTCGTTGGGCTACGCTGGAAGGCAAGGAATCTTGGGTGGTTGGCAGAATAGCCGGCCGGCGGGTCAACAGGCAGGTGCGCGGCGTCAGCAAAAGCCTGAACTTCTCCATTCTTTCTGAGCAATCTTACTCCTCCCTTTCTACCGAAGGGGGAGGGGACACTTCAGTGTCCGCGCCGTTGCTGTGCAGCCACAAACACTCGCAAGTGGGGGTTGTGCGCGCGCAAACTTTTCAAAGCACTCTTGACCCCGAGGGTTAGGATTTATTTTCCAAATCCCTCTTGAATGAATTAGTCTCGGAGCTTGCCAGTTGCTTCTCAGTTAGTCGTGAAACACGACCGCGGGCTTTTCAGAGGTAACGTCGGATGCTGGTGGACGACAAGTTTTTTTTTTTTTCCTCCCTCCCCACTTGGGAAACCGTACAGGGGTAGCAGGAGGGTAAATGCAGTGCTTTGTATTAGAAACGTCAGAGAGGTGCACCCGAGCAGACTGGTTTGAACTAAGAAATCACCGCTTTGCGACGTTGCTTATTAAACGGGGATAAAAATAGGTCACTGAAAGAACGGTCGGGCGGAACTCGAGCTCCGTTGGAGGAAGGTGGAAACACGTTTCCTCTCTGCATCAAGGCAAAACAAATGGATGTAAGCGGCGGCGGTGGTGTGTTCAAATAGCTACTTCTTTGCCACCGAACGGGCCGCGGTCGACTCCTCCCGCCTCCAGGAAGAGCGATGTGGGTGGGAGAAAGAAAATGCATCAAGCGTTTGGACATGAGACAAAGCCCCTCCCCCCCCGGGCTTTTCTACATGCCCATCACCTCACTTTCTAGCTCTTGAGCTTTGCAAGCTGCTGTAGAAGCATTGACGTTTCTAGTCCCTTTCAACCCTTTATTACGGGGGCTTCCATCTTACGTACTAACCCCCCCCCCCTCCTCCCATGGCTTCCCTCTAGCGAGTGGGGACTAGAGGGCGTTGATTTTGTTTGCAACTGCTTGCTGGATGATTTCCTCTGACGGGGTTGATACAGTTTCCAGAACTGTCGAGTGGGAGGAGAGAGAGAGAGAGACGGGCGAACTGCGGGGGGAGAGCAGGAAAACAAGGGCTTCGGAGAGAGTCGCAGCTCCTGCCGCTCAAATCCACGATCCCTCCCCTCCCTCTTTCCCCAGACGTTACAATATGGAGATCGAGAGGGAGGGAGGGCGGGCTGCGCTACAGCTTTGCGCGAACAGCGATGGATTTGGGAAGCGACGTTCCGCCGGGAACACCAAGTTTGATTTGCAACCGGGGCTGTGCGGATTGGTGCAGCTGGGGGAAATGGGCGGAGCGGAAGAAGAGGCTGGAGGATCCGCCGCGGGAGCTTGATCCGTTTGAAATGCAGAAGCTCGTAACGGTGATGTTGCTGGCGTTTGGATGGTCAGCCTCCTCTTCCTCCCCGACCCCAAACTGGGTTCGCAGACCTTCCTCTGGAGACGAAGCTTGTTCTTTCTGTACTATCCGGCTACTTAAACGCTTGGTGGTGTCGGTTTAGGGCAGGGGCCTCCAAACCGGGCAACTTTAAGACTTGTGGACTTCAACTCCCAGAATTCTCCATAGCTGGCTGGAGAATTCTGGGAGTTGAAGTCCACAAGTCTTAAAGTTGCCAAGTTTGGAAACCCCTGTTTTAGGGTGTTGCTGCATTCACCTAGTGATGAGTTTGCAAAGGTCCTGTAAGACCAAGCATTCACCAGTGGAATTGGAAAAATTGGTGAGCTGGTATAGGACTGGTGTAATAGTCTCCTAATTGGGATGTGAGAGTTAGAATGAATTCTAACTGGTCTTCTAAGATCCTACATCTAGAAATGTCATCAGGAAGCTAAGATCCAACTTGAAAATTAATTCCTTTCATCTTTCAAATGAGAACCCTCCTGCTAAGGCCAAGGGGAAGAATCCATAATTTGAAGACAGACATTTGTGGGATTTCTTAGAATCTTTGTCCCCGCTTCCAAGAATCTCAAAGCACTGGAGTGTGTTCACAATCTTAATTTTTGTGGGTACTTAATTTTTCAGAAAGAAATGATGTAGGTTATATTTACATCAAAGTGCAAAATGTTACTTTAGATCAGAGGTCTCCAAACTTGGCAGCTTTAAGACTTGTGGCATAGCTGGCTGAGGAATTCTGTGAGTTGAAGTCCACAAGTCTTAAAGTTGCCAAGTTTGGGGACCCCTCCTTTAGATGGATACTTTTACTTATCTCAGTGATAAACTGATAACTCTTCAAGTAGACTTATAGGTAAAATTGAATTCTTTTTGCATTTAATATAGTGAATATATAGCTTCTAATTATTTCAGAGATTTTACAGATTAGATTGTCATATTGATTTTGTATTTCAGAATGTATGTCTTGAAATATTCACATTATTAATTAAAATAACAAAGAATAGCAACTTGGCTGCTGAATTTTTGGATTTATTCAAAAGGTATTAAGTATAGGTAGGCCTTAACTTACAGCAGTTTGTTTAGTGGCCATTTGAAATTACAGTGACACTGAAAAGAGTGACTTATGGATATTTTTCATATTTATGTCTGTTGCAACATCCTAATAGTCACGTGATCAAAATTCAGCTGCTTGGCAACTGACCTGTATGACAGTTGCAGTGACCTGAGGTCATGTGTTTACCTTTTGCAGCCTTCTGACAGACAACGTCAATGAGGAAGCTAGATTCATTTACCAAATGTAAATGAATAACAACTGCAATTACTCACTTAACTGTGGCAAGGAAGATAGGGTAAAACTCACTTAACAAATTTCTCAAATAGCAAAACAAATTTTGGGCTCAAATGTGGTAAGTTGAGGATTATCAGTACAACATTGTGATACATAATTATAAATACAGCTTAGAATGAAATAGATTTCCATTGCTCTTTATGAATGTCATAAGCACACTCAGACTTGCTAAGGCTGATCTGGAAAAAGCATGTATTTGCACCATATTTTGCTGATATCCAGACTTGTATGTCTGTTCTCTATTAATAATAGTTATGTAGTCTAAAAGAGTGGTCCCCAACATTTCTGGCTCTGCAGACAGGTGGGGGAAAGTGGATGGTTTTGCACTTGTACAAATAAAACTTTGCTCACCTACTGCTTTTGTGGTCCAGTTCCCAATGAGATATGGACCAGCACCAGACAGTGGCCCAGGGATTTGGGGAAGATATGCTATGCAACAAGCGATGTAGATTTTCAAAACAGATTTTTATAATCTGCAATTTTCAGTCTAGTTCTAATTATACTAATAGATGATTAAACTAAAATCACAAAAGTTTTCTTCATGCTTCTTTCATTTGGTATTGTATAGCAAAAATCAGTGCTGTTATTACGTGTGCCTATGGCGTGGGATTTTATTTCTTACTGAAATGTATTCAGGTGATGTTTCCTCTCATACCATTAATTACCAGATCTGATGGGAAAGAGCTAGTTTAATTAAGATAGATAAATATAATCTAGTTTTCTTCTGCCAAAATCCTTGATGGTTGGTTAAATCAAATAACCCAGTACATTCTTTGGTGATCACTGTAATCAGTAGACAGAAAAACACTTAATTCTTTGACATTAATATTTGTAGTGCCAAAATATTTCCTGCAAGCCATTGAGGACTTATGTGCAGATTTATTATTTTGTGTTCTTAAATTCTTGTTTATGTTAAGTCCCAACCAGGAAGTGCAGTTCTGACTGTCAAAATGTTTGAAACTCAGTACTTGGCACAACTAATATTACTTCAGTACTAGTGTGCTTTGCAGGAAAGATACTTTTTTGCATTCTTGTGCTGTTCCTGTAGTGGTTTTATGTAGTTTATTTTAGAGTTTGTTTTAACACTGCTTCTAGTTAATGATTTGCCAGAACTAGAATTATAAATCCTTTTTACCTAGAGGTTTATGGAAGTCATTAAAATTACTCTAGGAGGAAACACAAGTCATAAAAGCTTTAACCTGGGGATACACATTTAATGCCCATATAAAATGTTTCTCTTCATCCATTAAAAAATAATTGTCACTTTCAAGCTACATTTTCCGCATAGGCTGTTGATCAATCTATTAGACTTTTGATGATATATACTGGTACACTCTGTGTTAATACCCTTGGGAAATGAAAATATATTTGAATTATTTTATATATGTTAGTTTTATAGTACCTAATATATAGTTAAAACTAAGCCTAACTGTCTGTGAATACACTGTTAATTCAGTAGGCAAAGAGCAATCCTATTAATTTGGTTTGGGCAATTTCAATGCTTTCCGAACTCACTGGAGCTTATTGACAGGTGGAAAATGGGAAGGAAAAATGGCGCCTTTTCCAGTGGGAAATACCTTTAGATCTCTACTTCATTTTAATGGCTTTATTTCTAAATGGCTACGGCAAATATTTTCTGCGGTATTCTTTTGTATTGGGAAGCTGATGATCAAACATTTGCAGTTTTTTTATTTAGCGATGTTACAATCTAAGGGAAAGGAAAGGTGCATAACTTTTGGAGCCCAAGTGCCATACTTGGTCTCTGGATATCATTCTAAGCGCCTCATTATAAAACACAATGGGTTTAATATAATTTTATATTTATAATTCATTGCAGTATGAAAAATATTTCACATATATTTAATCCCTTCTATTTTCCATTTCCATTACAAAATATTTTAGCAATTTTCTGACGTCTAAGGATTGTGTGAACATTCATGTCCCTGGTTTTTCAGTTGGCATATTCTTAGATTAAAGAATAGTGTATTTGATCAGAAATTTGAATGCTTAATTTGACCTTTTTTGGAGAAGGAGGAGCAGGTATGGTATGATATAGAAATGAAGGTCTATATAGACTCTATAGCAGGGGTATCAAACTCTTATTTCATTGCAGGCCACAGGGTTGTGTTTGACCGGGATGGGCATTGCCAGTGTGGGCACGCCCAGCTCAGTATCACCTATGTTGGTGCATGTGGTGGCCTGAGTGCTGTGTCAGTGAAAACGGGCTCCCGAGCTCCATTTTTGCTGGCTGAGGCACTGTGGCTCCCTCCTTTGCTGTTTCCAGGGCGGCCCCATGAGCCAGATCTAAGCACCCCTTGGGCCAGATCTGTCCCCTGGGTCTTGAGTTTGACACCTCTGCTCTATAGCATGCTACTGATATACATTTCCTTCTTTTATCAGATTATTATACGAGATAACTTCAATGAATCAATCAAAGTGGCCAAAGAGGAAGACTTATATAAAGAAATAAATTGAGAACTTTGGGAAATATGACATGGGATGTTTATTCATTTTAAACATGTATAACGTCAGGAGGAAGAGTGTTCCATAGTGTTGTGGCCCGCCAGCGGCTGGCGGAGCTGGCAGCAGAGTCAGATAGTAGTGAGGAGGTTGGGGAGGAACCAGCACCATTCCTGGAAGCTGAGGAAGGCTCGGATTAGGGCTCTGCGTCAGAGGTAGAGATGGGGTCAGAGCAGGCTGGCAGTTATCAGCTACCTTCGGGCTCGAACAGCAGTGAGGCGGGAGAGCTTCTGGAACCTGAACTTGCACATGCACAGAACCTGCTATAAGGAAGGCACAATTAAGAACTCAGGGTTGACGTGGGAGTAAGGCCACAGGTGGATGATAAATGGCCCCTCCCATCAGGATTAAAAGAGAAGCAAAGGGGGAGGGGGCTTTTGCAGGAAACAACTCTCTCGTTTGTGTTTGTTCCAGCCTCATGGATATTTGTCTGCATAACCCAGCTCTTCCCTGCCAGCACTGAGTGTGGAACTATTTATCTGGCAGTATTCCGGGATCGATAAAGGTCTAAGCTATTTAGTATACCTTTCCAAGACTGTTTGCCCAGCCACTGACTTTGAATGAAATAAATTCACATTAATGTAATAAAAGAGATTTTTGCCAGGACTCAGAATTGACTTAGTGCTTTTGGGGGAGGCCTAGGACAGAACACATAGGGCAGGAGCTGCCATGGAAAAGTACATATCCTACTTCTCATTAGATGCCAGTATTTAAGAGAAGGAATTGGGAATGTGCCTGCCTTAACTAACCTGATAGGACAGATAAATGTCTTTAGGGAAAGGTGGTCCTGCAGATACATGAGATGAGACATAAAGACAGATTTTCATGTTGTAGAAACAACACTTGTTCTTTTAGGGGAATTAATATGTTTCAAGGCACAGTTGAGTCCCTTTGAGTCAAATCTGTTCTGGACTTCAGCAAAAAAATTTGTAATTACATAGAATGCCACCCTGCATTAAGCCATCTATTGTTTTCTGGATGATAGTAATTAGTATCTCAGATTGAGTGCTTTCCCATGCATTCTGCCTTAGATTCTATCATAGTGATACCAAGATTCAGCCTGAGAATGCTGACATACTTTCTGCACTATTTTTTGACCTTACTTTCTGCTCTCGTAATAAAGAGATAATCTGTAAATGTTACTAAATCAATATGATGGTATTTTCAGGTTTATTGTTTCAAAATGACAGCCCCACCCCCCTACTTTTAAAGGCAATTTTTATTGTGATTATTGAAGGAAGTGAATGATTCTTATATTTTAGAATTTGACATTTCCCCCCTATTATTATTTTATTTAGCAATTGTGAGAATCATGTTGAAGAGAAAGATAACTGAAATCTTATTACAGAATTCAGGAATTTGAATTATTTTTCTGTCTTAACCCATGTGTGGTTTTCCGTAATTAACTGAAAGTCATATATTTTTCAATCCTGAGTTACAAATAGTCTCCTTTATTGGCATCAATGTTTGACATATTCGTAGTTACATTATTTATTGGTGGACAAAAATATTACATGAACTTTGCAGAATCCTTCTTGATTCTTCTTTGGGCTAAAATATCTTAGTAACTTAACTCTTAGGCCATGTTTATTTTGTATTTAAATTTAAGAAACATACAAGCACCCTTTTGTTTATTCAACCGAAGCAGTTAATGGTGCTCAGCATACTGATCAGAGTATCATTTTGTCATTGTAATAGAATTCCCAAATTTTGAAAAATACCCAAATAATTAACTGAAAAACTTAATGTTGATCATTATGGATGCACAACTTAATTGAAGTAATTATTTTAAAAACTGATAACTGTATAACACTGTAGAGAGGCTACCACAGTCATATAAAGCTAAGGTAACTCTTGGTAAGTAATTCCTTTTTAAGTATATAAAGATCTGCAGTTATGTACTACACTAATTTTTAAACTCTTAGCAGTCTGTGGGCCAATGGATATCTCCAGGAAAACTATCAAAATAGCATAATGTATCTAATTAAATCATGAAACGTGTGTGTGTGTGTGTGTGTATGTAGTATGTATGTCTGTATGTATATACAGCATTCCCTCTGTTGAAAGAGGTAGACCAACTATACCTATCCCATAATCAAGAAGACCTGGAAGAACAACTGGATGTGCAGCCGATATCTGAAGCTGGAATGTTACCACCATCCTTTCCATTACAAAGCTGCTGATATGAGGCATAAGATTATGTGTAAACCAGCTTAGGTGGGGGGTTGGACTAGATAACATGCAAGGTCCCTTCCAACTTTGATTATCTGTAAGAGTCAACCCATGAGACCTATTACCAAGGCTCAGCAGAGAAGTACTGTCAGATAATATGTTAGAACAGGGGTGTCAAACTCGCAGAATGTTGTCATCATGTGATTTCCCCCTTTTGCTAAATGGGGTGGGCAGGGCCAGCGCGTGATGCACCCAGCCCACGGGCCATGAGTTTGTCACCCCGTGCTAGAAGATGTCAACAGGGATCCTTACAACAATCCCTATTACGATAACTCAGATCATTGAACTGATACATGCTACAGCTGCTGTAATCCTTGAGATACTTGGCTACACAATCAAGAGGAAGAGCAGTACTCCCCCCCCACCCCACCCCAAAAAAATAATGTTAGAGTTCAAGGCAACTTGGAGAAAGATTAGCCAGCTGGTAGAATTACAGAAAGGTATGAAGATTAGGGATAACATTTAGCTACTTAAAAAAATACAAGAGCCTGACTCCATCTGTAGCCATTGAGACTTTTAAACAAAAGCTTACAACACTGGCTATCAGGCAGGATAGGAAATATACTAGAAAAACAGGCGAAGAAGGTACATGCCCTGCTCTCCAATATGAGAGTACATTCAAGGTGTATTCCAACTGCAGTGCAGTAGCACAGTAAGAGCAGAACCACTAACAGCAGAAACTGACTGCATTGGAAGGACATATGGGAGAAAGACATATGACAGCAGTGCAAAATGGGTGTAGAACTTGAGAACTGACCACAGCAATCTCCCAGAAAAGGAATCAGTCATCACAGGAGCTAGATAGATAGATAGATAGATAGATAGATAGATAGATAGATAGATAGATAGATAGATAGATAGATAGATAGATAAGAACATGAAGAGTTGGACAGCATCCCAGAGTACTATTGGCTACAGAAGCTAACTGGTGCATGAATGGCCTAGCACCACAAATGAACCACTTGCTAGCAGCAAGCTCCCACTAAGACTGGCTAAACTAAGGTAGGATAATGATGATCATAAAAAACTTCCACAAGGAAATGGCACTAACCAACTATACCTGCCTCAAAACATAAAAAGGCTTATCAGACATACCAAACTACAGGACCATATGGGCCAGTACATGAACACAGCTCAGAAAGACATTAGAAACAACAGGCTTTAAACACAAGTTGCTCATAGAGGAGCCACCTAAGAATCAAAGTAGACAATTATCAACTCAGCCTGGATTGAGTACAGGAAAGCCTACGACAATGCCATACACATGTAAATGCCTAGCACTATACAATGTCAATAGGATAATAAGAATCTTCCCCCAAAACTCAATTGGATTATGGAAGACAACACTAGAAATCAACTCGAGAGCACACACAAGTGTTTATCAAAAGCAGCATATACCAAAATGATGCACTGTCTCTGCTGCTGTTCTCCATTGGCTTGAGCTTAAGCCCTCTTAGCCAGATAATCACAAAGGATACCTAAGAGTGGAGCTAATGTCAGATACCCCCTATACATGGATGACATCAAGTTGTATGCAGAGAATGAACAAGACCTCAACTCACTGATCCACTTGACATGGATTGACATTGAGGACATTGGGATATCATTCGCACTAATAATTGTAGCCAGGTGGTAGTCAAGAGAGGAAAAGTAGTTTAGATTGATGGGGTGGAATAACCCCAATAACCAATGGATCACATAGCATACCTACCGACCAGTTATAATTACATTGGTATCTCATAATCACATGAAAACTACAATGAGGAGGCAAGGAAGATAGCAACATCCAACTACCACCAAAGGATTATATAGTTTCTGAAGAATGAGCTCAGTGAGAATAAATCCACTCATCAACATGTATTCTGGTATAGTGAGCTCAGGGATGGGTTTCTACCAGTTCTGTCCACCTCTGGAGAACCAGTAGCTCTGAAGAGCAGCAGACAGAACCGATTCTATGCTGATGTTTTTGTCCACCCGCCCACCCAGGCTCTTACCTGATTTTTATTTCCTGATTTTTCAACTTAGCTGCCGAACGAGGCACAACTGCAGTTAAAGCAGGAAAAGACGGCTGTTTCAAAGGCTGCTTCTCTGCACCCAGCGTGCTGATGAAGATTTACAGGCGCGCGGCTCACGGCGTGCAGGGAAGCTCGTAAATCCCGAACCAGTAGTTAACCCTGTCGTATCCCACCGTTGAGTGAGCTGGCCAAAAAGGGCATGGAAGCTGCCAATGCGAACACCTAGAGGCTTTTCACAACATAGGGAGATTTCTATCCCAAGTCCAGCGCCCAGACATTGTACACCAGACAGAAAAAGAGCAGTGAATGTCAAAGCTGCCATCCTGGATGAAATCCAGAACATCTAGGAATACATCAATAAGATGGCACCCAAAAATGAGAAAGTTGAGGCAGCAGCAGATGTGGAAAAAAGATCAAGCAGAGGAAGTCCCACAGCAAGACAAAATCCCTCATGAGATGTACCATTGACCGATAGCTGAGATGGGAGACATAGGGAAATTCCATCTGTGGCTGGAAGGGGCTGAACTAAAAGACAGCACTGCTCAGAGCAGCACAAGAACAAGCACTAAGCACCAAATATATAGAAGAAAGATTCTACCACACTAGACAGGATCCAAGGTGCAGACTTTGCAGAGGTATTGGAAACAGTCCAACCTGTAGTGACAGGTGTAAGATGCAGAAACAGCATATACTTAGCAACATAATTAAGTAGCTGGTATTGTGTACAGAAACATCTGTAGAGAATATGGGCTAGATCATCTAAGTCTAGATAGATGATCCCATAGAAGGTTGTGGAAAAATCAAGCTAAGATCTTGCGAGATTTTCAGATCCAGATGGGCAGGCAGGTACTTGCTAATCAGCCAGACATCATAGTAGTAATAAATACCAGAACACAGCAATGGTGATAGATACAGCAATGCCAAGTGATAGCAACACCAGGAATGAGGAACTGGAGAGGATGTGGAAAATAAAGTTCCCAGTAGTGATAGGAGCACTCGGGCTGTGATTCCTAAGCTAAGTAGCTCCGATAGATCCCAGGAATGACATTGGCGTTCTCTTTCTGGAAGAGTGCAGTACTACAAATAGCTAAGATCCTGTACAAAATCCTCAACTCCTAGACTTTAGAGGACCCGAGATCGAAGAAGACACAGACCGCCATAAGTGTGATAAGGGAATTATCTTTGATATGAATACCATTTTTTTTAAACAAACTTTATTAATTATACAACTAAAATGTCAAACAAACACATACACAACACAGAAAGAAAAAGAAAAAAGATTTTAAAAAAACCTAGCAATTCTATTATCGACAGTCTGTGGTTCCTTGTTTGTTATCAATATTGGTGACATATTTACAAATACATCTTATTGCAAGTATATGATTACTACCTCTTACATTTTATGTTGTTTACTAATATATTTTCTATTTTTGTTCTATCCAGTCATACCAGCATTCCCAGCTTCTATAATATTCTGATGTTTCTTTTTCCTTAAGTGCTAAGGTTAACTTATCCATCTCTGCACAGGCTGTTATTTTCTGAATGATCATTTCCTCTGTTGGAATATCTGCTTTTTTCCAATACTGTGCAAAGGTTATTCTGGCTGCAGTAAGAATGTGCAGTATTATATATTTGACTTTTTTAGAAATTTGTCTATTAAAATATCCCCAGTAAGAAGAATTCTGGTTTTAATTCAATTCGTCTGCCATTGTTTCCTCTAACCATTTTTTTATTCTGTGCCAGTATCTTTGGGCTTCAGTGCAGGACCACCACATGTGAAAGAACATTCCGTGTTTCTTTTTACATTTCCAGCAATTCGGATTCATGTTAGGAGACATTTTCGCTATTCGCGAGGGCGAGAGATGCCATCTATAAAACATTTTATAGGCATTTTCTTTATATGTTGCTGATTTTGTAATTTTGTTATTCCTTGTCCAGACCTTTTCCCATTCTAATAATGTGATGCTATGTCCTATGTTTCTACTCCAAGCTATCATGTTGCCTTTAACTACTTCCTCTTCTAATTCTATCTCTAATAAATAATTATAAAATTTAGTTATATTTTTTTTATCTGGGCCTAATAGGATTTTATCTAATTGTTGTAGCTTAGCATAAATTTCAAAATTTTTCTTGTCCATATGAATACCATTTTTAACAAGCTCTGTTGAAATTTGTCACAGGCTGTACAGTCATATACCTCAGTATTCAACTGCTTCAAAACTCATCAAATTTGTTACTCAATGTGTTTTGAGGCACAAATCTTGTCTTGGTACTCATTTTTCTCCTGGTACTCAATGGGCAAGGTAAAACTTGTGGACATTAGCTGCTTTGTGACTCATTATTCCTTCTGGCTGAAATAATCATAAAAGTCACATGGTTTGCTTGGTACCCATTATTTTTAGTAACCGTGTTTCCTGGAATGACTCCTGGATGAGTACTGAAGAACACTAAATTTGTTTTCAAGGTTTTTTTTTAATTGAATAAGATTATGGTACTGATTTATTTACTTAGTTGCATGTACATAAGGAGAGTTAGTATTTCAGTCTATTCCTTTATATGCCATATATATAGCATTTTAAGAGATCCCATTGTCACCAGTTGGACTTGTTAAACAATTGCTACAGCCAACGAATTTAGTGAATAGAAAGAAGCTGATGGAAGAGACCTGTGGCATATGATTAGCTTGTAGAAGGTTACAACTACTTTGTGTTGTGGATTAGTTTGCACAACTCCTGCATGGAGAAAATCTGTCCAGTTCACCACCACACCACATACTCAAACTTACTGCATTTCTCATATTGAGAGATTTTTTTTTTTGTCCCTGCAAAAGTTACTGCGCCATGTCTCTTACTCAAATATAAGGAAAGACAGCCAGTGATCATTCTCTGAGTCTCTGCATAGAAATATTTGGTCCTATGAAAGAGAGTAGGAGAAAGGTCTTTTCTCCATTGCATGCCACTTAGATTCCTACTGTTGTTCTTGAATCTGAAGTGCTGCTATAGTTTCTGTTCCTGTGTCATAATGAGGGATCATTCATTATAATGGGAACTACTTTGTCTCTAGTGTATGTTTAAGTAGAGAGACAAGTAGTTCTTGACTTACAACCGGTCACTTAACAAACATCTGAAATTACAACAGACCCCAGTATTCACATGATCATATCCAGACCATCTTTATGACCGTTTAAATCCTCCTGCAGTTATGTGACTGATGTGTGACATTTTTTTTGCTGGTTTACAGGTTTTACTTTTGGTTTGGGGGTTTGCTTAATAACTGCCACAAAAAAATGGATCCAGTCACATGATGCCTTGACTTAGTATTGGAACAATTTACAACTAATTCTGGACTCAATTTAGGTTAATAAGTCAAGGGTTACCTGTATAGGGTTTTCTTTTTATTATCAATCTTGTATTCTTCAAGTCTCGGACCTATAAAAGGTTTTAAGAACCAATGTTACCCATTATATCTATATGCCGTACATAGGCAAGGTTATGAAGGCTCTGTTGAAGTTCTATGAATTGGTTACTATTCAAGGCATTAAAAATCTATACAGCAGCCTAAAGGCTTGAGATTTTTGTGATTTATCCTGAAATGTCTGCGGTTGAGGTAAATAAGAGTTTGGATATTTATTGCTTATATTTATGCTGCTTAATTTTGTTTGTTTTCATTTCTGACTAGTTGCTCTTTGATCAAAACTTGATCACTATTGCTGTGGGTTAACTTTTGTTGCATTGCTTCACAGACTGCCTGCTGTTACTCAGGAAGATCATGAAACGAGGTCGACTTCCCAGCAGCAGTGAAGATTCTGATGACAATGGCAGTAAGTGCTTCCTTTTGTTATACTGGGATCACACCTGGAGTATGAGTTTATTTACACAATGTCTAAAGTGATACTTTAAATAACAAAGGTGTTTTGCATTGTATCTGCTGAGTAGTATTTGCTAAAAGGTTGCTAAAATCAAGGAACTTTAAAATGGTATGCCCCCGTAAGGCGTTATAAGAGTTTATTATACACTATAGTAATAAATGTTTGAACCAAAAACACTATAATGGTTCCAAATGTTTAGAAAAATCTTACCTGTTAGAATAGTTTCTCAATTCTCATTTTATAATAGTAAATTTATAATTTTTCTTCAGCACTTTTTTCTTTTTTCATCAATAGTTCACTAATATTTGAGAGTTATAGATTTATATGACTCTTGATTTTTATTCTCCAAGTGATCATTTGAAGCTTCATTATCAACTATCAATAATACTTGTAAAGTATCAATTTACAAATGATTCCTTAAGAGAATTCAGTGCAAGAATTTATGAACAAGTTGTTTTGCCCGACTGGACTTATTGACAGGGAAAATATTTTGTTCAAATCTATTTTTAGAAGTATTTCTGTGCAGAAATCAAGATGATCTTGTACTCCAGAATTCACATACATGTGCAGTAACTAATATATATTACCTAGAGCAGGGGTCCCCAACCACCGGTCCGCGGACCGGTACCGGTCCGTGGGTCATTTGGGACCGGGCCGCCTACTTTGCTTCGGCGCCATCTTGTTTCGACGTGCTGGATCGAGCGCTGGTTTTGACGCGGTCCCTCAGCCTCGCTCGACCAAAAACGTCAGCTCCACGCCATGCGTGGCTAGAGAAAAGGGAAACGTGGTAGCCGTGGAGAAGCTGCTCTCCCTAAGAAGGAGGCTCCTGATTCGCCGGGCTTATGCCAGGAGTTCTGCGAGGCTCTGGTGTTGTGTGTGCGATTTCTTGGCACGCGGTGGGTCTCTTTTGGCCGGCCCCGATTTTTTTTTTTCAGAGGGGAATATCATGCCTGCATTAACCATGATTATTAAATCCAATCCAACTTTGATTATAATTAAATTAAGTCATGACTAGCTTTTCAATGAGTGGAATATATAATAAAATAAAATAAAAAAAACTAACTAACTAACTAACTAACTAACTAACTAACCCTAACCGGTCCTTGAAAAAGTGTTTCTGCGTGAAACCGGTCCCTGGTACAAAAAAGGTTGGGGACCACTGCCCTAGAGATTAAAAATACAACGTCAAAAGCACTAGAGGTAAAAATTTTCTGCCTTGGAATATTGGAAAAGTTTATTGTCTTTACAGCTGATGATGAATTTCCAAGGGGATGTTATTTAACACAGAAGGTGCATTTACAGAGAAGTCATGCCTAGGAAATTCCTTCAAGATACGCAGTGTTCTGGAACTTTTTGGAATAGAATTTGCATTTTTATTAGTTTATATACTGAATGAGAAAGTATAGAAGTATTGATACTGACAACACTGTTTGCTACACTGTCATGGGTGGATGTTGCATCCAAAACCATATGTGCCATTGCATTCTAGATCAGATGAAGATTCTGAATGCGCAAGCTTTATATAAAGTATGTGCAGTACAGCATCCAGAGGTTGTAAGTGCCTTCCAGTCCAGCAGTGGTTACAACAGATGGGCAAGATGTATTTATGCAAAAGCTCTCCTGTCCACAGCTACTATCTGTCCATGATAAGGAGCCCTGAGTACAAGAAAACCTCTAGGTTATTCACTGACTTAGTGGGGACTATAATCTGATTTACGATAAAATCACTAGATCTGGAGAAGGAAGGGGACAAAACTCCACAATCATTCAGACTTGTAATGCTTGACCAGAAGCCCAGTCACTGGAAAAGCCAGGGGAGAGATGTAAAATTGAGCAGCATTAGCCTACTGATAATACTTAACTCCATGCTGATGGGTGAGATCACCCAGAATTTTCATGTAGGTGTTAAATAGCAGAACACCAGCTAGAATTGGTCTTGGAAGAAAGTGGAGAACCATTGAAGAACAGTGCCTCCTTTGGATTCAGAATAAGAAGCTATATTTGTAATCAAGAAAAAAATAGTTGTTTTAACTTATAAAGGTGTGGGAAATTAATATTTTTTTTGTAAATTGCTTTTCTACCTTATATATTGTTAGGTATGTGTATTTTTGTTTTTGATGGAGCATGCATTATGTACATTAGTTATATAATTAGAATTATTTAATTTGGTCCGATGAATATTGAATTCAGATAATATGAATCATATATGCAACTAAAATATTATTTAACATCAGTGCAGAAGATTCATAAGAATACTATTTAGCAGGAATTATACAAACTATAATTGTATTAATCAGCTCTACAGCTTATTAAGTTAACAGTTGGGAGGTCAAGCAACACAATGCAGAGAAGAATTATATGTTGTTCAAGAAAATAGCATAGTTATATTTTAAATTTAGTTCCCAACTGGCTTGCTCTATCTTTTATTTTAAGTTTGTTCCAACGATAATATAGAATGCATATAGTTCAATTTTCCTTAGGCTTCCAGGGACAGCCATTTCTTTTCATTTTGCCCACTGTTTGAAGTGGGCAGAATTAGAAGAATTCAGATTAAAGGATAGCTTGTGTATTTCAGTTTACACAATAAATATATAAAATTGTGTTTTCACAATGTTATAAACCATAACAAAATAAGTGTGTAGAATCTTACTTTGTGATCATATTATGTGGTGATATATATATACAGCCAGTTCAGTTCTTTTGTTGCTTTGTTGCTTACATTATGTGATTGGTAAACAATTCAAGATAAGTTTGTTTCATGTACTTTCTGAATTAGAAATTCTGTTTTAGCATTCATTTTACAAGAACGGGAACAGCAGGGGAACACATTTTAATAGAGTTTGCAACCAGTTATGAGATTTGGATTTATGTAGGTTACTTCTAAATATTTAGATATTTAGCTAATTTCAACTTTCTCCTGAGACATACTGGAAGTATTGAGTCTGCCATAGTCCTCCTTCCTTCCTTCCTTCCTTCCTTCCTTCCTTCCTTCCTCCCTCCCTCCCTCCCTCATTTTTTTTTACTCACAGCAATTTGCAACAGTTAAAATGTTCACAGTTGATATAAAAAGGTAAAATTACTAAAATATCCACATTAAATATAAACTTTAAAGGATATTCATGCTACATTAATAGTCCTGGAATGGAAAAATGTTTTCTGAATCCCATTTCTCACAGAAATAAGGATTATTAGGAATTTCTTTTGTGACATATGTATCTAGTCAGTTCTGGTTGAAGGAAGTAGTTCTGAAGTAACTTCATGCAAAGCTGTATAGGGTTTTATTAAACCCTACACAATACAGCACTATGTTCTTGCATTTTTACCTTGCGTTCAATTGTACCCAATTCTCTTCCTGGACAATTCCCTGCAATTTTCTTGCCAAGGTTTCTCAAAAGTGGTTTGCCATTGTCTTTTTCCTACGGTTGAAAGACAGTGATAGTGACAAGGTCACCCAGCTTTTTGTGCCTGGCAGCACTAGAACTAAAAATCTCCTGGTTTCTGGTCTGATGCCTTAACTAGTACATCAAAATTACAGAGATTTAAAAAGAAAAGTTTTAAAAATTTTCCTTTTAAAAAGGGAAGTTTTCCTACATGTGTAGTTCTTCAGTGAAATTTTGAAGGCTGTAATCCCAACATACTGTATTTTGAGTTCATAGTTTGGAACTCTCATATGAATATCTGTTGGAAATACCTCATGGGAACTTATTACCAATATTATTATTGATTGCAGTGTTTCAGAAGTAACGGTATTGTGGCAGTGGGAATCCTTAGTATATTTATGAGGTAATTCTTGGAAATGGGGGGATTCTTTTAGTTATTAATGGTGATAGTTTAATTTCTTCTTAAAAGATGGAATGAATCTTACATTATAGTCCCTCCAGCATTTGAGAAAAGGGATTAGTGCTCTTTTTAACTTAATTAGCCAACAAGAGCCTCCTAGCATGGTGGTTTGAGAGTGAGCTGCATTTAAAGGAAGTTGGCAGAAGGCCTCATACTTGGAAATTTTAATTTAAAGACATGTTTTCTTGTAGCACACTATAGTGAAACCATTCCTTCATCAAGGATGCAGTTATTCAGTTTTAATAACTGAAATTATTAAACCCCAATGGCATTTTTCAGAAAGGAAGAAAAGCTCAAGTTCTGTTGTAACTTTCACTTTCCCCTATGCTTGCCTCAAGCATTCTACATCCAGAATGACAAAAGATGTGGAAATTGGGCTTATCTTAAGTAGAATTGGGACTTGGATAATGTTATTAATAATGGCAATCTACCACCTAATTATGCAACTGCCGTGCATTAACCTGCAGTGGGAACAGAGAAGAATAATAGAGTCATTATTAACCTTTTGAAGATACCAGCTTTATCAGGTCTTGTTCAACTATGTCTTTCCAGATTATAGGAAGGAAAGCTAAGATTTCTTTTATCGTAATAGTTTAGCATGTCTTCAATTTTTGGCATCTTCTTGAACTGATTCCATTACAGTTATGAATTAAAATGGGAATTCATAACGTTTCTACAGCTAAATGGCTTCAGGAATCTCCATAAAGGTCAGAATGTAGATTTTGTATCCATTTTTTTGCCACAGACTTCCTATTACTCGAAGCTTCTCTGGAATCTCTTCTTGATGCTTTCTGAGTTTGGTTGCTTTCCAGCAGATATTTCGTTACCTGAATGAAATGTCTGCAAGCAAATAAATAAGCACAGAGCACACAAAGGACTCTACGTTACTATCCTGAATTATGTATATTATCTTCTGTTGGTTCTACATTGATTTTTATAATTTGAGATATAGCCTTTTGAAGTTTACTTCAAACCAAAAGATAATCATGAATCAATTTTTCTAAAAATCTCACAATGACTTTCAAACCATTGTTTGACATTCCTTGTATTTGTAACTAAAATGAAACTGGGCACAGTGATGTAAATATTCCTTATTTTAAGAACTGCTTTTTACAATTATTTAGAATTTAGAAATAATTGAGAGTTGAAATTTAAGTTGACAAACCTTGACTTAAAAATGTGCTTTAAGGAAAGAGGTTATTTATTCACTGTTAATATTTCTATCAAATTGAGTAAGTCTGAAGTGCCAAGCCAGTGCAGTTGAATCTTTCACCAACTCTGTATGATTTTAAACATGTGGATTTTTGTCTTTATGACATATAACTGGATGCCAATAGACAATATGTTTCATTAGAAGAAATATTTGACCAAAGGAAATGTTGGTTATAATGTTACTATAGTTAGAACTATAGTAATGTTACCATAGTTATTAGATGTCCAGTGCTGTGAAAGGATCTGTGAGTAGATCATGCTATGAGAAACAGTATTTCTTGCATCTCCTTTTTTTCCTATTTTAATTCTTTTCAGAAACTTCTATTCAGAAATCTAATAGAAGATCAAGAACTAGGTAGGAAAGGGAAAAGGTTTTTTTCTTTCTCCTTTCAGTAATGGAACCCTTTGGCAAGACAACCTAAGCAAAACTTGCTGACTACAACTGGAGTAATGCCTTTCATAGCAGATATGAGATTTCCCAGTCTGCTTTGGCTATTAAGGTTGATATAGTATGTAAGAAACATCTGCAGATGTTTCTGTTTTAAAAAGAATAACAGTTATTATCTGTAGCATACTTTTGTCATATATTCTATTAAAACAAAAGGCTTAGGTTTAGGATGGTTTGTGTTGCAGGCAATTTTCTGTGGAATGCCTGGCAATGTGGCTCATTGTAACCTACACTGCATGAAATTAGCAGGAAGTTGAAATAAGGTTTTATGATGATGGGCTGGTTGCTCAGATCATTTCCATTTTTGCTCCAGCTGCGTGGTTTTTCCAACAAATTGTGCTCCTAGCAATTGTACCAACTCTCACTCAAAATAGAATGCTTGAAAGGAGCTAGGAAGATGGAAATACTAACAGAAGCAGGAGCAGCAGCCAGGCAAGCATGTATGTTATAAACTCTTATGGGATGACCAGATTTAGCCAGATAAGTTGCATATTTACTGACAGGGAAAATGTGTATAGTTTGCAAGAGTGTTCTGGCTTTGAAGTGTTAATGAAATGGTAGCCACCTGGAGCGCGCCTAGGACATAGTTGGATGCTCAGCAGCTGGTTTTACAACAGTGTTCTGCATTAGGCATGCTGGAGCTAATCATCTGCCACACAGCATAACATATTGGTTGCTGGGTTGTGCTCTCTGGGACACCGGATGTGTTGTGGCAGCTTATGGGTGACTTAATCCTTTAAAAATGTTTATATCTACTCTTTTTTCCTTTTCTTTGGAAGAATACAGGTACAGCAGAGTATACAGAAGACTTGCAAAAGTTTAGAGAATGTAAAAATTCAGCAGGCACATAATGTTAATGGCTGGTTAATAGTTTTTTTTCCCCAAGTCTCTGCTACACATTACTTTCTCATCATAGGTTTTCTTTAAATAAAGTAGCCATTAAATGTGCCTTTATCTGCATGAAGCAAGTGCCATATATTCTATATTTCAGTGGTTTATGGATGATAATAGTTCATGTAAGTGAATAATCTGTAAACCTCATTTGAGATGCCCTTGATATGGATCTTGGAGTGGAGTATACTGGAAAAATGTAACCATCATTCTCCAGATGAGCTGTTCAGAGCATCCATTGATTGGGAGATGCTTCTGTTGCTTGTCTGATAGGCTGGGCTTTAATTGTGAGGATGCTCCTCCTCCACAGGACTCCTCCCTAGCGTCCCCAGTTTTTGCTCAGCCTTCGTGGATATAGGCAGCTTTTTATACTTTCCCTTGGCTGGAATAGCAAAGACTTCAAAAGAGAAAACCAAAAGGTTTGCTTTTAAGCTCTAAAAAAATTCTTTAAGGCTCTTCGTATCAAAGAGCCAAGCAGCTCCTTATGGCATATAACATCAAGCCGGGGGAGCTCTCCATAGCATCAAGGAATGATCTCGCCCCCCAGGGCGATCAGAAGCGATAACGCCTCAGCCGCATGGCTAACAACCCACATTTCTTTGCCTGTGCCATTGCTACCTTTTCAAGCCAAGCTGCTGCAATCGCTGCCAAATGCTTTTGATGGGCGTGGCTCCATTTTAAAAGGGTCTGAGGCTTCTCTCTCTCTCTGGAAACACTGTCTGGGGTGGGGGCACCAGCGCCCGTCTGCTCCACTGCGCCTTTTTATTCAGGGGGAATTCTGCAGTATCAACTCCTCACAAGGTACAGAATTGCTGCTGAGCTGACTTTACTCATTACGCACCAAAAGATAAACGGCTAGCACCATTGCAGACTCACTAACCGCGTGGTAGTGATCTGCATCTTATTTCTTGAACTGTGAGAGGCTTCTCTTCCCCTAAGCAGGGGTCTCCCTCTTGGAACCCAAGGGAAATCACCCTGATACACATATAGATATAGATGAAGATATAATTATTCTATTTTGGACCCTTATTCATTAAGGAGGAAACTGTTGGCTTTGCCCTCACGGAATTCAGCAGCATAACAGTGAGCACCAAGGCCTGTGTCCGCCTGTGCAGGAAGCACAACAGCGAGCACCAAGGCCTGAGTCTGCCTGTGCAAGTCTACAACTTATTTCAACAATTGCTTCTTTCTAGACCTGTGAGGTGTTCCAAAATTTGTCTAATTCAGAAATAATAATAATAATAATAATAACAACAACAATAATAATAATAATAAAATAAGAATATTCTTACATAAGAGTATACAAAACTGGGAGAGCATTGTTTTTAGGGTTCCCTGTCCATTCCTGGTACAGGCTCCTGGGCATGCCAACTGCCCAACATTTCAGCCTCATTGACAATAAAATCTAATAAGCGGTCACAATGGCAAGTGGCAGAAGCTGCAGAGCCACAACCTCAAGAGCCATGTCAAATTCTCAAAACAAATTGAAGCATTCTAAGGGTACCTCCAAAGCAGCAGAAAAAGATGCCAACAGGCGCCAGAAGGCATTAGAAAAGCACATGAAGAAGTACATGCAGGAGGCTGAAGAAAATTCTCAAACTTCGTCTCCCACCAGGCCTACTTAGGCTCCAAGTCCCCCTCTGCAACCACCCCTGGATCTGTCTGTGTCATCCAGACACAGTGCGGCTGCACAAGCTCAAGGTAGCCCATCTAGATCAGTACCAGTGGCACAAAGGGTCCTTGAGGCCGCATTTACTCCAACAGCAGCCAGACTCCGTCAAGACAATGTCTTACCAGAAGAGATCCCCACAAAGAAGAGAGAGTGGATGGAATTAGTGATACGCCAAGGTATCGCTGCGGGGGTGCAGCAGACTGCTCTGGCCAGCAACAGATCACTCCTTCGGATTGGGATTCCCTATCAGTCCGGTCACTAAGCAGGACAGAACATCTTTACCCTCAGGTACCTCTCCAGCAGGAGATTTCTGTAGTTCCAGATATACCCCCGCAGGGTTTACAGAAACAAGGGCATATTGATCAGGTGGAGCTGGATGACTCAGAGTTCTCCTGTTCAAATTCTCATTAGATCGCCTCGTTTTTTTCTAGTTAGCTTCGCATCAGCTCACAAAAAGAGGTGATGGTTGCTGCTACATCTTGACGCCTAAATCAACGCCAGCATCATTTTGTTTATAAGAATTCCATTGCATTATCTGTTGAGAGGCCATTTCCCTTCACAAGGCTCTCTCCTTGAGGGTCCAGGGGACATTTACGCAGATTGCTGACTTCTTTCTGAGGTTGTATATCAGGTTTCCTTTGAAGGCCTGTGTCCACCTGTGCAGGAAACAGTTGAGGGCCAGTGACTGCAGGATCACTCAATTGTAATACAGGCCCTGAAAGGTATTCTCTATTTGGCTTCACCATTTGATTCCAATATTCAGTCATCTAATTATAAGTTTGATAACAGCACAATAATTTTATGTTTAGTAGCTGTGCACAGATATAATTAAAATAGTATAATAATAATAACAACAACAACAACAACAACAGAATTTACCAAAAAAAAAGGCGGGCGATAAATATCAAGAGGATTCCCTGCCTCTGTTTAGAGCAGGCCCCTGGACTAGCCAACGGTCCATAATTATATATATATGGATATATATATATCCATATCTATATATATAAAAACTAATATATGGATCTTTGGTTATTCAGGTTTTCTCCTGCGTAAAATTGGAAGTATTTTGGCGATGTTTCGGCGAAATCTCATTCGTCATCTTCAGGCTTATGTCTTCAGCTTTGTGCTTCTCAGAGTAATATGAGCTTGCAACTGCTTCTTCCTTTTAACTGCCAGTGGGGGTGTGACTTGACTGGGTGGGGACTTGGCTGTGTTCTGATTGGCTGGGGGTGTGTTCTCATTGGTTGGGGGCCTGGCTGTGATCGGATTGGTGCGGGGTGGACTGTGTTCTGATTGGCTGGGGTGTGTTCTGTTCAGGTGGGGGCTTGGCTGTGCTCAGGCTAGTCTTAGTTGCCGGGGGATTTGAGCTGGTGAGCTGTGATCCTGTTTTTTGGCTTCACATTCGTGGTCGTGCCACATCTTCATGTTGGGTGTCAGTTCGCTTCATGTATGGGTCGGAGGGGTTTGGAGCAGGTAGTGATGCAGCTGTGGTATGGCTTCTGGTCCGTGGTCGTGTCTCATCATCTGTGTGGGTGTGAGTCTGCTTTCTACGTGGAAGTGTGGTGGTAGCATCTTGTGTGGCCCTCGTGGGTGTGTTCGTCTATATTGTTGGTCTGTATTGCTTCTGTATTGTTTGAACACAATACAGAAGCCTGATAATGGCAGATGAGATTGCTACAACTTTAAAAGCACAACTATAATGATGTGGGAAAATACCCGAACAAAGCTGAATACCATATATATGTGTGTGTGTGTGTGTGTGTATACACATACACACACACGCACATAGATACATACATTATATACATACATATACATATACATATACATATACATATACATATACATATACATATATATATATATATATATATCTTTGGTTATTCGGGCTTTCTCCCGCATAAGATTGGAAGTATCTAGGCAACGTTTCGATGAAGTCTCATTCATCATCTTCAGACTTGTGTTTTCAGCTCTGTGTTTCTCAGAGTGAAGAAGCACAGAGCTGAAGACACAAGCCTGAAGATGATGAATGAGACTTCATCAAAACGTTGGCTAGATACTTCCAATCTTATGTGGAAGAAAACCCGAATAACCAAAGATCCACATACAAATACCCGCGAGAACCTCAGAATATATACACACACACACACACACACACACACACACATACACATATACATACATACCCGCCTACCAGCCATTTGGAAACCCGCCCTCATGAACAGACGAGTACCCAACATGAAGAATGACACCAGACCCACACCCATGAAGGCCACACAAGATGCCACCACCACACTTCCACGCAGAAAGCAGACTCACACCCACACAGAAGATGAGACACAACCACGGACCAGCTGCATCACTACCCACTTCAAACCCCTCTGAGCCATACATTAAGCAAACTTACACCCACCATGAAGATGCAGCACGACCACGAACTCAAAGCCAAACAGCAGGATCACAGCTCACCAGCTCAAATCCCCCAGCAACTAAGACTAACCTGAGCACAACCAAGCCCCCACCTGAACAGAACATGCCTCTAGCCAATCAGAACACAGCCAACCCCCCAACCAATCACAACACAGCCAAACCCCCCTACCAATGAGAACACACACACACCCAATCAGAACACAGCCAAGCCCCCACCCAATCAAGTCACACCCCCACTAGCAGTTAAAAGGAAGAAGCAGCTGCAAGCTCACATCACTCTGAGAAGCACAGAGCCGAAGACAGAAGCCTGAAGATGATGAATGAGACTTCATCGAAACGTTGCCTAGATACTTCGAATCTTACGCGGGAGAAAACCCGAACAACCAAAGATCCATATATATATATATACATACATACATACATATATATACATACATATACATATATACACACACACACACACATATATACATACACACACACACACACACACAGAGACACACAGCCTTGTGGGCTTTAGGTCAGAAATTACAAGGGCAAGCAAAAATAACCCCAGAGGACAATCCAAGCCATTACAAAGTATGTCAAGATCCAACGTTCACCCTATAGATAAATTCAGTTCTCCACAGACCACAGGAACTGATAGTCCCAAACGTTTGTCTGAGGCCGAGACAGACTCTGGTACGCCAGTGGCACAGACTAGATGTAAGGTGGACTCTGCATATATTTAAACCGCACGGCGTGTTTTAGGAAAACAGAGGCTCTCTTCATTTCCTTTCAACCACCCACCATTGGGCGCAAGGTCTCTTCCTCAACAATCAGGTGGCTGAGAACACAATTACCAAGTCCTACGAGACATAGTCTCGTCCTGTACATACCCAGGGGCATCATTGCTCATTCGACCAGGAGCGCTGCAACGTTGGCGGCATGGGCCACAAGCGCCAATAGAGGAAATTTACAAGGTGGCAACATGGTCCTCACCGTCACCTTTTATTAGACACTATAAGATTGATGTCTTTACCTCTGCAGAGGCTGCTTTTGGAAGGAGAGTGTTACAAAGGGTCCATAGGGACCAAGAGGGGAATCCGAAGCCTTCCTGTAGGACACGCCAAGCTTTGGTATGTCCCAATCAACGGATGCTCTAAACAGCTCATCTGGAGAAGGGGCGTTGGTACTTATCTGATACGCTCTTTCTCTGAACTATGAAGAGCATCCATTCCCACCCTTATTCGTCTGGTGGGATGCTATTACGGCCGAGTATTAGAAAGGGTGAAGGAGAAGAAAGGTTTTCATCACTTCAACTTCGCCAAAACTGGGGACATTAGGGAGGAGTCCTGTGGAGGAGGAGGAGCATCGCCTATCGCCTGTCGCTCGCCTATCAGACGAGCGACAGAAGCATCTCCCAATCAGTGGATGCTCTTCACAGGTCACAGAGAAAGGGCATGTCAGGTAAGTACCAACGCCCCTTCTTTTAACAGTCTCAGGTCCAAAGCTCCAAAATAGTTTTTCAGATCAATATTTAGATATGCCATGGTTGTTCCTTCATCCATATCATCTGAAAACAAAGCAGGCCTTTTCATGAAGTTCTTACCTGGCAGGCAGGTAAGTTTGCAGGGGTTTTTGTAGTGATACTACCTTTCTGTGCTAGGGCAGTTCCCACAACAAAACTTCACATTTTGGAGCAAGTTACAAAAATCCTGAAGCTAAAAAGCTTGGATGAAATCCAGCTAAAACACAAGACCCTGCTTAGCTCATCTCAATGGATTCTATTGAACTGGCATCCAGCCTAGATCAGATATGACTGTCTACTAAAAACCTTTCAAAGTCATCTGTTAAGCCTACAATCATCTTATTCTTCCCATTTTTCTCTAAAAGGATAATTAAACAAGACAGTGATCCAAAACAGACAAGTTGTATGACCAAGTAATGGTTAAAACAGGAGAAAGTTAATGGTTTTGGAATGACCAAGTCCAAATCTGGACCTTCTATCTTATAGAAAAGTTGCCTGAAGCAGGTAGGTTCATATAAGGGAAGCCCACTAGCACCCCTAAAATGAAGCTATTCTGTAAGGAGAAATGGGATAAAATTCCTGCAAGCTGATGATCAACAGTTATAGGAAGCCTTTAGTTGCAATAATTGCTGCCTAATGGAGGTACAACAGTTACTCAAAGCAAAGTTCTGTTTACAGTTACTATATTTTATTGATTAACTTGAGAAAAAAATAGCGTTATGGTATGCATTTATATTTCGGAAATGGAAGTCTAAACTTTTTTCCCTACCTGACAGGTTAAGCTCCTGCATGAGAAAAATGAAATTTTATAAAAATACATTAATTTTACAGTTTTATTAGAGGAATGGCACATATGATATAAATTACTAGTAGCAAAACATTACTTTTTGCAAATATTAATTTTTAATTGATTAATTTTATTCAAAAAGTAAAAGATATCTAATGATAGTGTATTTAATTGTCAGCTAAATCATAGGAACATAACTCTGGGGTATTCTCGGTGCAAATTATGGCCTCCAGACACCATTGAAACAATCCCAAGAAAGTTTATTTTTAGAGTTCATTAGTCCCCAATAGCAGAATTTTTATTACCCAGAGAAAATTGAAACCTTCAATTAACCTCCATGCACACACGTACACACACTCACACACATGCACGCGCACACACACACAAAAAATATTTTTGTCTGGCTATTGAGTTCTTCCCAGGGACCTGGGATAGGCACCTGTGGATGTTTGATGGTATTAATAGCTATTGTTGCAGAATATAAGCTTTTCTGAAAAGCCGCCTTTTGCAATTGATTGAATTTGTTGATGCTGATAGTGTTCAAGTGGTGCTCCAATTGTTTTGGAATTGTACCCATAGTGCCTATTACTATTGGTACTGAAAAAAATAGCTTTCCTTGTCCAGTCATATTTGAGTGTAGGGTGGGGTGCTCACCTCCGTGTCTTGGCTGAGGGAGCCAGCATTTTCCAAAGGGGCATGGACCTATTACTCATATTTGCATGCTTATGAACTGTTAGGTGGGCACTCAGGTCTCAAACCCAGGCTGTCAAGCTCAGAGTTTTTAAGCATTGAGCCATCACACCCCTATTGGTAATACTTTTGCTTTATTTTGCCACAGTCTGTTTTTATTTCAGGTCTTTCAACTTCGTTATCTTTTCCAGTTCCTTCTCTTCCATTCTGCTGTCTCTAGGTACTGCCATGTTCATTATTCAGATATTTTTGTCTTTCTTATCGACAGTTGTTAAGTCTGGGGTCTTATGTGACAGCTGCCTATCTGTTTAAATTCTAAAGTACCAGAACAATTTAGCTTCTTTATTTTCTATTACTTATGGCTATTTTGTCGTTCCACCAGTTCTTTGCTAATGGTGTTTCTTGCAGATATTCTAATATACTGTTGTTGCTTTGTTATTTTATTGTCTATGCAAACTTCAGTAGGCAACTAAATGGCCCACTTGAGCTTCTTTGCAGAGGTGGCATTTGTTGCATGTTATTTTCTTGACAATTCTGTCTTTGTATGCATTTGTTCTTAAAACTTGGTCTTAATTCAGCTAGAATTAGCAACTCTGCCCTTGCTTCAATTTTCTTGCTCTTAGCCATCGCTGTTTCTTTTTGTTACCTGCTTTGGCTGGTTTTTTATATATATATATATATTCTAGCCATGTAATACTTTACCTTGCCATATCACTTTTCCCTTCTTCATTTGGCCTTTCTTTGTACGCCAGTTTGGTCTCTAGTTTTCAGTAACGCATCATGATATATTAGCTTCAGTGCATTCTTACAACACTTTTTCAACCATCTAATGTACATGCGACAAACATTCCGTGCCCACGTATTTTCCTTGGTAAGTCTGTCAGCGTTGTGGCATGGATGAAGAGTATGATTCATTATCATTATTTTTGGGGTCTTTCTATACAGGTCATTTAGTTCTGCTTGAGTCTAGTGCACTATTCCAGCTGGATATCTAATGACTGGAATTGCCTGGGTATTAATTACCATGATGGTGTTTGGACTTTAAGATTTTCTTCACTCAAGATATATTTGCTTCTAACATTTTCCTTGACTTAAGTGAGATTGATGTTGTTCCTTGAAATAAGTATTTTCAGTTTCATAAACCAATCAACAAATGCATTTTGGGAGATATCTGTTTTATAGCTAGTCCTTGACTTATGACCACAATTGAGCTCAAAAATTCTGTTGCCGAGAAAGACAGTTGTTAAGTGAGTTTTGTGCCATTTTACAACCTTCCTTGCTACAGTTGTAAGTGAATTACTGCAGTTGTTAAGTTAGTTACATAGTTGTTAAGTGAATCTGGCTTCCCCTTTGACTTTGCTTGCTCGAAGGTCGCAAAAGGTGATGGTGTGATCCTGGGGTACTGCAACTGTCATAAATATGAACCAGTTGCCAAGCATCTGGATTTTGATCATGGGACCATGGGGATGCTGTATTGGTTATAAGTTAAAAAAGGCTTAAGTCACTTGAAAAATAGACTTCAGTCACTTTTTTCTGTGCTGTTGTAACTTCAAATGGTCACTAAATGGCCATAAATCAAGGACTACTACTCATAATCTCATCAAAATCAAATTGTTCAAGTAAGTGCTTCTTATGTAAAAAAATCAAAGCCTTTTTTCAGCAAGCAATTGTTAAAGATTCTTCTTGACCTACAACTGTTAAAGTTAAGATAGCCTCAGAAAGGGTGTGTTTATGGCACTTCTAGCCATTGTAAAAACATTGTGCTGTTCTCCTTCCATCAGGTCACTTGATCACATTTTGGGCATGGACCAACTTGTTCATATTTTTGACCATGTGATGCCATGCCTGATATAACCACGTGATGGCCATTTGTGGTCTTTTCCATCAGCTTCCTCAGAAAGTCATGGAGAAGCCAGTAGAGAGCAGAGAGAATGAAGGAGAGCTGAAATCCTTCATTAAGTTGCAGGAGTTCATGAAGATTTCAGCTTCATTCCTGCAGTCCTTTGAAAAATTTCTGTTCTGTGCATGGAGGGGAAGGGGATATCCTTTAATAGGTTATAGGAACATTTGAAAGCAAAAAAAAATAGGCATAGGAGAACATTTCAGGTCCTTGCAGGGCTGAAATGCTCTGGCAGGCAGTCCTTTCACTACCAAGCCTTCCAGAACCATTTCAGCTCCACACAGAACTGAAATCTTTTTTATTATTAAACTCTTATGTTTAATAACAGGAAGTTTACTTAACAATTGGAATTGGAATTGCTGGAATTATGTTTGATGAGTAAAGAACTTATATGGCATCTGCTTTACTCAAAGACTGAGATTCCAATTCTAATTGTGGTTGTAAATCCAAGGATACCTCTATTCATGGTTGATAGGTGCTTCAAATATATATCCTATGGCTCTAGATTGTGAAAAAATATTTTACTTTTAGTTCCAATGTCATCAGTGGTTTCTGGTTTCTGTACTCCAGAAATTTGTAGAGGACAATGTATTGACATGTCCAAGTGTTACAAAGCTCCAGTATGAGTGCCTGTAATTTTGCCTTTTTCAGTAAACCACTAGATTTAGAACATTTAATTCACTATGAAATAAGTTAATTAAGAAAATAAAATTTCTTTATAATAATATCTGTACAGAAGAAGGTAATTTTTTTTTATAAATGTAGTTCCGAAGCATCAGTATTCTTGTTTCAGTTTTTACTGTTTTTTTATTGTTTTATTTTGGTATTTTTGAGTTTTTAATGATAAGGATTGTTCAGTATTTCATTATTTTGTAATTTTGCATGAAATCTTTTTCTTTTTCTTTTGGCATTCATGAAGTAAAAATTTGGAACTGTTTATAGTGTAATCCGAGAAGAGTTAAAAAAAATCAATGCAACCTGGAAACAGGCAAGAAGCTGATTGATTGATTTTCAATTTTTTATTCAGTATTGTTTGGGTTCATACTGAATAAATATAAATAATTGTCACTTCTATAAGATATATCTTAGTTAATGCATAAACCAGCATTGTAATTTAAGGAAAATTAATGTTTGTAGAATTTTCATGCTTTAATTTTTTTTCTCAAAATCAAAACTGTAATTTTGACAGGATTACCCAACAGTACACAAGTCCATTATTAAAAGATGAAAAACAAACTTTTGCTTACTGAAATTCAGTTTAAATATCTTGTATGGTTTTGGAGTATGTACATTCTCAGCTATATTTCTTTCTGTTTTCTAGGCTTATCAACCTGGTCCCAGCATTCTAGATCTCAGCCTCAGAGGAGTTCATGCTCTAAGAGTAAAGACCGAAAACCATCAGAGGTATTACTTTGATATCTATCGTGGCATCTTGCTGAAATACAGATGTATCTTTTTTCCTAATACTTCTTTTTCTTTCCTTTTCCGCTCCATCTCAGCTGGCACCCAGCAACCTTTCTTCTGGCCAGGAGATCAGGGAGCTCAGCTGCTGCCACAGTCCCTGCCAGCATCAAGTTAGTTATTTAGCCATGAATATTGGATTGGTTTAGCACCAAGCCAATTTTCTTTTTTTCTTTTCTTTTCCTTTCTTTTCCTTTCTTTTCCTTTTCTCCCTTCCCCAATTTGTTGGTAAAGAGTGGAAATGTTATTTAGGAGTGTTTTCTGTATATTGTTAATCTTTATAGCAGATTGATAAATAAGAACTTTTGTTTAGAGAAGTGAAATTAGATTTGTCTTGTTAAATGTTTCTTGTGCATTTTTTCCTGCAGAAAAGCAGGAAATAGGAATTTGTTTTGCCCTTTCACAGTGGATTTGGTAACGGGAAAACTGGTATAAGAAATACAAATGGTCACGTTCCTTGAGTATCAGAGTAGAAAATATGAATATTTACTTAGTTGGGTGTTACTGAAATAAATTATGTTTTGGGTCTTGACATCCACCCCTCTTAACTTTTATTCTGCATTACTTATATAAAGGTCACTGTTGCCATTACAGGTTGCGGCAAGTGGTTATTTAGCAAAACAGGTTGGACATTATTTATTGATGGAGCGTTTATGCTGGAAAAAGAATTGTCCCAAGATAGAGTCGTCGTAATGTATTCTTCTAATTCTAATTAGAATTTTCCCTTTTATTTCCTTTTTTATGCACATGCATGTATTCTCTGTGGTTTATATTGAACCTTGTTTCAGTGGATTAACTGCAAAATCTAACTTACAAAGTTCTCTATATTTAATTAAACAGTGTGTTTTGTCTTGTTCTTCAGCTGAAAAGAGTCCCAAAAAGCAGCATAAGATTAACAGCAAACTAGGTTGTCATCTGTAAAAGATGCAGTGTGAAAGCGGAAAAAAAAGTGATGAAAATAGAAAAGAAAAGCAAGCTTATTAGGCATCCATTCTTAAAAGTGATAGATGAAGAGTTGTGTATCATTCACTGTTTAGATATAGTAATTTTACATGATTGCTTCTAGGCATGCTGATTGCATCTGCAGAACAGCAGGAATAGTAGTCAGATTGTTGATTCTCGGAAATTATATCCTTGATGTTCAGTTAAATTCTCTTTTGTCTTGTAGCCAACTCTTCACAATGTTCAGGTGCAGAAATACTCGCAGTGTGTGGTGTTTTTCCCTGAGCTAGTCAAAATCAATACATATATAAATGTCCTGATTGTCTGGCATATACTTCTGTCTAGATACCTTTTTGTTTATTAGGCAAGCGCGTACACACACACACACACATTCATACTGTAAACACACACGTATGCACACAGAAATAAACACAGCATGCATACATATATACACTTATTTTCAAAGTGATTTCAAGAATGTGTTTTCTACTCCAACTTAGAGAAGGAGCTACCCTGTCTAATAGGTGCTGTGTGAAAGGTTTTTCATGCCTCTGCCCATCCTTTGAATTTGATTGTGGGTGATGAGAAATTTGAAATCTTAGATCAGCCTTTCCCAGCCTGTGACCCTCAGAATGTATGGCCAGTTCTTGAAGTTTCAGTCCCAGAATGGAATTACTTTTGTGATTGCTATTTATTCAATTCTGATGACACTTAATTCCAATCAGCTCTGGGTAGCTCTTAAAGGTTCAATTGCAGTGACAACTGGGAGACGTCAAGTTGGACAAATCAATCTTAAATTACTTAGATATTCCTGTTTGGATGTAATACCCTTATTCTGGATGAAGCCTAACCAGTAAATTTTTTACTTATAATGTTGGTGTTAATCCAGATGAATTAAGCAACCTGTAAATAAAATGTACATACTGCTTGTAAATGAAAGACGAATGATTCAGATCATTCAGAGTTGCAAGATGGATTAATTTATGAGGCAGGATGTGTGAAACATATTTACATTACCACCAGCAGTGTTTGTAAAATGTGTAGAATCATTTTCAGAGCATTTGTTTTGAATCTGTCAGTTGAAGCATTGAGATTCATTCCATGATATGTGGTTTCAGTTATTTCAGCCAAATAAGCAGTGTTTTGCTGCTCTTGTCTCTCTCCCCGTTCTTGAACGTATTGCTTTTAAGTAAGAGCTCATTTCTTTTAAAGCAGTTGATCTGTAAGTGATCCTTGCTGTCATTGCATGAACTGATCTAGTTTCTCTATAGCAAATTTATTTAATATCTACTTCACCATGTTCCAGCATATTTTAAAACTCTTGGTGAATATCTCCATGTAACCCATGGCATTCAGCAGATAGTTAAATCACAGGTTATGGATGGAATGCCGCTCTTGAATTATTCTTGTTACTTTGTAATATTTTGTGGTAGCCGTGCAAAGGCGTAGACACTCCAGGAAGACTTAGCCAAGCACCTTGGCACAAGATGGCAGCTAGCATAGCAGCGTGACACCAAGCCACACCTGCCCTGGGAAAATTCAGATACAACCAGCTGCAATCAGCCTCACCACCCTGCACTCTGAGGGCTTGCTGCCCTATGTTGATTTTTGCTATGTTCTTGCTCCTGTTGCTGATGAGGTATATCCTCCCTGGCCCTTCACAAGGCAGCTGGCCACATAAGGCCATCTTCTCCACAGGAAATTGCTGTGTGCAACCTTGGGAAGAAACCCTTGTGTGACCAACGACTGACTTGCAAAGGACCTGGCTGGGCATGCTTGATCTGTAGCAGATATCAGTAGCATAAGAAGATGTGAAAGACAGCAAGGGCGGCAGAATGTAGGAATTTAGAAGAGTATAGGTGTGTGATGGCAAACCTATGGCGCGCGTGCCGAAAGTGGCAGGCAGAGCCATCTCTGCTGGCACACAAGCTGTTAGCCTGGATCAGGTCCACTGCGCATGCACACGCACTCCCCACCAGCCAGCTGATTGGTGGGTATCTGCCGCACATGAGTGGGGGGGCATGTGGGAGACACTCACATGCATGGGGCATGTGTAGGGGTGTTGCATGTGCATTGCATTATGAATGCAGGCACACATGCGTGCACGACACACGACAATGAAAAAGTTACCCATCGCTGGTGTAGATGGAGAAGATGCTACTATGTTCATAAGTGCGGGCAGGTTGCCAGGCACCCAAATTTTGATAATGTAACCATAGGGCACTGAAGCAGGTATATCTTCAGGGGCAAGTCATAAGTCCCTTCATTTAGTGCCTCTGTAACTTCAAACATTCACTGAACAAATGGTCATAAGTTGAGGTCCGTTTGATACAGATATATACTCCTGTTTGGATACATGGCATTAGTGAGGATTCCATCTCTGCTTCTTTGTAGCTGATTGAGTCTTACATTATCCAATGTACACTACTACTTTTAAATGCATTCAGGTCCAAAGAAAATTTTGAGCCAAGGCTAGAGAATTGTGCATCTGAATGGTAGATGATATTGTAACTTTGAAAACATATTGATTCAAGACATCTCTGATGATAGGAATACTTGTATTGAAAAGTCATTATAGGTAAATACAGGTAGTTCTCAACTTATGACCTCAATTAGAATAGAATAGAATAGAATAGAATAGAATAGAATAGAATAGAATAGAATAGAATACTTTATTGGCCAAGTGTGATTGGACACACAAGGAATTTGTCTTGGTGTAAATACTCTCAGTATACATAAAGAAAAGTTACATTCGTCAAGAATCGAGAACAGTCAATATAAATCATAAGTATACAAGCAACAAAGTTACAGTCATACAGTCCCAAGTGGGAGGGTATGGGTGATAAGGAGTTGTGAGAAGATTAACAGTAATAGTAGTGCAGACTTTGTAATAGTTGAACAGTGTTGAGGGAATTATTTGTTTAGCAAAGTGATGGCTTTCGGGGAAAAACTGTTCTTATGTCTAGTTGTTCTGGTGTGCAGTGCTCTATAACGTCGTTTTGAGGGAAGGAGTTGAAACAGTTTATGTCTGGGATGTGAGGGCTTTGTAAATATTTCCACAGCCCTCTTTTTGACTCATACAGTATACCGGTCCTCGATTGAAGGCAGGTTGGTGGTAATTGTTTTTTCTGCAGTCTTAATTATCCTCTGAAGTCTGTCCTGTTGGGTTGCAGAACCAAACCAGACAGTTATAGAGGTGCAGATGATAGACTCAATAGTTCCTCTGTAGAACTGTATCAGCAGCTCCTTGGGCAGTTTGAGCTTTTTGAGTTGGTGCAGAAAAAACATTCTTTGTTGTGCTTTTTTGATGATGTTTTTGATGTTAGATGTCCATTTTAGATCATGTGATACAGTAGAACTTAGAAATTTGAAGGTCTCTACTGTTGATACTGTGTTGTCTAGTATTGTAAGAGATGGTAGTATGGGAGGGTTTCTTCTAAAGTCTAGCACCATTTCTATAGTTTTGAGTGTGTTCAGTTCCAGATTGTTTTGGTTACACCATGAGGCAAGTTGTACAACCTCCTGTCTGTATGCGGATTCGTTGTTGTCTCAAATGAGACCAATCACTGTTGTGTCATCTGCAAACTTCAGTATTTTAACAGATGGATTGTTTGAGATGCAGTCATTGGTATATAGGGAGAAGAGAAGTGGAGATTGCACATAGCCTTGGGGGGGCCCTGTGCTGATTGTACAGATATTGGATGTGATTCTTTTGAGGCCAAATTTTCTGTTGCTGAGTGAGACATTTGTTACATGAGTTTTACCCCATTTTATGACCTTTCTTGCTACAGTTGTTAAATGAAACACTTCAGTTCTTAAGTTAGTAACATAGTTAAGTGAACCTGGCTTCCCTATTGACTTTGCTTGTTGGAAGGTCACAGAAGATGATCACTTGACCCTGTGACACTGCAACTGTCATAAATATGGCTCAGTTGCCAAGTCTTTGAATTTTTATCATGTGACTATGGGGATGCATCAACAGTTATAAATGTGAAAAACTGTCATAGATCACTTTTTTTCAGTGTCATTGTAACTTTGAATGGTCATTAAATGATCTGTTGTAAGTTGGGGACTGCCTGTATGTATCTTGTCTGGACTTCAGTCTGTCTGTGCCAGTCTTCCCTGAGACCTGTGGGATTTCCAGAATTCTCAGTCAACATAATATGAATATACATGTGTTTGTGGATATGCATTGTGACTTGATTCTGCTTTTCCTGCTTCTGAGAAGTATACCACTTCTGCATGAGGTGTACATCTTCAACTTCAGTGGAGATGTTCTTCCCAATGGTATAGTGCGTGTACAAATTAATATTTCAGTTGAAATAGGCACAGATCTTGCTTTCATCAGCTGGGTGCCTAGGAATAAATGAACATGTAACATAGGAATAAATGAATCGGTAACTGGCTTTAGGCTCAATTTTCATTGTACTTTTTAAAGTACTATAATGGTATCTATACAATGATCTCTATACAACATAAGAGCAATCATCCCTTGAGCTTTATTTAGAGCTAGTGTTTACTTCATGTTGAAAGAATACTGACAATAATTTACATTGGTTGAGTAAATATTGGGTCCTGCAACCCTATCCTATTCTTAAATTATGATAACTTGAAAAGTTGGTGCTCACATCTTTTGAAAAAGATGTTACGGAGTCACTAGGTTGTAATTGCAAATGTATAGATTGATGGTTTGTGGAAATGTAAGGAAATGTATTTTGAGATACATTTTTCAATAGTATTTAAACTTTTTGAGATCAAATAGATAGGTTTTATAGTTGGCCATGAGTGCATGATTAGCTTTAAACTCTGAAACTAGGAAATACAGGTCATGGCTTAAAAAAAGATATCAATAAAATAATCTGTGACTTAGGTACAGTACTTCCCTTTGAAATAAATAAAATACGATTTACAGTATTTGGGTTTGGAGTTGTATTTGGGGACTCATTTAGGAAGACTTTGAAAAACTGATAAAGTTTTTTTGATTGGATCATATGAATTGGGGTGGACATGTTTCTTTTTACTTCTGGTTCAGCATGGTAATACAGATGAACATCTGGATACTCGAAAGGGCATGTTAGTTAATGGTGAGAGGCCTTTTGTTATGCATTGTTCTTCACTGTTCTCCTGGAAAGTCTGAATTATGCAGTAGAAGTATGACATGTCACTGTAACCATATTCTACTAAAACTCTCATCCCCATAATCTTTAACTGGACAAAACAGTGCATTGTAGGGCAACAATTTTGGAACCAAGGTATCTCAAGCTTACAGAATGCATCCAAAATCTGGAACCCATGAAATTAAAATTGGGTGAATTTTGTTTAAAAAGTATGACATAGAATTTGTCATAAAGACTTTATGATACAGTTGAAAATATCAGAAAACGTGGTCACCTCCTGATCTGACTGTGCTATACAGTTCAACACAAGCTGTTTTCAAGGCAGATATGTCTTGGACTATCTCCCTGAGTTTTTAAAAACATTTAAAGTAATTAGGAGCTCTATCATTGTTGAAGATGTTGAGGGATCTGTTAAGGAAATATGTCTGAAATGATGCCTCAATGTGTCATGGGTCGTCTAGTCATTTCTCTTTCTCTGTGTCTTTCCAGGTGTTTAGAACAGACCTGATCACTGCTATGAAGCTGCCCGATTCTTCCCAGCTGAATCCTGATGAGTATTATATACTGGCAGATCCCTGGAGACAAGAATGGGAGAAAGGTGTTCAGGTGCCAGTCAGCCCAGGGACTATACCAGAACCAGTAGCCAGGTATAATTTTGGTGCGGCCAGTTAGAAAAAGGAAACAAACCCATTCCCCTTATCTTTTAAACAATTACTCTGTTCCATAATTTGAATTTATCTCAGGGCATGTGTGCTATCTATGAAAAAGAAGGCAGGGTCTTAATCTTCTTTAGGATTAATATTAATAACTGTGGATTACTTCCCATTATTGAAAGTGATATAAGAGTTAATGAACAAGAACTTAGCATGTCATGTAAATCCATTGTTTGGTTGGTGGCATCTTAATAGATATTCCGATAGTTCCATAATATGTTTGCTGTGTGAAATGGAATACTGATTTAGCAACTGATTTTTCACTGTTAAAGTACTGGAGCAGCTTCATTTCAGGTGGCAGATGTGAGCAAAACCTTACTCCTCAGCAGATTTACTACTCACAACTTAAGCACTTTACATGGCAAGCTAAGGACTTATTTTTAACTTGATGTAGTTGCAGAAGGAAGTCTCTTGTACTGCCAGAAAAACAGTTCCCCCTAACTGGAGATTTGCTTTAACCTTTTGCTGGAAACAGTACAAGTTGTTCCTATATCAGTCAGACTTCACAAGCAAGTAAATACAACTTTCTCACATCTGAATTTGAAGCATTAATTGACAATTCAAACTTGGAAGTGGCATAGAGGACAGGGGGAGCAGTTCTAGAGATATAAACTCTAAATCTTAACAAAATAGACATTTTGATAGATAATGCAGGTAATGCAGGTAATCATCATACAGAGATTAAATCTGACTTTTAAATCTGTTTCTGAGTGTATGTGCATAAAAATCCAACGCTGTTTATAGTAAAACTCAACAAATTATACAAGCAGCAAAAATATACTGTGCAGAATTCTTAAATACTTTATCACACATCTAAAATGAACTCATGTTAGTCAACACATCAATAAAAATGTATATATCTAGAGTTTTAATTTAAATAGTGTGATAAATTTAGGAATATGAGAAGCTGCTGAATAGTAGATTATTCTTTCTAGATTAGATTAGATTAGCTTGAATCAGTAGCACATGCAGAGCGCTTCAGGCAAAGATTTTTCATGTCACTTGCCACTTGTTCCTTTTAAGTAGAGATAATGAGAAATAAAGTACATTCTTTCTGCGTGCAGTTTTGTATTCTTAAGTTAAAAAGAGCCTCATTTTTAAAACTACTTATTGGTGACTTTGAAATATAGAATATTGATGAATATACTGTTGAATTTAAATATTACAAAAGGTAATGTGAGCAGTTCAGGGAGATTTTCATAGAAGGCTATGTGAAATTGCTTTAGGAACAATTTCATTTTTTATATATATTGGTTATGCTTTGATCTCATTGTGAGGGATATTGTATGATTTCTTGTGGTTTTAGTCTAAGTTAATTTACTTCATGCAAATTCAAACCCAGGTGTGATAATCTTAAAAAACCCATTTTTAAAAAAGTAGGATAGCCTGTATTCTGATCTTCTATTGTGAATATAATTTTGTTTAGATTCTATCACAACTTGTAAAACAGGGCTGTGAATGTCATGCCCAGATACATCATGCACTGGTCATACTCATGCCCGGTTTAGTGAAGGGAAAAAATCCCGATACAGCACATGACGCCACGAGTTTGACACCCCTGTTTTAGAAGGATTTCTACAGTAATTATTACAATGAACACCTGTTTGCTACACTTTCAGGATTGTGTCTGAAACAAAAGCTGTTGTATTTTCAAGACCTCGGAAATACATCTTGTCTTCAGGATCTGAGGCCCCTGAGCTTGGATATGTTGACATTCGAACTTTGGCAGAGAGCGTGTGCCGCTATGACCTTAACTACATGGATGTAGCATGGCTGGAACTAGCCAATGAAGAATTCAAAGAGATGGGTAAGTGCTAGTTCCAGTTATAGCCCCAGGTTAGAGAAGTAAAAGGAGAGGAGTTGAGGTAGGGCTTCTGAACTAGCCAGCCTACTATATGGTGCTCATTTGTAGTTTCTAAATAGAAGAGGTGGGGAGAAAAAGTGCTTATAAACAAATTGTATGTGGTTGGGATGGGGGGATAGTTTTGAGTGGAAAGTTTAGCAGAAATAAAATTTTCTGAATTGTTAACATCTCAGACATATACTCAAAGTTAGGATTTTTGAGTTTCATTGGAAATATGGAGGAAAAGGGAAAGCATATCAGGAACACCAGTTCCTGCTTAATCTTATATGAATTAATAAAACAGTCGTGCTTTTAGGATTTGCAATCTAAAACATGGAATGGTACTAGATGCAGTCATGTATCTTTGAACAGTTGCAGTTGTGTTACTTCAGCAAGTTCTTTTGATCTTTTCAAGGGTGGGTAGAATATATTTTAACCAATTATTATTGCTGGCTTGCTTCAAAAAAAAAACCTATAAGTTATATATTTACTGTTCTATTTTTTATGGTTTTATTTTTATCATTTTACTTTGTAAGTCAACTAAGGTGTTACTTACTGTTTTAAATACATATAAGTATACAGGTAATCCTTGACTTACAACCATTTGTTTAGTGTCTGTTCGAAGTTAAAATGGCACTGAAAAAAGTGACTTATAACTGCTTTTCACACTCATGACCATTACAGCCCCCATGACCACAATTGGAATGCTTAGCAACTGGCATATGTTTATGATAATTGTGGTGTCTCAGGATCATGTGATCACCTTTTATAATCTTCTGAAAAGCAAAGTCAATGGGGAAACCAGATTCAATTAGCAGCCATGCTGCTAACATGACAATTATAGTGATTCACTTAACAACTGTGGCAAAGAAGGTCATAAAATGGGTTAAAATGCACTGAATAACTGTCTTGATTATCAATGGAAATTTGAGGATCAATTGTGCTTGTAAGTCTAAGACTACCTGTACGTATGTATAAACACACACACACACACACACATTTTAAGACATACTGAAGATTCCAACTACATTTAAAAAGGTACCTCCATGTAGTTTACCTCCTATTTTCTAAGAGCCCTCTAGAAGGGCCAAGTGTTTTAAGATTTTCTACAAATAGGAGAAGCCTTTATCTGGTGAATTGGTTTCAAAAAAGGGCATCATAGTCATAGAACAGATTTCTATAGGGATCAGTAAGAATGAATTGAAACTGAGTTAGAAGAAAGCTGATAAGGTTCTTTATAATAGGCATGAAGTGGACAAAGAATCGAATCCTTAACTATAATCTGTACCAGCTGGCCTTTCTCTGTTCATTTGAAGAGCAGTCTCATATATACATATAACAAATTACAGTAAACCAGCCTTGCAACTCTTTGACTGAGAACAACACAATATAGAATTTATGACAGTAGTTTTAAAGTAACCTTTGTTGCAATTTGTTATGAAGTATCTAATCATTGTTAAAATTAAATAACCATTCTTAAAGTATGGGATATTATTATAACAGCTACTGTTAAGGAATTCAGAAACCTGAAAGAGCTACTATAAAATTGAAAATCAGACTGTTATTAGAAGCACACAGTAGTGTCAGTTATTAAGAAAGAAATTTAGGCATTGTTCAGATTCCTTCTTATAAGAGGCTATTGCCCGAAGTAATATAATTGGATAAAGCCTCCCAAACAGATTTTTTTCAGGAATCAGATATTTGGAAATAAAGATTCTATATGAAAAATATTATAAACTTCAATAAAAGGATGCATACCAAGTCCAAATCCTATGTCACTATATCACTAACCTTAAAATAAGTTATATAATTCTATGATTAGAAGTTCTGCCTGTTCATCACAGAATTAAAGGGCTCTGAAGCTTAATGTAACTTGATACGTAAAGTCATAGTATAGATTTATCTTCTCCAACTGATTGCTGGACTGCAGTTTCCAACATGATGGTAATGGCCATCCAGGCTACAGACAATTAGAGTTTGAAGTCCATCACATCTGATCTTCATTAAATAACCAAGTACATACTAGCATGTTAAATAATACATCTGCTTAGCTTTGGGGGCAAAGCAGTCCTCAATAAAAGCAATTTGGGGGGGCATTTTTGTAGTGTGGAATATTTTTAAAATAAATTCACAACACTGAATATCAATCCAAAAGTCAGTTCACAGAATTATATAAGTGTCCCAGGTGTGGATTTCTGGAAACTGCAAATTAATATCTTTACTTCCTCTAATCTGAGGAAAGTCTTTCAAGGCTGGTACAACATTGTCTCCTTCACACTGTTATTTGGCAGCTATGCTACCATTTGCCTATTTAAATACATTTGCCCTTTTGATTTAAGGTAAATTAATAAATCCAACATCTTATTTTTTTTATGTGCATTTGAGAAGATGGTTAATTTTTATACCCACTTTTTACTTTCAGCCTCATATCATGAAATTGTCTCTACATGATAGCCAGATTGATTGTACCAGTTAAGATAAGGTAGTAGTTAGTATCAAATTTAACCTGTCTTTTTCCTTTCCTTTCCACTTTGATTTCATTGATTGTTTATATTGCTAAACTTAGATGGTAAGTAAAAAAGAACATGAACACTAAATATATTTATATAAATTAACCAGGGATGCCTGAACTAGATGAATACACCATGGAGAGGATCATGGAAGAATTTGAGCAACGGTGTTACGACAATATGAATCATGCTATCGAGACTGAAGAAGGTCTTGGCATCGAGTATGATGAGGATGTTGTCTGTGACGTTTGCCAGTCTCCAGATGGTGAAGATGGCAATGAGATGGTGTTCTGTGACAAATGCAATATTTGTGTTCATCAGGTATAGCACCATGTACCACAATAATATTTTATATTACAGTATAATTTCACTGTGATGAGGCAATAAGGATTTTGCACATTCTAAGCATGTTGAAGTTGTTTGAGAGTTTACGATGAAATTTATTGATTGAGACAAAAGGACACAGGAAATGAGTGATAACTGAGCTAAGTATGGATAATTGTCTCACTGACCTAGTAACACTTGGCTAATGTTCTCTGTGCTCAGTCGTTAAGCAGGATCTTGCCACATTTGTAAAACAGAACAGTAAATATATTATAGAATATTGATAGTCCTTGACAACCTGAGATTCTGGTCCTTAACAACCATAATTGGTACCAGAAACTCAGTTGCTAAGCAAGGTGTCATGAAATGAGTTGTGCCCAATTTTACAATCTTTTTTTGCCATGATTTGCTGTGTTAAACAAATCGTGACAATTGATAGGTGTTCAAATTTTGATCCTGCAACAATCGTAAGTGTGAGAATGGATCATAAACCACATTATTCAGTGCCATTGTAATTTCAAACAGTTGCTAAATGAATATTTATAAATAGAGGACTATCTATAAACATTGCAGAAGAAGGCAGTGGAAAACTGCTTCTTGTTGACAAGAAAATCACAAGAAACTCTACGTGAAATCACTAGGAATGGATGTTGCCTTTTATTCATAGCTATTAAAAGTTCCATAAGTGCTGTGTGAGGCTTAGTGACCAGTATTGTGTCTTCAGAATTTTGAGTTACTAATTATGAAATTTTAATAGCATTTTGTTGGAAAATACAGTTACACAAATCCTACTTGGAATGTTGGTGTTACTGTTGCATTTTTTTCATTTGCAGACTTATATGTGGTTTCATGTGTATTTTTTATTTTTTCTTTATTTTGAATGTTTGACCTCTTAGGTTTGTTCAGTTGCTGCCCATTTGGCTTCAACATATTCTTGCATGTAAATCTACAATTTTGTCATGTTTTTTATAAGCATTCCAAAGTGAGATAAGAGTTTTGATCTATCTCTCTTTATGCATTGAGAAAAGTTTCACACTTCTCTTCCCAAAGTAGAAATATGCTTCACCATTTGGAAAAAATTATGCATCTCTATGTGGAGAATGGATTACATAAATGAACTTAGTTCAGTCCATGTGTAAGAAATAATAAGAGTGTACAGTATTTATACTTTCCTTTATGTAAAAGATAAGAGTGTGTATTTATGTTTCTGTTAAAACAGATGAGTACAAAATTAGATTCCAGGTTTATTTTGACAGTTGAGCACTTTGGCTGCAGGCCCCAAATTCTCTGAACTGAAAGCCCCCACAAACTATAATTGTAAATGCAACAAAAATATTACATTAATAGGAGCAATGTAGGTTACATTTAAACGTTGTCCTTGCTATTTTTTACTCGTTCCTTTTAAATGTAGTGTCCACCGCGCCGTGCAAAATTCTGTTTTTAAAAATTGCACATTTATTCTTCAAAGAGGAATTGTGGACAGCTATATTTTTGTTTGTTTATATTCCACTTTTATTTTCACAAATAATTCAAGGTGACTAACATATCCAACACATTTTCCTTCTGTTTTCCCTACAACAATAACCCTATGAGGTGGGTTGGACTGAGAAAGAGTGACTGGCCCAAGGCCAGTATTAATATTAATCAACATTTCTATGAGTTATTTCCTGTTAAGGAAGAAATACTATGTGTGTATTTATTTTCCAGGAATATTTTTTTAAAAATTGGCTGGTTTTGTCAGTAAATTATAAGCCAGAGAAGAGACCATTTTTATAGTTTGAGAGGATTTTGAGCATTTTATACATTTAAAATTCTTTATCAACTGACAGTCATTCTTACTGCTTTTTAAATTATACTGAACCACAAAAGATTTAAAACATCAGAAGCAATGGCCTCTCTAGGAACACCATATCTGTTGCCAGAAGAATAATTAATGTCATGGCTGCACCTTTTCCTTCTCAGTCAGGTCCAGAAAAAGCTGTTTTTATGTTCTTGGAAGACCTCCTTTTTCTTCTTTTTTTAGCGGGGGTGGGCAGGTTTCTTTATGATTGTTTTAAAATTCTCAGCTTTCAAGTGGGACACAGATATGTTTTAGGCTTTTATTTTAGTTAATAAAATGTTGGCTTAACTCCAATTGAAATAATTATTGTTCATATACAATCTGCCTTCCCTTTGGCAGCACAGCTGGCTAGGATAGATCTTCAGTTCCTGTTTTAGCTCCTTCTATTACACATTGTTTGGTCTATTTCATAGCTTTGTGAACTTAGAAGCAGTTATAAACATGGCCAGAATCCCATGATTACTAAAAATTGCTTCTTTGTGGTTGAGAATGTATGTCTGCAATTAACATCACAGCCATCTTGGCTGTGGTCCAATAGATAAATTTGAGTAGCTTTAATTCAGCTGATACCCCACAGCTACATTGAGGTTAAGCTACTCAGAAGCCATTTTAGCAGCAAGGTAATCATGAATTCATAAATGTATTCAGCCATGATCCAGAGAATGAGCTTTGCTTGTTTTGTTAGATTATTTCTTTTTGTTTGATTTTTAAAAAGAAACAAACTTTATTAGGTTTGCTGAAATGGAAACCTAATAAAACCAAACATATGAAGGCAATCTTAGTATTAGCTTAAATATGTTATCAGCAGAATTCAGATTTCTTGTCATGAGCCTTATTCTTGTACACATAAACTAATATTCATCAACTTCATGTATTCACTTGTAATTTAAGTTTCTCAGCTCAGGTATTGGATATATAAATACTAAAGACTACTAACAATAAGTTGACACAAATGAAGTGTCCTGTTTATACCTGTCTGCTAACATTTTCTTCTTTTTTCAGGCATGTTATGGCATCCTAAAAGTTCCCGAAGGCAGCTGGTTATGTCGAACCTGTGCTCTTGGTGTCCAGCCAAAATGTTTGTTGTGTCCCAAGAAAGGTGGAGCCATGAAACCAACTCGAAGTGGGACAAAGTGGGTCCATGTTAGTTGTGCCCTCTGGATCCCAGAGGTTGGTGTTTCAGGGTTGTTGTTTTTCTATCTTTGTTCAGAGTGGCAGATATTTGTTTATACATATAGCTTTATGGCTAGTAACGGGAGTTATATTGGTGCCACTGGTTATAGCAGACAGTGTTAAAATTGATAATGTGGAGCCCATCCCTAATAATCGAGGAGATAGTTAATCCATTTTACTTGACACTAGAGGTACAGGGTAACCTGTTGACTTCAAGATGTTGCTGATCTACATCATGGTAAATGATGAAGGATCCTGAAAATCATAATCTAGCATCACTAACAGGTTCCAGTCTTGAAATATAATTACCGTACATGTTGGTAAGCTTCCTGAGATTTTGGATTGGTAGCAGTCAGAGGTATGGAAAACATTTCAAGTTCAAACCATTTTGAAATTCAGAATATTTGATTTTGAGCTTCAAAAAATTATTTTGATTTTGAAATAGTGCTGTTAGGATCCAAAGTAGACAGATTTGATTACCATGTAACTCTGAGACCAGAAGAGCTGTTTTAAGCTGGAAACATTTCCAGAATGATTGAAACAGCCTTTTTCAAATATGAAACAGCTTTCACAGTCAAAACAAAAAGTTCAGACTTGAAATGGAGCGTTTTGAATTTGAAATAGTTTTAATTTGAACATTACCATATAATAGTAGGAGATGGATAATAGGAGGTTGCTAGTGAGATGTAGAGCCATATCTGGCCATTAAGGAGTTTTCTAATGTTTTAGTAGAGTGTATGAACATGGTTAGGAAGTGGAACCAATTCTGATTTTGGAGCCATAATTGAAATAGATTTATTTGACATCTTCTTTTATAAGGGGGAAAAAGAATATAATGTAATCTATGTAACAATTGCAAATTGAAAATTAATGGAATATAGAAATACATAATTGTATGCAAAACAAACCATTTCAGGGATGTTCTGCATTGTTTATTTTTCCTCCCGTTCTCAGAGTTTTAGAAGAAAAACATCACATTTCCAGTGCATACCAGAATATCCCATCATTAAAAAAGAGAATCTTGCACATAACTTGAAAGGTTCCCTTAGGCCAGGATAAAAGTAAATCCACATCATAGCATGCTTTTTCTTTGTCATTAGAATACAAGACTATGAGGGAAAAGAGGTACTGTTGCTCACTGAACTTGTTAATCAAACATTAACTTGGGCTTCCGTAGAGGATTTATATTAGATTTGGCCAGAGGATAAGTTCAAATTCCTATCCAGTTCACATTCTATTCTTCACCCTTGGCCAGTTACTATCATTGTTTGTTATGAAGCCAAAATTCTATGTGTGAAGAATTTTGTTCATTACTGTAACTTTGGAGGAAGGGCAGGATAAAAATGAAATCAATTTATTTCCAATCCTTACGAATTTTTTTAATGGGATATCATTTGATAAAGTAATAGAAATATTACTGGCTAGAAATACTGGTCTGATGGAAGGTCAGTAAGTAGAGGATAGTTATACTTTAGCTGCTATTTGGTTTTTAAAAAATATGTATTATTTTTTTCCAATTATTCTTAGGTGAGCATTGGTAGCCCAGAAAAGATGGAGCCCATTACAAAGGTCTCTCATATTCCCAGCAGCAGATGGGCCCTGATATGCAGTCTTTGTAATGAGAAGATTGGGGCATCCATACAGGTAAACTTAGGTATTCTGAGAAACTAATCATTACAAAAACCTGGCCAAAGCTTTTTATCTAACTTTTATAGTGATCTTCAAATGTTATATCCTTGTTACTTTCATAAAATAAATTATAGAATGAGCAATGACATTAGCAGTGCATGTACAACAATTGGGACATTGCATACATTAATATGACAATATTATTTTAGGATTTTTATTTAGATACACAACTAGTATGCATTGTGTTCGAGAATGTCATTGCCATACTATTAAATCTGTTCACTGTGAATTCTTTGATGGTTATAAATCACAAGCGTGATTTAACCTTTTTTTAAAGTTGGCTTTTGAAATTGCCATTGTCTTTGACATCTGTTTTGCTGAGGAAATTTTTTAATAATTTTCAATCTCCTTGCTTTCTCTTCTTTGTTAATACTGTTTTGTATACTGTCATATCTTCTTTCTCTTGGCTTTTTGGAGCTTGTTCAGTGTTTTCTTGTCTATATGCCAATTATGCTTGTCATCTGATTGTTAGGTTTTTTTTATTACCATTTGCCTCTCATAATTATTTGCTTTTGAAATCATTTGGTCCCTGTCTTTGTTCAGAGTTCCTTGCATTACCCACTGAATTTGCAGCTTACTTAGCTACATTTAACTTGATTTATATCTAATTTAGTAGGTACAGATGAATGGATTTCTTTTTAAAAAAATAAACTAGTGTAACTGAATGTTAAATGAGAAATACTTTGCTACATTTCTAATTGAGCAACTTCAGTGAAAACTAGGCATTCACTGATTCATTTCAGATAGCCATTGCTTTTGTTTGTTTTGGCCAGGGTTGTTTTAATTTCAATTCCTGAAAATGGTCTTCAGAAGCCTGTCTATTCTTTGTGGTTCATTTAGAGCAACATTGCTATCTAGCAGATTAATTATTAGTGATAACATAAATATCACATAGTCAATGTATTTGCCAAATTGTATTTTATTTTCAGACTATAGAGAGCTAATGGTTAGGAGATCACTAATATATTATTCTATCAAACTGTGTTGCCCAAGGTTATGCTTTTTTAGTTGAATGCGATTTCTAGTAGGATTCAAAATTCTGAATAAATATGCATGATCATCAAGGAAACAGATTAATTGCTATTGTAGCAGCTTTAGACTGAAGTAGAAATTAAGAGGAGTTTGTTCTAAGAATGAGATCAAGTGCATTTTATGTTTAGGATTTTGACAAGATCTGGAAAATTTCAAAATGTTGTTCTGAAAAGTTTAATGATTTTTACAGCTGTCCACTTAGGAAAAGCATGAGCAACTATGGGAGGTCCCCCAATTACCCTGCCTAATACACAGGGATGGTGAAGTGGCTCTTTCAACTATTCTTGCCTGTGTGATAAAATCAAAGTAACAGAGCAACATACCTTGATTTAGATATATTGAGCTCTCTTTAGTGATTGACCAGCCCCTCCTGTGAGCTCTTGAGAGAGGGCCTGTTGTTGTTTCCCTGAGCTTGGACTCTGCGCTCAGTGTGGCACACTCCCCCATCCTGGCCAGGAGGCCTTTCCTTTCTTCTGAAGTCTCTGGTCCTATATGCCCAGATTCTCTACAGTAAAAACAGAGTGCTGAGTGGGGGAAGCTTGAATAGTGAGCTCTATCTGCTGCCCAAACTGGCTTTGAATCTCTTCCAGATGAGAGTCAGTGATCACAGAAAAGGTGGTAGGTTTGGTCTAGATTCTGTGGCACTCCTTGCCCTATGAGCTTAGTGCCAATTTGAGCATTCCGTCCTTGTCTATACTGAGAAATTAGAGCTGTTTTGTTCTCATCTGCAGTGATTAATTTGAATTCAGGCCGACCCTTCTATTATCATTTTAAGCTTCTGGATCTCTATTACTCCTCTTATCGGGTCTCTGAGTTGTTCATAAAGTCTGGTAATTGACTATAATCGGATCATTGCCTTCAGTGACCAGAAATGCCCATTGAGCTGCTAACAGTACAGTTACAGTACAAATCAGTACAAAAGACACCTGTGAGTGAGCACTCAATTGGGAATTCTTCGCCTTTAATTCCTATATAGAACTTTTCCTGAGCTATGAAAGTTCTCATCCTTTCTGATTTTCCTCCAAGACTTTTTGCTAAAACACCCATGGCTTCTTGCAACACTGGCTGGACTGCTGGTGTCCGAGCAATCGGTGGTGGTGTCTGTGCCAGATTCTGCATCTGTTGCACCAGTTGAAGCACTCTTGTCAAATTGCACACTTCATTCTCTAGTTCATCCTAACCCCAAAGCACAGCATCCATTACTCCTTCATCAGAAGGTTCTTCTGCTTGGGATTTTAGTTGTCATCACTTGGGGCTTTAGTTGCTATTGCTCTTTGGGGAAAAAGACTGGGAGTCTGAGAAGATTAATGTCAGGTGCAAACAATCAGGTCCAGACAGCGAAAGGTTCCAAATTACTGATTTATTGTTCAAGCCTATGTACAGGAATCTTCTCAGATCTACTGACTTGCACCTTGGTAAAACAAGATAAAGTTCTGTGGCATTCAAGGGGTGGGATGGGGATTGGACTTCATTCTCTTGTGACTACATAGACATTCTAAATTGATTCCCACTTGTCAGTTCCCCCTCACTCTGCCAGTCTCTCTCATACATTTATTGATTTATATAACTGTCTTAACTAGGGAAGTATTTAAGACATGAATGACAATGGGAGGAGGGTCTCACAGTTATAAATTCTGCTTTCCCCAAATTAGCGCTTCTGCTTTCTACATAGAGAATGGTAGTCTTATTTACTGTGATGGATTTCGCGCTTTAAAAAGACTGTACATTTTAACTCACTGTTCAGTTAGCATTTCTTCTATGTTTGTGCATGAAATATGTATTAGTACACAGGAATTGCTCTGCAGCACTTGGATATTTGAACATTAATATTTTATTTCTAAACACAATGGTATGGCTAATCAGAACATTGAGCTAACCTATTTACAGAGAGAGTATACAGTAAGCGACTTATGAGTTAAACACTGGGTGACCACAACTTTTATTCAGAGAAAAATGTACAAATAAAAACGATCACTATTCCCTGTCTTTTAATATAGAGAAAATTGTGAATGTTTTTAAATGAATTTTGCTCATAGTTACTAAGAAGATATAATTTGGCTGTGGATAAAGATATGGGTTAGAATTGCTGTATGTGTTTACATTATGCTACCCCCTACATTGCATTTCTAAATCATTGATATGCCAGAAATTTGACATTGAATTCAACACAGATTTTCAAGTGCTTTGCCAAAGGCTTTGTTTAGTAATGTCCTTCCAAAGGAAATTTAAAATAAATGTGCCGAATATGACTCACAGACATATAATTAGATGCCCAGTATATTAATTAATAAATGTTAAGTTTTAATAGACCTGTACTTGTTCTCTGTATTTTTAGTTATATGGCAGGGAGAAAAGATTATCTGCATTGTATTTTTGGTTAATATTCTTGAAGGAATAGCATTTCAAGCATCCTATTTTTCCACTAAATTTCTGATAGCTCTTGATGACTAGTTTTTTCCTACTGTTTTTGTTTTTATTTATTCTATCATATCTATCATCTGTTTATGTTTGTCTGTCTGTCTATCATAAATCATGAATATTATTTATCCCTTTTAACTTCTGATAATTGCATTGAAAAATTAGTTTTCAATAAATAGATGAATTCAAACCATTCCATATTTCCAAATTATCAAGATAGGCTGCTTAAAATAACCTTCTACTGAATCTCTTTTAAGCCATCAAGCTTATTTCTGTTAATAGTTAATAGCCTCAGTAATCACTATGGCATTTCTAATATTTTAAGAAGACTTCAGTGACTTCAGAAAAACAAGTATATCCTGATGTAGGTAAAGTATGGTATTATTAGGGATGTGTAGCATTTTGAATCAAGAACCAAGAGAGGTTTTTCAGTGTACATGTGGTCTCACTTGCTGCTTCCTTAAAATTTACTGCTTTCTTGAGTCACATGGCTACTAAGCAAGTCTAGAAAATGATGCGGCTTCCAGTTCCTTTCTGGCTGTGGATTCACAGTGCTGCATATTCATAACTCTGCAGGACTAAACATGTTGATCCTCATCCTAGACTTACAAATCACCTTATGTTTTGCCAACACAATCCCAGTGCACCAGTGAGTGGGAAATAAAAATACTTAGTTATACTGTCTGTTACAACCAAGAGATACTTGGTTATACTGCCATGATATGCTGTGGCCAAATTTCTTTACTTTACAGTATTTACATTAGCAATTTGATTGCTTTTATACATAATTATTGGTTATTTTCACAAAGGTAGACATTGGCTAGGGTTGATAAAAGTAATGGATAAATTCATTACAAGTAGTCCTCAACTTACAACTAGTGAAATCTGCTCTTATGGTTGTAAGTCATGACAGTCGTAAAATGAGTCACCCATGTTTTTACAACCTTTTTGCAGTTGTCATAAAGCAAACACCACAGTTGTTAAATTGTTCGCTATGAGTCATTTTTGCCAATAACTGGAAGTAAATGCCAGTTTTTGGCAAAACCATTGTAAAAGACAGTTATGTTACTGCAAATGGTTGTAAAGGCAGGCCACATACTGAACACTTGAAATGCGGTCACATGACTGCAGGGGGTGGCCCTCAGAACTTTGTAGCCAGATCCTAAGTACCCTGAGGAGGTTCATTATAACTCTGAATAGTTAGTAAGTGACTGGGTCGTAAGTCGATGACTACCTGTACAACTATCACCCTCTTGATAATTATATGACTCACGAATCAGCCATTGTCACTTCCTCTCATGTTTTGAGCTTCCTGATTATAGAGCAGATAACACTTGACAATATAGGCTCTAGGCCCAATTCTGAATTGCTGTTCTAATATATGATGTCCAAATGTTGGATCTAGGGGAGCCCTACAGGGTTTACAATCTTTACTGCATATTTAAATACCTAAAATTTATATATTTTTTCCGCAGTGTTCAGTAAAAAACTGCCGCACAGCCTTTCATGTCACTTGTGCATTTGACCGCGGTTTGGAGATGAAGACTATTCTGGCTGACAATGATGAAGTCAAATTCAAATCCTATTGTCCGAAGCACAGTTCTACTAAGAAGTCGGATGAGGAAAACCTCAATGAATTAACTGGCCAAGAAAATGAGAATGGGGCACATGATCATTCTCTGGGCCACTTAGAACCATATGATAGCCTAGCTCAAAATCAGGAGGAAGCTCATCGGGTCAGTATTCGAAAGCAGAAACTCCAGCAACTGGAGGATGGATTTTATGCCTTTGTTAATGCTTCAGAAGTGGCTCAAGCTCTGCAACTTCCAGAGGACTCTGTAGAATTCCTATATCAGTATTGGAAATTGAAGAGAAAATCAAACTTCAACAAACCTTTGATCACCCCAAAGAAAGATGAAGAGGACAATCTAGCCAAACGGGAACAGGATGTTCTGTTCAGGCGACTACAGCTTTTCACTCACCTCCGGCAAGATTTGGAGAGGGTAAGCTGCTATGTTATTGAAGAAAGGTAGAACACAGATCTAAATGTAATATTCCTTATGCCATACATTGATTAAAGTAACTTCTTATGATCTGAGCATCGATATTTGATTCACGTATATGATTCTGTTTGGACTTCAGTCTGGGAATTTAGAAGCATGGGTCCCATTCAGATAGATAGGGAATAAGAGTTTTTAAAAATGTACCATTGCTATTTGCAATTATGGCATTCGTATAAGGTATGTATATTTCCATGAATATCACCGAGATTCGTATCAAATAAAGTAATACATAGATTCCTTAAAAATAAAGCAATAGGAAAATGTTAAAAATAATCATTAATTATATATCGCCATCAAGCTATTCCTGTTGGAGTGAAGCAACAAGATTCAGAGTCCAGATAAGGGGTTAAAAACAATAAATGAAAGAAATTAAAGGCATGTGGTAAAAAAAGGTGACCTAAATCTAGATCAGTATCTTTTCTCAATACCTTAGATATGTTAGCCCAAATGAGTCATTTATAAAAACAATAAAGGTAGGATGTAAATAAATAAATAAATAAATAAATAAATAAATAAAAATAAAAATAAATAAATACATTTCTAGTCTTATAAACCATCCTTGCTTAAATTATATTCAAATATTGCTTAGTAGGTTGTTGCTCATTTACTGTATTTTTCGGAGTATAAGATGCTCCAAAGTATAAGCACACCTAGCTTTTGGGGAGGAAAACAAGAAAAAAAAAATAGGCCTCTGCATTCCAGCAATTTGCCTCCTTTACAGCAAACAGCCTGTTTCCATTTCAGTTTCAGCACAGCCTGATTAGCATAAGCAGCTGATTGTTGGTTGGATCGGCCTCCCCAGAATGTTTCATGCTGCAGGGATTGCCATAGCCTATTGCTGCCTCTGCGAGGCCCATTTTTGGCCTCTGCATCCCGTTCTCAGCCTCCGCACACCCTGTTTTCGCCCTATTTTCCACCTGTTCTGGGTGGCAGGGATCAGAATGGGTGGAAAATAGGGCGCATGGACTTTTGGGAGTAGAAAAAGTATGTCTTATGCTCTGAAAATATGGTAACTTCTAAACCTTTTTCTTCTCAGCAATTCCATCCAGCACAACCTCCTCAGACTTCTTAGTCTTATCAACAAATTCAGTTCATTCTCCCTTTCATTCTTGACCCTATATCTTACTTTAAGAACTATTTTGTCAGTAGTCCATTTTCACCAGATTCAACTTGTATGTTTCTCCTAACATCCACAACTTTCATTTTTTTATAACAAAGCAGAAGAGGCACATTTATACATAGCATTCTTCAATTAAGTTTTCCCCACTTATTAGACCCCACCCCCCCATTTACTCCTCTTAGATTTCAAGTTACAGTTGTCCATCTACCCAGGTTGTTGGTTACCTGGTTTAGTTATAGCCATTCAACATACAATATTCTCTGATAGCGGTAAAGACAGTACAGTTTAGGTGCATTATGGCTGGTGTGCCACAAGTCCAATCAGATTCTACTTTTAGTAAGATGTCCTTATTTTTATTTTATTTGGTTTGTCAATTGCTTACAAAATAATAGGTATAAGTAAAAACATAGTTATGAATACATGGATACATATAAGAAAAATAAAAGTAAACAATAGGACAGGGATGGTAGGCACGTTGGTGTGCTTATGCGTGCCCTCTATACAGACCTCTTAGGAAAGGGGTGAGGTCAATAGTAGACAGTCTAAGGTTAAAGTTTTTGTGTTTGGGGGAAAAAACCACAGAGTCAGGTAGAGTATTCCAGACATTGACCACTCTGTTGCTGAAGTTGTATTTCCTGCAATCAAGTTTGGTGTGATTAACCTTGAGTTTGTATCTATTGTTTGCTCTTGTATTATTATGGTTGAAGCTGAAGTATTCATTGACAGATAGGACATTGCAATGTATAATTTTATATACTATACTTAGATTGGACCGAAGGAGGCGTAGTTCTAGGTTTTCTAGATCTAGAATTTTAAGTCTGGTGGCATAAGGTATTCTGCAATGAGTTATTCTGTGCAACGAGCTATTCTGTGCAAGCTAGGATTTCTAGTCTATTTAAAAATCCAACATAACTGTTAGGGATATACCCCTAGCAAGATCTGCAGGGCAGTCAGGCAGGCAGGCAAAATATGTGAGATATCGTGTTGTGTAGCTTACACTCAGTAAAAGCAGATACAGTGCCAATTAAAGTAGTTTTATTCTAGCAAGAGTTAAAGCATAGTCAAAACAGTCCATATATCATACACTTAGTTCAGTCCGTCCAGGGATTATTCATTTGCAAATTCCAATGTCCAAAATGAGAGGTCAGTACACTTACAAAATAACAGTCCGGTGAGTTATCTCCTCGCAGTAGAGAGAGATGCAACAAAGTCAGAAACTCCTCTCTTCCGTCTGCAACTCCAGTAATTGCCAGCAAAGCGTCAGGGAATCGTCAGGGAAATCGTCAGCGTCTCATCAGCGTCTCTTGCTCCCTCTTATGGTGTTTTCACACCACACCCAAAATACATGCTTTGCATTTAAAGTAACACACACTTTAAACTAAGAATCATAGCTTATATATATATTATCTTACCCAAACTAGTTAGGTGACCAATGTTATACCTAACAATAACATCTGTCTGTATTCCATTAATTGGAAAATATGTGCAATGTACTGATATACATTCAGGATTCCCTAATTATAAAATGCCAGATTGAAGAGATTCATTAATAATTGCAAGAGAATTTTTGAATATTTTGCAAAATACTGAATGTATCTCACTTTTAATTCTAAAGCAAAATTGGGACATACAGTACTTTTCCAGTCTGAGGGACTCAGAAGTTTTGAGATATGTTCTGGGAGGATTGCATTGCATAATGTAATGCCTCAGTTCTTTTTCAAACATGGCTCTTACCTTCTCTGAGGGCTTCTGTGATTAGTAGGAGCTACTAGAATGAATGTGACTGTGAAACTTTGATAATTATTATGCAGCCTTGCTGGATAACTTCCTTTCATTGCTTAGAAGATGAAATTGGTATGAAAGCTGATTGCTGATCGTAGAGGTGTGCATTATTCAAACAAGAAAGTGCTTCAGATGTGCTGCAGGCATGCTTATTGTTCCTCTAGGTCTCCTTAACTCTGAACAAAAATGCCTGTTTTCTGGAGCAGACTGATTACAGTGTTGAGAGTAGAAAAATTTGCAGTTTCTTTAAGGTTCAGCTACTAGGTAGCACCAAGGATATTTTATGCCAGGTTCAAAACAAGTTTCTAGTTTTGAATCTGAATACTGCACACCTGCTTTCAGGAAGAACTTTTTAAAATATATATATTAAGTCTTCAAACTGAAATGCAGAAAGTAAAATAGATTTGTTTTTTCTGTGTTTATGCTTTGTCTTAGCTGTTGAGTAACTTTGAACATCTGTGCAATTAGAGTAGACTCAGGCTCCAGATTGAAAGGGCTGAATTCATAAGGTATCATTTTTAATAGAAGGCCATTAATGCTGTCTTAAGGTTTTCTATCCAAGTTATATAATCTTTCTCTTTTTAATCCTTTTAATAAAGGATCTTTTTTTCTAAGAACTGTGGAGATTCTCAATCATCCAGGTCATGGTTATCCTTAAAGGTGTTTTTCAAAAGGCAACTGGACTTTCTTTGGTTTTTCCTTAAAATGTTTAGCTTTTCATCCAAGATGTTTTTTTCTTAATTATTTTTCTTTTTCTCACTAAAAAGAGGTTTCCAGATGAGCCACTATTTTTTTCAAATAACTTCAAAAAAATCTTAAACTTTCTATTACGCATTCCTCATATTAGCAATATTTTCAATATTTCTAGGTACGGAACCTCACTTACATGGTGACCCGACGGGAAAAAATTAAAAGATCTGTTTGCAAAGTCCAGGAACAGATATTTAATCTTTACACAAACCTTGTAGAACATGAAAGAGCTTCAGGTAAGTTTTGTTCTTTTCTGTTATTTTTCAGCAAACGATATTGGAAAAACACTGCTAAATGAACTGGAATTAAAATTAATGCTGTGACTTTAATGTTTTGTCTCCCTTCTTGATATAAAAAACAAATACATGGGAAATGACATTAATTTTCTTTATGCTAGACCATAATAAAATTTTGATTTGATTGACTTTAGTACATAAATTTAAATTTAGTTAAATCAAACTTAACTTATCCCTACCCACTTTTCATCATTGCCCTCAGCTGTAAAAAGATTTTGCATGTATTATCTCTGTTGCGCTTTATGGAATTAATTGATTTATATTTTATATACTTGAAAAATAATTCCCTAAAATTATAGCCATTGCAAATACTTACAAAATGTTGTTTGTTATGGCTGTTTTATAGTTTGCTGTTTGTAGCCTTGTTTCCTATATTTGCTTTCTTTTGAAGGTCATAATATCCTCAAGTTACCACTTCTCACATCCATGCAACTGTATTGTTCCACTTAGTAAATTCTAATTAGTATAATTGCATTATATGAAGCAGGATTTCTGTCAAAGACTAGGTATTCCTGGACAGACTACATTCTTGCATGAATATATCCAGACCCAGAAATTTGCCAAGAAAGTGATAGCCTGCAAGTGTTTGTAATACATACAGTATGCATTTGAATATTAATAGAAGACTGCATACAACTCTACGCTTATTTTTTTCCAGGAGTTTTGATTATAAAAAGTTTGCTAATCATGAGTAGAAATAAGTAGATGCTTTTTTTAAAGTCAACAGATGTTGGTCAAAAACCTAGAGGATAGGGTTATACTTTATCATCTTACATTCTATATAACTTTAATGCAGGATAAGGTTCTAAATTTTGTTCAGTTATTTCATACTTGCATTTTAATAAAACTTGTAATAATTCAGTTTAACATTTTCTATTATAGGATAAGTAACAACTTAATGAAGCTATGAAAAATATTTTTGTGCTCCGTAGACTAGGCTAAGGCAATGTTGATTTTTAATTGATGTACTTCAGAAACCTAAATTAGGTTTGTGATTTTTAGGAATTTGGTAGGTTAATCAAAATTTATCATTACAAATTGTATTAAAAGAGCACCTATATCAACCAAGTATATAATTTATATCATTTGGTCAAATGGGACTTTTTTTCATTATGTAGGAGGAACATTTAAAAAAAAACCAAGAACTGAAACAATTTCTGTAAAAATAAGCTGGCTGGGGAACAAAAGCAGCCACCTTGCTTTGAAGGTGACCAATAAAAGCCCCTCCCCCCCCAGGTCTTTAAATTAAAAAAAAATGAAAGCTTCAGACATATTGCTTTCTCTGAGAATGATATAAATTGCTTCTACAATTTTCTCTGCTTTAATTTTGGCAAATTAACACTTGTACTTTATTAGGGTACATTGACATTTTAAAAGCTAAATAAATTAGTAAAATAAAAATCACTGTTTGATTGAAGGGGGTTCCTGTAGGGATAAATATGTTTTAAAAGTTATGTAACTTTTTGCTGCTTCTGCTTGGGGAATACACACTCTTCCTAGTAGACCATGTGTTTGATAGTTCCTTTCTTTCTTATAGCTATACTTAAGATCATATTCTGTGTACTTTTAATAGGAGTGAAGTTTAAGGAAATTTGACTGAATTACCCCCATTGTATGGCGCTTAAAGATATTACTGTCAACTTTAGTAGCACTTGGTATTGTAATTGGACTCTGATGCCAAATCTAGTAACTAGTGGGATTAATTTTTCCCCCAATGACAGGTAACCTTACAAACATCACCATTACTAACCATACCAATTAATTGGAAATGGAGGTTTCTCTTGATATTAGAAGGCAAATATTAAAAATATTAGATTCTCTCCCCCCCCCACCCCCCAGGAATGAAATTCCTACCATTGATGAAAATTTTAACACATAAAGTTAATGGTGCCTTTGATATGAAATTCTGTCATTTTAGTAATGACTGAATTTCAGCAGATTTTAAATGCACTGCAACAGTAATCTTAAAAAGCAAATGGAAAGATGTTTCCAAATACCTAACATAAATTTTAACCTAAACTTTCTATTTTACAACTGGCTATTTAAAATTATGTTTACCTACATATACATCATATTATTTATCTCAGGCAGAGCATAGAAAAGATGTAAGAAGTAATTAGACAAAGAAATTAAAAGTATGACATTAAAAAGGAAATATAGCTAAAATTAGTTCATAAAAGATAAATATTTCCCTTGTCCAGTCATGAACTACTCCAGAGGGCACTACTAATTTCCATTTTCAAGTTGAGGAACCAGCATTGTCTGAAGAAACTTTTGTGGTCATATGACTGGCATGACTATACACCAACACATACAGAACACTTATTTCCCACTGAAGTGGTATCTATCTACTTGCATGCTTTCGAACTGATATATGATAACATACAAATACACACTGTAGCTTTCCATATCTGTGCTAACCATCCTTTCTTTCCCCCTGTCCTTAAACTGTTTATATATTGCCTTTAGAAATGCATTCTAAATATTTGTTAGTACATTGTGTATACGTTCTAGACAGTAGGGTAAGGGCAATAGCATGCTTGGTAATATGGAGAAAGCAATAGCACTTAAACCTTAGATACCGCTTTATAGAGCTTTACAGCCTCTCTAAGCAGTGTACAAAATATGTTTAAGATGATTTCGGTAACACTTGAAGCTGTCCCGAAAGTGCTTTTTCAAGAGGCAAGTGGACTTCGTTTTTTCTTTGAAGAAGTTTTGCTTCTCATCCAAGAAGCTTCTTCAGCTCTAACTGGGTGGTGGGGAATGGAAGGTTTTTCTACTCCTTGCAGAGAGCTTGTTATTTGTATTCTTTTAGCAAGTTAGTAAGGCCACTTGGAGGTTTATCTTTGTTGTCAGGTCACCTGAGTAGTGCAAATGGGTGTGGAGCCTTCTTGGAACTGTGGAAAGGACTGTGTTGTAGATGGGAGATAGATGATGTTGTATCCCTCTTTCAAACCAGCCATCCTTTCTGTCCATGTGGTTCAAAGAAGAGTCAGAGAGGCCATTTATGTCAAAATTGAATAGCCCTATCTCAATAGAGGAGGGGGGATACAACATCATCTCTCTCCAGTTTACAACACAGTCTTTTCAGCTGTTCTGAGAAGGCTCCACATCTATTTGCATTACTCAGGTGACCCTGATGACACAGATAAACATATAGATTGCCTTACTGACCTCAAATGACCAGCTTGTCTGCAATCCTTCCATTCCCTACCATAAATAGTAAATCCTTCCATTCCCTACTATAAATCCTTCCATTCCCTACCATTTAATCAGAGCTGACTAAGCTTCTTGGATAAGAAGCAAAATGTCTTCAAAGAAAAACCAGGAAGTCCAGTTGCCTCTTGAAAAAGTACCTTTGGGACAGCCATGATCTGGATGACTGATAATCTTCATAGACATTTACCATTTGAGGCACATAGGCCAAAATGTGCTAAAAAGTAACCAATAATGTCATTACTGTAGCAGGTAATGTGCTACACATTCCTTACTACAGCACAAGCCAGGACTAAAACTGGTTAGCAAGTTTAGATTTGTTTCTGTTTTTCAAAAAAAAAAGCCCCAAATGACTAAAAAGCAAAAATGATGAAGACAGTGTTTAGTGCATCAAACACCTTAATTATTTCTACTGACTTAACTGATTAGATACCTAAGATACAATTTAATGTGAAATTAATACCCCATGTTAGTACTGACTATACTACCGATATGAGTAAAGAAACAGTTGTAGCTATAGTAAATTAATTGAATGTAAGCCCTATTGGAATCAGTGGGAAAAATGACTATTAGATAAAATTCATTTTCAAATTCCATTCATTCTAGTAAAAATATAGTGCAACTAATGGAAGTTTTTACTAAAGGGTAATACTGGATGAATAATTTTAGAACGTCTTTAACACATTTATTGGTGTCTCTCCAGGTATGCCTTCCTCTTTCTCCTCGATGGAAAATTTGGTGCTCTTCAACAGTTCACCATTGGACCCAGATGCACCTAAGATAGAAGATTTGAAATGGCATTCAGCTTTCTTCCGAAAACAAATGGGCATGTCGTTGAGTCATTCACTGAAAAAAACAGAGAAGAGAGAGCAAATGAGGAGAAATTCTGGGCACAATAACAAACCATTGCTGAAGCAGCCCAGCCAAAGGGAGCGGCTTGCTTCTTCTGGTAGCTTTTTCAGTTTTGAAAAAACCTTTGCAGAAGCACAACTTGGAGCAGCACAACAGAAGAATGGGATTGTAACAGAAGACCATCGGAAAAGAGACAATCATTCTCATTGTGACACAATAAAAGTAGGACTGAAGGAGAAACCTCCCAAACATAACTACAAGCCCTTGAAGTCAAATGAATCATTTCAGAGGCAGTTAGAAAATAAAAGGGCCGTGAACCACCCAAGTGGCAGATCAGCACCCGGAATCCGGAGGGATATGGTGCCTAAATGCAATGGATCCTTTTTCAGAATAAATTATAACCCGACTCCAGTTAAAGTGCCTACAACACCCAGAAGCCCTGTGAAAAATTGGGGAGGATTCCGAATTCCAAAGAAAGGAGAAAGGCAACAGCAGGGAGAGGGGCAGGAGGAGGCATGCCGCCAAAACTCTAATTTCTCTTACTCGGCCCTTGAACAAGTTTCCCCTAAAGACAGGGCAAAAAGCAACTTAAAAGTAGACAGCGAGAATGATGGATATGCCCCCGATGCAGAGATGAGTGATTCAGAAACTGAGATGGCTGAGAAGAAATGCAGGCTTGGATCAAATAGCACTCTCCCTAGAAGGACAGATATTATTAGGAGAAGTATTCTTGCCTCTTGACTGAAGAATGATACAGAAGACAGCACTGGAATCAGTGAAGCCTCAGCCTGGATATAAAAAAGTAGCTACTCTCTTCTATTTATTGGTGGGACAAAGAGAGTCTTAAATTTTGACTACAAGATCTATCAAGAATGAAGACATTTTCCCTGGGCTGTAGAAAGTTGTTTACGTGCACTTGAATAAGAGTATTTCCTCCACCATTCTCATGACCGTGAGATGTGAACATTCTTGCAATTGTCTCAAAGAAATCTGAGAAAATAATATTGTTTTCCAATTGATTAATAAGCTGAATGCTCATTTTAAAAAGAAGGATAAGTTAATTGGATTGTATGGGTAGACCCTAGTTTAGGCAGATAGCACTGAAGAAGTTTATCTTTTCCCGTCCCTCAAAAGCACAAGCTGTTGATGTAAGTAATTAATTAAATTTTGGTGCACTGCTTATCCTAATCTACATGGTCACTCTCCTCAGGCTGTGCTTAGAGTAAATCCTAGTCTCCCTTTTTTGCTATATTAGATTCAGGGGAATTTTGGCAGCTGAAACCTTTGTTAACTCCAAATGTTTTAAGCCACAAAATTTATCAGCAGGTAAGAAGAATTTGCATGACAGATACCCTAAGAGGTAAATCCAAGCTGCCCAGAATAAAAACAGTAACTGCAGCATATATACAGTGCTATTCTGAAGGGACCCGGACAAAGAATTAAGGAAAATTATTTACTTCTCTCAAATTAAGGGAAGAGGGGTATCTATGTCTTAAAGTACTTGATTTTGTTTTGAAAGAAAGGTAGGTTTGTAAGCTTGCTGTGTTCTGTTAGCACCTGCCATGTGAAATACAAAGACAATTCAAGTGAGAGAAACTTAAACATGTCTCTGTGACAAACAGGGTTGGCTGTCTTGTTTCTCCTATGCATCCCCCCACCCCCCATCCCTGATATATACTGCAAATTGTAAATCTGTAATAGGTGAGAATTTTTACAATAGAAACATTCTTAGCATCTCATCAGACTTGGGAGAAGCAATGGCAGACAAATGAAGTTTGCCATGAAGATATGACTTAATTTCCAAAGGCAGTAGTCATCAGCCTTTCTTTATATGCACTAATAATATGTGTTGGGATATACAAGTTATCCCAACACATAAGGGTTACTTTAAATACAAAAAGGATGTAATAAATATATATGTATATTTTTTGAATAAAATGGTAAGGCAATAAGATGCGAGTAGTGCTTTACATTCAAGCCAATTTAACAACAAGACTTCATGATATGGATTAGATTTGGCAAAAGAGTGTTTCAATTACATCATTAAAAAAAACTGCAATAAGTAGAGAGAAAAAGCCATCAGCAATAATAAATGAAAAGATTATTAGCCTATTTTGTGCACTCAACATGGTGCATTTGTAAGACACAAAGGTAGTTTTAGATGATTACAACTTTTGGGACTCAACTTGGATATAAATAATACCAGAGATAATAAAGTTACAAGAAATGTAAGGAGCAGTAGTTATTTTGTTTTGGCAACTCTCCTCTCAGTCCATCATCATTAGTTTTTACTTACTATATTTAAAACAAATGTTGGAACCTTGCAATTTGACTCAAGTCTTCCAGAGGTTTCAACTGATAACTAGAGTGCTACTGTTTCATCTTGCTATGCAAGTCACTGATCATCAATAATATATTGTATTTGAGGAGGTTTGCAAAGTAGTTTTCTTACAATCCTAATTTTTGGATAGAAAAATATTGTATGTGATCCCATGAATTTCTAAATTACCAATCCACTGATTCTATAACTTGGGAACATGTGTTAGAACATATCCCCATTTACTTCCAAAGCATCAGTAATAATCCCAAGAAGACAAAACTATGATTTGAAAATAAGCTACAAATTCACCTTTCCCCTCACTTCTCTTTTGCCTCCACTTTCAGTATCTAGCTTAGTGTGCTAATCATAGTTCAATATATGAGTAATCGGCTTCCATTAAAATAAAAAAACCCAGCTTTTGAAAGGCCATTTTTTAATTTGACCTATCAAATTGAAATATCCCAGGATGCTATGATTAGAACTAAATGGGAAACTGAAATGGACTCATACATGAATGATGAGGTTGTGAAATGGACACATTTCAACAAAACCATCATTTTCTGATCTTAGGCTCATTGTGTATATAATAGCTGTAGTTCCAGTGGTGGCTATTGGTACACTGGAGTTCCAATGCTTTAACATAACTTTATATAGGCAGATATTTTTTTTTTTTGCAGCTTGCTTCATTGTCAAGAAAATCATTCAAATTTAAAAGAAAGAACATTATTCCCCATCCCTTTCCTCCACAGAGTGCTGTAGAGTAGTCCATGCATAGCCTTTGAGTCAGGATGGATAGAATTAACGAGTAGGTTAAGACTTTACATTTTAAATATTTTAGATGCCATTTTAGAAAGCTACTGGAAAGAAGTAAAATATATATACGGCTTTGTTGCTTTTGATTGAACTACCCATATATTACAGGTGTATAGCAAGGTTTGCTGCTTTAAAAGCAGACATGTTCTTGTTAAATATAAGAGGGATATGATTAATTCATTATTCACTACAATAAGTGTTTCAGTGAAATAATATTGGTTAACCTGCCCAACAGGGAGTTTTTCATCAAGCCATAGAAGAAGTAAATTTGATGTTAAATAAACATTATTCAATGTTATGATCAATTTTGAAAGAGGTATCAGATTACATTTGCACTATTAGGAATGTTAGCATTTGTGCAGAAAGAATGCCTTATCTGTTTTCCCCACCGTATTTAGGTTAATAAGCTTTCTGATGTTTTGATTAATGCTGAACCAAAAATTAGTAACAAAAGAAGAAAAAAATAGTGCTTTTCCCCTACCCCCATCTTCCAACTACACCAGTAGGTAAAATCAGTATGACCTGTTTCATACTATATTTAACACTCAGTACATGAAAATTGATAAATAAAACCATATTCTTTACTATCACTACATTCATTTCGTTGATAAGAAAACAATGGAGATTTCTTGTTAGCTCCACATTTTACTTATGCAGTTTGTCCAAGAAATCTCTGATTATAGTTGGTATACTACATTGAAATATAGGGTAATAAAACATTTTAGTAATGTTGACTGGAATGCTGTCTGTTTGATTGTGGACACCCACACACATACGTGCCAGTCTGAACTAATGAGAGATAATATATGTCTCATATGTACAAAATCTTGATTATTTTACGTAAATTGGGTAAAAAGATCTTACTACATTTGTAAAATCTTGTACAGAGGATTTTTTCACTATGTGCCTAGCTTTGGTGTCCATTTTGCTCCAATTTGAAAACAGGTGCATGATGATAAAACAAATAGAAATAAAGTATATGTAGAGATGACTATTTTATATTACATGGCCCAATCCTGTATTTATTTTCCTCCCTTTTTGAAGTATTTATAAAGACCTAGTTGAAGATGGCTGTATTTTTTGTTAAAATATTTAGTAGAATTGTGCCTTTGTCTGTATGTGAATAAATGCTGTACAATTTGCAATACACTTAAGTGTTCTGTTGTGATATCTGCGTATATACTCATTTGACAATGTTAAATAGGCAAATCTCAGCAAATACTCGTGAACTCAAATTAATCGGTGATGGATTCAACATCTTCAATTGTATATGTTTCCTAATATAAGCCTTAATGGAATGATGGCATATATAACGGTGTATTTTGGGCTTTAAACCACTACTGAGGATTTCCCTTTTTCTATTCTTACCTCTCCTTTATCTCTTAGTATATCTAACTGCTTTGAATAGCATGCCATTTCTTCCATCTATCCCATTTCCCACTTCCCTTCTGCAATATTCAATGATTCATTGGTTATGACATTCACAAAATGACTGTCTTTCATAATTATGCTTGATTTCTGCAAATTTCTGACATATTGAAATTAACCTATCAGTCTTTAACCAAATTTCTAAATAATGTGTAGATTTTATTAAGTAAGACAGTTTAATAAGTTTTCTGTAGATAATAGTTTGTAATTCTGCACATGGAATTATTCCTTTAGGATTAAGATATATCTGCCCAATGCTACTTAAAAGCTTGGAGTAAAACAGGGATGTCTCAAACTACATTGTTGAAGTTGTTGCTTTCTGTACTGTGATTACAAGGTTTTATTTTTTTTAAAAACTTCCAGGATTAACAAGACAGAAGGTACTGGTTCTATCCATGTTGCTAATTACCAGGTGTGATTAGAGATGAGAAGATAACACAAACCACATCTATAAAGTCATTTGGTTAGTGAGATAGGCGGTATCTAAATTTAATAGATGGATAAATAAATTCAATCTTGCTGGATTAGGCCAAGGCCCATTTCATTTCAGTTTTTTTTTTCTTTCAGTAGCCAAAAATGTGCCCTTGGGATCTCAGCAAGAATAAGGACATTCTCTTTGTTGATTCCCCTAGTAATTGGCATTGACAAAAAGTCATCCATCTTAGCCCTGACTATCTTGGAACAAGTTTGTCAAGTGTGAAGACAGCCATAGCATGAAGTGCTTTGCTTTATGGGAAGGAATAAAACTGTCCCCATCAGCTATCTCTCTGCTATGCATGATTTTGTCACAGTCATGTTCTACTTGTGATCCTTCCCCCACACACACCCTGCCTCCCAAAACTAGATTGTTCTAATCATTCTTGGCTTTTCTTGTAGGAAGGGTATTTGAGCCAATTGTTTTCTTTCTTCAATGTACCTAGAACTCTAAATAGCATCCCAGATGAAGATATACCATAGACTTGGATTTACAACACTCTTTATTTTTATTTTGAATTCCCTCCCTAACAATCTTTAGTATGGTATTTGCTTTTCTCGCAGCTGCTGAACATTTAGATGATACTTTCTTGGGTATCGTCTGACTTCAAGATATTTCTCTTTCTTCATTTCTAACTTCCTTGTTCATTCTGCCACAAAAATTAGAGGGGGTGGATCAGCCAGGCAGGATAAATATGCAGCTACAGTTTTAAATATCTGGACATAGAGAGATAATCGCTTGTTTGTGGTGGCCCGCAAAGCTAATTTCAGATAACAAATTCAGAAAAAGATTTATTAAAAATGGTAACCTCGTAACAGGCCAAATCAATATTTCCTGTGAACATGTCCTGCCCTGCAGAAAATAATTGATTGAAACCATTGTCTTTCAAGAGGAAGAAAAATAAACAGCCAAATACATTCCTTTATATTAAAATACCCATACTTCTAGAACAAATTATTTACAAGTATAAGATCTGGGCTGTAAATGCTCAGAAAACCATTAACGCTAGTAATTCCAATTCTTGCAGCCTAATAAGCTTGATCTGAAATGCAATTCTTTCACATGACCAAACATCATTTTCCCAAAACAAAGTTCTGTTTTGAAATAAAATGTATTATCTATTTCATTCACAATCCTATTTTACATGTTCTTAAATTGAACTGAAATTTAAATTAATCCGTTAATTTAACCGGTTTAAAGAAATTCTGGAACCTTACTCAATTACTTGGGTTTTTTTAAAACTATTTTGTTTAGTGTTTTCCACAAATTTGTCCAGTTCATTAATAAGTTATGAACAAATTAAAAATTATCAGTCCTAAAGCAGGTTGAGGAATTCCGCTTCTCTGCATTATGAAAACTGACGATTATTTTTTTTTAATCAGATAGTAAACCATAAAATGAAAAAAGAATACATTATTACTGCTATATTTTAAAGTATACAGAATTAATAGGGTGAACTTCCATTCATGCCCATTTGAGCCAAGAGAAACAAGTTGGATTTTACAGCTGTGCATACACTGGATTGCAGTGATAAGCTGGAGAGGTTTCAGGCTAGGTTGCAAAGGCAAAAGATACCGTATATTGTGTTAGTTCCTGAAAGATACTATATTTTGAAGCCTTTGCTTATATTGAATTTTTAGACTGCAGGCCAAATACAAAGATGGGTTTTTCAGTATTCCTGAAAAGATGAGATCACTGCTTGGTTGGCCTATGACTAATTGCCATTACTAATGTTCTCAAGGTTACAAAAATAATGTAAACAACCTGTCCCAGATATCTACAGTCATTAAAAAGAAAGAGCACTCTGACTGAGTTATATGTATCGGGACGTAATAATCATCTGGTCCTTAGCAGTTCTTAAATGTAGATAAATACAACCTCAAATGAACAACATACGGCTTATTACACTATGCCATCTTTTATTTTACAAAAAGAAAGTCAAAATGGAAGCCATGGGTTAAAAATTAAATACACCTTATAATCCAATAGCTTGTAGAACCACCTGTAGAAGCAATAACTTGGAGTAATTTTTTTCTGTATGACTTTTATCAGTTTCTCACATCATTGTGGAGGAATTTTGGTCCATTCTTTACAACATTGCTTTAGTCTATTGAGATTTATGGGCATTTGTTTGTGCTCTTGAGGTCCCACAGCATTGAACTTGGCTGAGGTCTGGACTTTGACTAGGCCATTGCAACATCTTGCTTTTTTTCTTTTCAGACATTCTGTTGTAGATTTGCTGGTGAGCTTGGAATTATTGTCCTGTTGCATGATCTAATGTTGGCCAAGCTTTAACTGTTAGATAGCTGGCTTCGCATTTAACTTAGAATACTTTGATATTCAGAAGAGTTCATAGTCAACTCAATGACTGCAAGGTGTCCAGGTCTTGTGGCTGAAAAACAAGCCCAAATAATCACCCCTCCACTATGCTTGATGATTGGTATGAGATGTTTGTGCTAATATGCTGTATTTGGTTTTTGCCAAATGTGGCAGATATTGGCACTTTGGTCTCATCTGTCCAAAGAACAATGTTCCAGAAGTCCTTGTGATTTGCTCAGATGCAACTTTGCAACTAAGCCATGCTGCCATGTTCTTTTTAGTGAGAAGAGGCTTTCTCCTGACAACCCTTCCAAAGAAGCATACTTGTTTGTCCATTTCTAATTGTAGTATTATGAACTTCAACATTTAGTATGCTAACTGATGCCTGTAGAGTCCAAGATGTAACTCTTGGGGGTTTTTTTTCAATTTCTTTGAGCACTGCCCGGTCTGACCTTATTTTATCTAACTCTACACAAAATTTATTTTTTTCTGTTTCATGTATTCCTTGTACCTAACCAAAGGAGGAGTTTCAAATATATGTTAAATTTTTCCATCTTGAAAACTCATGGACTTTCCAAGATAATGTAGATAATTTGGTCCATGTTATGACAATGTGGTAACATTCTAATTATTGTTATAGAACAGCTAAACAATTGCTATAATTGGAATTTCTACTTTTTCAGTAATTTAAATGCCAAGTAAGAATTAGTTTTGCTAGTTGTATAATCTGACATCCCAAGTCTGTGTACTTTTCAAACAGTAAGCAGCAATTCAGCAATATTGTATGAATGGATAGAACATTATTTTCAGATCAATACATATACCAACAGCTGAAAGTTAAATAACTAGTAAATCAGTTGTATAGATTCGAAAAATCCAAATCAACAGTGTACACTTCTAATTTTCAAAACTAAACTTTGTAGATTTTTTTTACACATTTTCACAGCTATTTGCTTAATGTTTGTTTTGAATAGGGAAAACACATTTGTTTTATAAAGCAATGAAGTATTTTCTGGAAAATATTCTACATGATACATTCTAAGGCTCCAAAGGTACTTTTCTTAGGCAACCTGTACTTATACACTATGAAAGGACATATTACTTTACATTTCTTTTTGCTCTATCAAGTAGGCGGCCTTTTTCTTCTGCAATGTTATGGCACTGAGCTGTAATTAAACACAAACAAGGATTACTTTCTTTTTTCACTGGTCCTTTTAAACAAATAAGATGACAGTACAACCTGAAATAACCTACAGAAATTATTTTCTTCATATATATATATTTCTAATATATATATATATATTTCTCATCCATCATTATTACAAACATACTAAATGTTCTCTGACCTGCAAATTCATTACTAGCTTATTTAGAGCTTCTATCTATGTGAGAGGAGGGAATTACTTTCTGAGTAAAGTAAGAGCTTACAGATATAAGTGGATTCCAATTTCTATCAGCTACAGTGATTAGGCCTGTTAAAGGTCCAACTTCTGAATGACAGAAGTCTCCAGTTGTAAGATACTAGTGTCTTATATTTTACTTACCAAATTACCTTTCAAGCCAATGGATTTGAAAGAATAGTTGTGTTAATTCTATTTTCACATATAATTTGCAACTAAACTAATTTTATGTTAGTTCTTGAAACCTATTCAGAGCTTCTAGACAGACGTTTCCTTTTAGTATACCTGCTAGTTCTGTATTTAAAATGTTTTGCCTTTATTTCCATATAACAGAAAACTAATATAAAAAAGAGAAAGCAATGCAAGTACAAAAGTATATATATAAGGCCTTATCATGCATATATACAATTACATACAATGTATGCACTGATTTTAACTGTAACCATTATTATATAAAATATATTTCTCTTTTTTTAAAACAAAGACTTAACACTGTTCATTTAACTGGACCAGTTTAATTTAGATACCTGTTGAGATGCTGTAGTTGCCCTCTCTTCTGCCTGATTTAGTCGACTTTGAAGTCGGTTGACTTTTTCTTGATATTCCCTCATTAATTTTTCACTCTGTTTAAATAAAATCATTTATTACAAATGTAAAATTTGCAAAAGAAATTGCAAGTAGACTTGGAAAAATTAAAAAAACAATTGCTAAAGAACAATATAAAATCACAGACAGACTAAACATGCTGCTCCATGTAGTATCAAGTCAGTTTGGTTGCTACTGAAGCCTTACAATAAAGAAGATTTTGCCCATTTTGTTATTTTTCCTGTTTGGTCTGCTTGGGAGATTGACATAAAAACTATTACCTTCTGATTGAAAAATGTTCAATTGCAATCTATTTCAGTTCACTAATGTCTAAGACATTTATATGGTTTTCTTAATAAATATACTAAGAAATGATGCCTTTGATGTTGTCACTAAAATGATCACATGCTCCAGCATTTTTCTCTATTGCTGCTGAATACAGATGCCTGCTGGCTTTTGCTAAGATGAGCTTCACTACTTGGGAACCCTGATAGGATTATAATCACTTGGCAGAAACACCCCTCCATTACCAGGAGGCAGCACAGAAGGATTTAGGAGGTGTTTGTTTATAAGGTAGTTTTATTTTTATCAGTATAAAGAATTAACTTTTATTTTTTTTAACCAGATGGTTAAGATAATGATTACAATGTCTGTGTAACCGCAGAAACAAATGAACATTTAAATGAAAAGTAAAATTTACATTTCTGTATAATTGCAGAACAATGAAATACAACAGGATGAAAGGATAAGTATTAGTAAAAAAAATATTCATCCAGGATATGCAATTCACTATATTTAATGTTTATACAGTAAAATTACTAGCCATTTTAAACATTTTCCCAATGTGTGAGATTTGAAAAAGCATGTGTGTCTCTAGGTCAGAACAGCTCCAATCAAAATGACAGTGATATTCAAATAGAACTGTCCTTATAGCTGAAGCATAACATTTGGATCATTTTAATGATATTACCTCAATAACCTTTTCATTTGCTCTTTCCAGTTGATAAACTAAATCTTGGGTGTGAAGCTTTTGACGACTCAGCTCAGTTCTGTCACATAAGATCAAACAAACTCATTAATGAAAATCAGTGAACTTGTGGAGCCATTTGTAGTAACTATACTTTCCAGAAGAACTTGGGGAAATAAAGTTCTTTTCCACTCTTCCTGAACAATGGATGATATGGAGAGGATTAATCTGATCTCATATGACATACAAAACATATTCCAGATGTTTTTCTTATGAAATGCTTCATTTATTTAGTTACACTATTCAGTTATGGTAAAGTATTCTGGGTTAAGGAACAGCTGAAGTCAACCAGTTCTATCATATTCTTTACTCTTTTTCTAAAATCATCCTTGCTATAATTATTGCTTCTATGTCCCGTTTGTTTCACCAATTGTGTTTTTTTTCTTACAGTAGTATGCTATGACAGTATTATATAATGGTGGGAAATCATCTGCTCAATTGGCTTTCATTTGGCTTATGGGAGCCCATTCCCTCTCCACCACCCATTCCACTCGTTTGGAACAGAAAGAATAAATAAATAAAATTCTGAAAAGATTTAACAATCCTCCATATTTCACATAGGTTCTCCATTTAACCAAGACTTGAAGAATCAAGACAGACCAATAATGAAATTTCCTTACCTATATAAGCCTTACCCAATATTTTATAATTTGCAGTTTCCAACTAAAAAATTTCAAAACGTCCTTAATAATGCATACAAAACTATGACTCGTGTGTGTGTGGATTTCTATCCCAATGTTAATTAATATGAAAGTAGGCTAGAATTAACCTGAATTTCAAAAACTGAACAAAAAATAAAATATAGATTGTATAACAGTAAAGTAGAAGAAATAATATATAAGCTAGTGAGATTTAATGCAAATTCTCATATGACATACAAAGCATATTCCAGATGTTTTCTTTACGAAATGCTTCATTTATTCAGTTACGCTATTCAGTTATGTATAGTAATTATATATTTTGTAGATCTTCAATATCTGCAGCTGTTTCTTATCCTGTTAACATTCTTAAATAACTTAAAATAAATGGTACAATTGGGTGTTACATAATTTCAGTTAAACAAATACGTTAAGAATAAAGGAATCAGAAGTCCACTAATACAATGCAATTTATTTAAGTATATGAACAACATTGTTTCAGGTCATACCTAATAAATTGTTTTACTATTCCATAAATATTTTATAGAATAGAAAAATTAGTAATACAAAGGCTCAGGCTGATTTTAAAATAAGATTATTTCAACTTATGATTGATTTACTGTATTCAAAATACTAATTAAAGTTAGTCAAATGGATATGAGGGAGCTTGTGTGTCAACAGCATTAAGCAGTAATTCTGAATATATGGATTTTTGTTTTTGAAAAAGCTTCCAGTTAAATGAACTGTTCACTTAACTTACCATTTATTTCTATGGTCAACTGATGGTCCCTAAAATCAGTGTTTTTATAATTGTTAAGTTCAGGAATAAGCAAACTTGTTTGTATAAACTACAGACATGCTGACATTAAAGGTATCTGAGTCTTTGAAAGGCAAGGTGGAAGCTTTAAAGTAACTGATTGCATTTATATTCAGCATTTATAACCTGCTTTCTACCCAATGAGCTTATAGAGTGGTTCTCAGCACAATCATTACTGAAATAAAATATTTTAATAAATTTAAAGCACAGAGGTTACCTTTCAGCATTAGGAGAACGCATAATTAGAATACACTGAATCAGCATTACTGAAATCTGAGCAACCTAAGACACTTCAAGGAGTTCTCTTGGAGATTTAATACTGTAATGCTGCAGCACACAGTTCATTTAGTGACTGTTCAAAGTTACAAGAGCACTGAAAAAAAGTGACATAACCATTTTTCACACTTATGACCACTGCAGCGATGCCAAGAACATATAATCAAAATTCAGCTGCTTGGCATCTGACTCATATTTATGACAGTCACAGTGTCTCAGGGTCATGTGATCAACTTTTGCGATCTTCTGACAAGCAAAGTCAAGGAGAAAGCCAGATTCATTTAACAATTGTGTGATTAACTTAACAACTGTACTGATTCACTTAACTGTGGCAAGAAAGATTGTAAAATGGGGCAAAATTCACTTAACAAATGTTTCACATAACAACAAAAATATTAGGTTCAATTGTGGTCGTAAGTCGAGTACTACCCAAACCTCCTTCCCGAAAGCAACACTTCAACTCTGCCTCCTGAGGTAGGATCTAACAGTTATTTGGGTGGTTGTTTTTTCCCCCCCAAGTAATACCATTTATCTTCCAGGTTTGGAAGACAGCAGACAATGAGTACCTGATGATGTTATGGAGCCAACATTTTTCGCTTTTTCTTTTTTGTAAACAATCTACACATAATGTCTAGATCAGGGATTTCAAACTGGCAGCCCATGAGCAGGATGCATCATGCGCAGGCCACGCTTACCACAGCTCCACAAAGGGGGAAATAGGCACAAAATGTCATGTGACAGCAACATAACACCACAAGTTTGACAACCCTGGTCAAGATTATTTAGAAATGTCAAAGGAAAAAAAACTCTTACTTTAGACTATTTATTCTGGATTCAGTTATTTCTGTTATTTTCTTTGTTTCTTCCTTCCAGCGATTTGTTGCTTTTTGTTGAGCCATCAACAGGCGTCTAAGCTCAGTTACTGAGTTTTGACTTACATCTTCCATCTCTTTCAGTCGAATTTCAAACCCATGTTCTTTTAATAAAAGTTCGTTCTCCATTGTACTTATCTGTTAGAAAAAATAAGTGTCTTATACTGAAAAAAATTCTTATTCTTTAAAAGTTAAAACTAACATCTGTCAACATTTGAAAGCTAAATTTCTTAGCATATTTATCAATAAAGAATTATTGGATGTTTAATTATGGAAATTAATGTAAAATGAAACAATTCATTTCAGATACATTTTTCACCATGTTCTTTTCTTATGCCAAGCAGTTAATAACCTCCTTTAGTATGCTTCAATTTAAATACATTTAATTCCACTGGAGAAATATCATTGGACCTGGTCATCCATAGAAAGTAATAAGGGTTTGTAGATGAGTTTATCTTTAATCTTTTACTGTACTCATTTTTATCTGAAACTCCAGTTTATCTTTGTAACATTTACTCTTGCATCTTTATCCTAAAAGGCCTTATGATTTCAACCAACTATTATCTATTATTGAAGTATGAATTATGTGAAAACCTAAACTACAAAAGAAAGGGATACATCTGTTTACAGAACAAAAGACAAGCATGTGAACAATTGGGGTACTAAAATAGATTATAAAAGAATATTTAAAAATAATATAAAACATAACAAAATCAAGAAGAAAACCAAGGGAAAAAGATAGAAAGGAGAAAAGCAATCTATCATATAAATGTCTGAATCATAAAGCTGTCTATTAATAATGCTTCTTTTCCCTTGGAGCAATGTCAATAGTGAGAGAAGATGACAAGGAAATGGCAGGTAGCAGGAAGAAAATGGAAATGCTTTCCTAGACAAGTTCAAATCACCAGGACCAGTTGGATTACATTCCAGAGTTCTGAGAAAGCTGGCAGATATGATCTCAGAACCACTGAAACATGTCTTTCAAAGATCCTGGAAAGCCAGGGAACTACTATAAGACTGGAAAAGAGCTGATTCCCATCTTTGAAAAAGGGAAAAAATGGATCCAGGAAACTACAGACCAATCGGTCCAGCATCAATACCTGGGAAGATCCTGAAAAATATAATCAAGCAATGGATCTAAAAACTTCTAGAAGCATGCAAAGCTATTGCTAGAAGCCAACATGGACTTGTCAAAAACAGATAATGCCAAACAAATATTATTGCATTCTTTGTCAAAATGACTGATATCATTGTAAGTCAACTTGAATTCATTTTTTAAAAGAGGTTGTGAGCTAATACTGTCTTGTTCCTTGCAGATTCAAATCCAAACAACTTGCATTAATTCTGAAGTATTATATAAAAAACAATACCTTTAATTTTGCAGTATGTTGTGCCTCCATTGTGAGCTTTTTCAAGTTTTCCATTTCTTTTTGAAGTTGTTCATTCCCTTGTTGCAGTTTTAAGCGCTCTTCACTTATAGCTCCACATTTCTCCCTTTCAGAATCCAAAATACTTTGCAGCTTGCACATATTTTCTTGGCAACGGCATCTCTCTTCTTCATATCTTAAAGTAAATTACACTTTGTACGGTCAATTTAAAACATGACTTGAAAACACACTTTATTTCCTTTTTTTACTCATAGAATCAGAAATATTTTAAGTAACCCTCATCAATGTATTTAATGTGTGCCTATGCTACTATAGTCCAATACAAGTTGCATAGTTACTTTAGAGATTTAAAAGAGGACAGCATATATTAATAAAACTGTAAAAATATGTTTCTGCTTGTTTCTAAATTCAATTTATTTGTATTTCAATTACAGTTTATTATTTTCTGAGGGAAATTTTACCTTAAACTTTAACAAACAGAAGTAAACCATTTCCATTATACAAAAATTTGTAATAATTACATATCTGCAAATTTTAAAAGCAAAATTCCAATACAAATGCAAGAATATAAAACTCTCTGGTAAAAAATCTCCAGAGGAAAAAAAAAAGAAATAAAATGGATATGAGTTTGCAGCATATGTTAATTACTTACTTCAGTTCCAGTTGCTTAATTTTGTTTTGTGCTGTTTGCAAACTAAGATGAAGGTCATCTTTTGTACGTTCGGCATTCAAACATCTCTGGTAAAGCTCTTCTAGTTTTCTATAATCAGCTTCGTTTCCTCTACCTTCACAGTACACCTGATAGATTAATATAAACCAGGATATGATTCCAATGTTCCAGTAAAATCCCTGCTTTCACGAATCAATTACTGTGCAAAACTTAGAAAGTGGATAATCATTTCATTATGACTATCACATCTGAAGAAAAATTCCATTATTGTCCACCAGACAAACATTCTACAAGTAGATCTTGAGTTATGACAGTAACTGGGATCAGAATTTCTGTCACTAAACAATGCGTTTGTAAAATTCAGTGTAATATAATTACTTTGCTTAGTAATGGCAATCTCTGCAGTCCCCATTGCCGCTGTTAAATGAGATTTGGGAGTCATTCAGTTAGCATCTGTTTATAACTTCCTATCAGCTTCCAACAAACAAAATCAGCAGGGAGATAAATGGCTGCTATAAGATGGGAAAGGAAGCAAAGGGTGTGTGGGTTTTAGGAAGGCACAGTAAAAGTGGCAGGGCTCAGGATAATTGTTGGCAGGCAAGTGTACAGGTGGCAGGTAAGGACTAGTGTGAACGTGAGACTAGGAAGGGTGAGCAGGTAAGAATACAGTGCAAGTGCAGCACAGCTTGGGATGGTTGCTGCTGGGGATGGAGGAAATGCAATGGTGCACAAGTGGCCAAGGATGCATGAGTGGCAAAGAGGCACAAGTGCAAGGATTGTGAAAAATGAGTGGCTGATGGGGAGGTATGGTACATTCCAGAAAGACTTGGGATGGCTGGAGCCAAGCGGAAGAGGGTGCACAAGTGTGGGAAGGTGTGCTGCAAGTTCAGCAAGGCCCGGGGAGAGTACAGCAGGGTGTGTAAGTAGTGGGAGAGACACAGCCTGAGGGCACAAGGAAGGTGGTGTGGATGGTGGGGTGGCAACACACATATGTGGCTTAAGGTGGCTAATGCTGGGTGGAAGAAGGTGCGAAAGTGGTGGGGGATATGACCCAAGCTCAGCAAAGCTTGGGGAAGATGCACAGGTGGTGAAAGTGTGACTGAGCAGGGAGGTGAAATGAAGCATGAGTGCAGAGGAGTGCCACAGGATGCTTCAAGCTTCATATGTATGAGCTAGTTGCCAAACATCCACATTGCACTCGTGTGACTGTGGATGGGCTGGCCAAAACTTTGAAGACCGGTTGTAACCCTCATTTGTTTAATACTGTCACAACTTTGGTTGCTAGAAGGAGGACTTCAGTTGTTAAAAAACAACACCACCTATACTGTTTAATCAGTTTTTCCACTGACAGTTTGTATTGTGTTCATTATCTTATTATTAGTATAATTGCTTTTAATTAATATTGTTACAATATGGGAACTGATTATCTGCTTTTTTCACAGATCTTCCGCTCTTAGTTCATTTTTACTGATTTAAGTGAGTTTGATTAAGTGAGTTTTAGTCATTCTAGCTTGCACAGAATTTTCATGAGTTTCATGAATCACAGGCAATTTGTTTTTCTTTCAGGTCGTTATTTGGTTAAAAAATCCTGAACAGCATTTCATGCCATTAACAATGCCAAGTGCTCTTTTCATGACAGCATATTTTTATTTGTATCTAAATGCTGTGAATGCTTTGATCCTTTCTAGTCTGTCTCATATGATCAAGGCTAATATTTTTATATCCTAAAATTACTTACTTTTTAGCATGTACATTATATCATTAATGCATGAAAATGGTGGAAAAGAAAAAGTGTTTACTTTCTCTAGTTCTTCTTCAACTGCTCTTTTTTCTCTAATGGCTCGCTCTAGTTCGCTTTGCTTTTCTCCACATTCCTATAAAGCAGTAACAGAATATGAATTTTTAAAAAATTAATAAGTGACATATAACTGTATATGTATATGGCAAACAAAATTGGGATAAACAATGAATCCTGTCAAGTATTAATATGCATTTAATTTTTGACCTATGAAATTGCTAAACATTCCATTCACTTTAAACTTCCTTTACCTTTCAGTTACTTTTAACCTGTTTCTAGGTTAAGAAAGATCTGCAGTGAAATAATACAAGATTAATTAGGTGATTTTGTAATTTTTTCAAGTTATATTTCAGAGTAATTTTGTTCAAATCACATGTTCAGCAAGAAGGATTTAGACCTCTTCCCCACCTCCAATATCAATTCCTAAAAATAAAGTCTGGAACCATAACGTATCTCTATTTCCCTTTTAAAAAAGGGATAAAGGTATGCTATATATGCTATTTGAACAAAACATTTGTGATCTATATGTTTTCTTACAAATAATCACAAAGCTTGATGCTATGTTTATTTTATCCAGAAATTTAACAAGTAAGGTATATTATCTTGTATTGTATCTGCTGTTCCAAATAGTAGCATCCCACCTGAAAAAGTATTTTTATCATTACATTTAATGAAAAGGTGAATGGTTAGACATGGAAAAAATTTGCTTGCACAAACTAAAGTAGTGAAACTGTTCCTTTGTGGTGCTAAATTTTTTAATGCTTATTTTTCCTAAGTGAAAGTCAACATAGGGGCAAAATATCAGAATGTAAACTTATATTTATTTGTTGAATTGATTTGCTGCCTATCTCACCTTGAGGCTACTTTAGGCAGTAAGCAACTTAAGCGAAATGTACAACTTACCATCTGAAGTGTAGTAAGTTCTTCTGTTAAACGTGAAATTTGAATATTGTATCGTTTCCTTTCGTTTTCTACCTATTTTTTTAAAAAAGGGGTATTATTCCGTGTCTAGTGGATGTTTTCTTACTTGATTATATAATACATTTTTAAGAGTACAAGAGGCTGCAATATGCTAAACAGAAATATACTAATTATCAATAGAGCTTTCTACATACATTCCAGAACTAAGCAATGTCCAGATATAGGTGTTCATAACTGGAAGGGCACAAGCATGCTCCATCTCTCTTCCAAACAGCTCCTCCAACCCATTGAACCTGCTACTCAGGGCATTGGAAAGACCTGATGAAGATTTAGGGGCATCCCAGAAAATCAGACATAGTGGCTGCAGTGAACTGGGATTTTTAGTTTTTTTACTCTGCCCAATGCAAGTCTCTTGGGGGGGATTTGAAGGAGAATGTGTCCAACAGTACTGGTTTTTGCCAGCTGAATTACATGGACTGTAATATCCAAAGTTTATTGGAAGAAATGATTTTTTTTTCTCCCAATAACCAAGGTCCACTCACAAAATTACCTGAATTATCTAAAGGCAAAAAAAGTTGCATACTTCAACTGAGGTAACTTTCAAATATTTAGCTTTTAGAGTAACAGTATCAATATTATTAATATAATTTACAAGAACAAAGTGTGTAAGAAAATATGAAAAAGTTTTAAGCATCACTGCTTACTTCTTTCCTTGTTCTTAAAGCAGCATCTTGAAGCAGCTGAGAAACAGCGTGTTTCATATTTTCAATTTCCTCTTCTTTTTGTTTCTCTGATAGCATTGCCTAGAATTGGAAAGAATGGGCATATTCTAGTAAAAACTTCCTACTGAAGATAGGTCAAGCCATAACCCTAAAGATACAGCTATTGGTATTTAATAGAAAACAGATTAAAAAGTTCAAAGCACAGTTGTCCCATAAGCATATATAATAAATCCATCACCTGATTCTTCTGAAGATTAGCTTCTTCTATGAGTTGCACGCTGTCTCGGACTTTTGCTACAGCATCATACTTCTCTTCTTCTATATTCACACACTTTGCTTGCAGCTCCTGAATTTTTTCTTCAAGATTTGTTCTTTCTGATCTTAGCTGTTTGGAATCTTTTGTAGCTATACAAAGTCTGTATAGTGGAACAGTGACCAATTGACTGTTAAATTTAGGTTAAGATTAAGTTTAGGTAAGACTACAATTAAAATAGTTGTCCTCCTATCTTTCAAGACCTGATAAGATTAAATTACGTCTCTTTTCTACTATGGTGAAATCAAATCATCTTGGGGCAGCACCTTTTTGCAGCATTTTTCAAGTAGTTTTCACTGTTATCGTAATAGTGAAATTTCAGATATCCAGAAATAGGAAAACTTGACAAACCAGACCCCTCAATGAGTCTCATCATTCCATCAGCTTTTGCAACTGTTGTTCTCAAGTCCAATTTGGATTGTCTGCATATTAAAAAGATAAACTTCTCTAAATATGAAATATACCAACTACACAAATATGGTGTTTTTACATTACCATTCCATGTTCAATCTCAAGAAAATAATAGCAACCTTTAATTTTGATCATTTTATTATTCTCTCTATTAACCTTGTAATATTTATTGCTTTGTAAATATTTCTAAATTAGAAAAGAGTTTCTTAAATTTTGAGGTTACATTTTTCAAGAAGAGTCTGAAATCTAGGCTAAACCTTAAACATATTTTTGGCTGGATGAATCCAAGTTGACATATTTGTTATTGAAAAAACCCCAAGGCAGCTCTCAAACTCCAACCAATTTTGCAGTCATTTTTGACGGTAAGCCAATAGTGGACTTAATGTTTATTCTTGAGGGCCACAAAAATAATAATCAACTAAAATTCATTGGATGAAAGAAATTAACTAGTTAAATATTTTCTGTACAAGTATGTTCTGAAATAGGATTATAGTGTTAAAGTGGAAGTTATTATTTAATAAATTACCTTGTCTCCAATTGTTTTATGCTTGACTGCAATTCTTGCAAGCGTTTATCTGATGCCTCTTCTTTTTCACGAGCAGCTAGGACCTCTTTTTCCTAAACACCAAAAAAACAGAGCTTTTTTACAACTTTATGTCCAGCAGAAACAGAGTCCAACAATATAAACTTTTATTTTGAAAGTTGAGAAAGGATCTGTTCAACCTTTCTGTTTAACTGACTGCGAAGTTCCTCAACAAGTCTCATCATTTCATCAGCTTTTGCAATTGTTGTTCTCAAGTCCAATTTGGATTGTCTGCATGTTAAAAAGGTAAATTTCTATAAATAATACTCTGACTACACAAATCTTATGTTTTTACATTACCATTTCATGTTCAATCTCAAGGGGGAAAAACTGCAAACAAATAAAATTACGCTCTTGCTCAACAAATTATTGCACCAGAAAAACTCACAAGTTGGTCTATTTTAATATCTCTTTGTGATCATATTTTACAGCATTTACAGTTCATTTCTCAAAAGATCTATTCATCAGTGTGTGATAAACATGACATTTTGGCGTGGGTAGATATGCTAGCCCATATACAGTACATGTAGTAACAGCACACATTTATTACAGTGGAAAGGCTTTCTTCATTATCTACTGAAGTTCTAACAGAGGTCAGCATTTGTTCACAATATTACATCTCCACAGATAGCTATAAACTTCTACCTGATGATGTGAATAAGCCATAAAATACTTTTGAAAAGCCTTGTTGCACAGGTAGGACTATTATCTGTGTGCTTTGTTTTTTTTTAAAGTGATTTAAGATTTAGAAGTCTATACCTTTGTTGCTTGCGCAGCTGTTCCAGCTCTACATTTTGTTCTGTTACCGTTTTCAGAAATACCTGATTAATCTGTAAAAAAATTGTTTTAAATATATTGTATCACTGTTAAAATAAAATTTAAAAAACATGAAAGCCAATAGGCTAGTATGGTTAAGATGCTGGGCTAGGAATGCAGAGACCCAGGGTCTAGTACACTCTGAAGCATTTAAGGAGGGATTGTCTACCAACATTGCTTGCTTCCTACCTGCTAGTCCTGCAGAGCAGAGCAATTTCAAAAGAATAAGCAGTTTGCTCTTCTACCTGTTGAGAGCAATGCAGTCATGCAAATAGCAGGAAAGGTTAGGGCAAAGGAGAAATTGCCTACAGAACAGAAATAGCTTGCATTTTTCCCTACTGTCCTTGCAGACCAAAATGACTGGAGAGCAACAGAGGGCTGACGTGTGATCACATTGCTTTTGATGTGTACAAGACAGTAAGCAGGTACTTGAATGTCCCAAAGAATGGTTAGGAGGGAAACAAAAGCCTAAGATATGAAACTAATCTTATCCCTTTACAGTGGAAAACACACGGTCATATAATTTCACATTAACAACCACTTTGCTTAGCAATCGAGTTGCCAGTCCCAATTAAAATTGTTAAGCAAGATTACCTTACTTTGCTTAGCAGCAACACAAAATCTCTCTTTCAACTAACCATGATTATAATAAAATTCACAGATATATAGATATTCTCTATCATTTCTGCCTTTAAAAAGGTTCTCATTTCAACTTCATTTGCTTCTAAGTCATGTACTTAAAAGCAGAAACAAATAGAGGAAGAAAGAAAATATTTTAAACTAATACTGAACAGTCAAAGAAATAAGCAATAAAACTTAGTAATCATGGTCTGTGCAGATAAAACCTTGATTTTTCATGAAAAGCACATTTTCCTAAGTAGCAATTAAACTGGAACAGATTAAAAATACACTATAAGCCACTATGTAACTCATAAACATGTAAGTAAAAAAAGTTAAAACATAGCTTTATGAAAAGTTATATCTGTTTAGAAAGTGTATTTTCTTTTATATTTTTCTGCTGTTATGACTAGCCCAAATTAATAGTTAGAATTTCATTATTTCACTTACTGACTCAGTTTTTTCCTTAGTTAAATGCAGTTGTTTTGTTATCTGTTGAAAGCTTGTCAATTGATCCTAGAAAGAAGATAATACAGTGCATTGGAATTACAATCCAGAAGATTTATCAACATAAAAATAAACACTAAAATATATGAAATATTTAGGTATTAAATACTTAATTTAAGTAATAAAGTATAACCGTATTAGTGGCTGTGGTCCATATTTGAGAATCATTCAATTTATTTTTGAAAAAAATCATGTAACAGCTTAAAGCAGGAATGATCTAAATTATTCATTTTTCTAAGTTTGTGTTTCTGTGCATATCTGCATGTCTGAGACTTGATAGAATACCTTCATATTAAATACTGTGATAAAGCACAATATATTTCTGCAACAAGATTCAGAAGTTTTCAAGTGAATGAAGCATACTTATTGAATACAGTATACTTCTAAATTGAAGAAATTACTCACAGATAATCCTATAGCAAGTCTTTTTAAAATCCACAAGACTTCAAAATCAAGCAAACAATGTCCTTTTTCTAAACATGCAGTCAGGTTTCAAATCTTTGGAAGTCATTGGGGAGCTGGTCCCAGGGACTAACATAAAGTGAGAGATCATTTTTGCACAATGATTTTCCAAATGCACCTTTTGAGCATTACATTCCTTTCCTAAAAGCAAGCAGTGCAGTGTTTAGACTGCAGTACTGCAGGCTATTTCTGCTTACTTCTGGCTGCCAGGAGTTCAGCAGTTTGAACTCATTGGCTCAAGGCTGACTCAGTCTTCCCTCCTTCGGAAATTGGTAAAATGAGGACCTCAGATTGTTGGGACAATATGCTGACTCTGTAGACAGTTTAGAGGGGGCTGTAAAGCACTGTGAAGCAGTATATAAGTGCTATTGCTAAAAACAAAATGAAAAAGACAGTCCCCCTCTGCCACCTCACATATAGTCTGAAAAGTTCAGCTCTGTTCTCTGGTATGCCCCCCACCTCCATATATCACCCATCTATGACTTGCTCAAAGATCATCTAAAAAGCTCTTTTATGAAAAAGCTGGCTATGTTGAGCCAATGGGAAAAATTGTCTTCATCTTAATTTATTTTAATGCACGTGTATCAGTATGTTACTTTTTGCTTCTGCCTTTCCACAATATGAATTTGTGCTTCTGTCATGTGTTCTTGGTATATCTGTTGAAGTCGCTCCAATTCCTGTGAAACCATTTGCCAAAGTTCTAGAACATGTTCTTTTTCCTTAAAATTGAAAGATTGAAAAAAGAATGTTAGAATTTTTCTTTCCATTTTTTTTTGAGTATCAAATGTCTGAAAAGACTTCATATCTATTATGATGTATAAATTTTAACATCATTTTATGATGAGATAAATAATACTCTATTTCCTATATAGTTTATATTATAGAAGCATAATTACCTGAGAGAAATTATGAACATCTCTGTGCCTATTAATTAATGACAACAAAATAGTCTGCTAATATTAGTGTGTTATCTTCCTTTCTTGTTGTCATATATTCAAAATGTCTATTTAATATCAGTTTATATCTATGTCTTGACAAAAATAAACACTAATATTAAAATAATAAACTACAATTTTCAGCTATAATAAAAATGTGTCATAAATGAACATGCCTACATTGAAAGGCAATTTAGGACTACTGGAACCTAGACATAAAAATAAACCGAAGCAAATATTTCAATTTTCTCACTTTATTTGCTAGTTGCAACTGTTCTTGAAGGTTTCTTATTACGTTTTCATCCATAAATGTAGCATCCCTTGAAACAGAACCAGATGGCAGAGCTTCCAACTGCTTTTCAATTGCTTCTTTTAACTCCTCATGCAATCTGTGTTACCATACAATAAGAGGTGGATCACTTTATTGTAAAACAGCAATAAAATTGTATTTTTATTAAGAATGGTTCTTCTGTCAGACAGTTAACAATTGCACCTCCAGAAAAAAACATTTTAGTTATTTCCAACCCCAGTCCCAGGGTATCTGTATTTATTGCACTGAAAGGATAAGACAAAATACACGATTATTTCTATCAGCAGTTTCTTTCTATATGACACAAAAAATACAGAATTAGTATGATTTTTATGGGGTTACCTTTCATTTTCTTTGATGACTTGCTCAAGTTTTATCCTCATTTCTTTCATCTGCGTCTAAAAGCAAAAAAAACAGGAGATTAAATATTTCTTTCTGAAGATACAATAGAACACATGCAATACATATTCAGTATGATACTAAGATGCTTGAATGTCAATTAAAAACGTTGCCTTTTCTAGTTTATGAAACAAGATGTCTCAAATTAGAAAGATAAACATATTTTTGAATTATTAACAGTGACTATTATTTTATTAGCTATGATTCTGTGATTTTTTTAAAAAAATAAACATCTTACCAATAATATTTGAATTATAAACATTATGGTTGTTTTTTAAAATTACTTAGCAAGCTATATTAGTGGTAAAAATAGCTTTAACTTTGTACCTGGCAGTATTTCAGTTGTTCATTCATTTCCCCAAGATGTTTATCGTATTCAGCAACTATAGGAGGTAATAAGCTAAGAGGGATGTAAAATAAAGTTTGCATATTGAGTGACATAATGCAAATGAAAAGTAAAAAAATATCAACATAAAAAAATGAATCATTATTAAGGACAAGCACAATAATCCCAAACACGCTGTATATATGAATACTTTTCAAACAATTAGTCTTGGTTACTTATATGTTACATTTTTATCCTGCTTTTCTTCTAGAAGCTCAAAGGGCATACACAGTACTCAATACTCCATTTTTTATTAACAGTAACATTCCTGAGTGCCATCCAAAGGGTTTCCAAGGCTGAAGACAAATTTGAACCAGACTCTTCCTGATCCTAATCCAGCATACACATTTTAAAGTCATTAGACAATTCCTGTAATTTTCCCACTTAGATGTGGATTTTTTAAAGTACCAGATAGTCCAAAATTATCTTGAACATTCTGAAACTGAAGTCAACTTCTTTAAAGGCTTAATTCTGAAGAAGTAGGATCTCTTGTCCTATATGGATTCCCAAGAATATAAGTAGATGGTTTTTTTCTCTGCTCAGATGATCGCAACTTACCTTAAATACCTCAGGCTGAACACTTTCACTTTGGAATAAATTTATACCGGACATCTCAGAACTCAGCTACATTGGATAGAAAACTAGAAACTCCAAAATAAATTTGACATACCTGTGTTGTAAAAGTGATCCTACTACTATCTTCATTTATAAAATACAAGGGATTACAAACAAGCGAACAATAATAATTTCATTTGAAGTTATGGATCAACAATGTTTTAATGTAAACAACCCAGGATTCTTAACAATTAATTATTGTAAAAGTTAAATATAATTGTAAACAGGTGAAAATGATTAAATTCCTTTTCTTCTTGCAGCAGTTAAAAAGAAATTTTATATAAGGTAATTTTTTTCCTTTCAGTTTACGGAGATAGAGGGAACATAAACTGATTTTATGAAGTTTTCTAGTAGAACCTTTACCTCCTACAAAGTGACAGCTTTTATATATTTTAAAAAAATCAAACTCAATGCCAGTTATGCTAATATTTTTAAGACATGAAAGGAAGGAATAGATCAAACTGTCAAGCTCTGATGTTACAAAACATTAGCTTGTAGTTTCTCACTGTTAAGGCATGGAATGCTTGTGGAATTATTTTCCAGATAAAAGGGTCAGGTTCAAACATGATTAAAGTATTGGCAAAATATTTAGAGGTCATGGAGAGTTTTGATGAATTGGTTTATGATTGACTTAAGAGCCACTGAAATGAATACATTAACTTTAAATTCCATTAATTTCAGCAGATCAACTTTCTGTATGGTTACATTTGGATACAGTTCACAGAAGCTTTCTTTTTTCTTAATCACAAATCTAATTCCTCTACCCTGAGTACAGTGTATTTGTTTAAATTATGTGTACACATAGTTTTTACATATACATATACATGTGAACAAGATCAAGATAAAAAAGTAATAGATACTTCACTTGTTCAATTCTAGGTATCAACACATCCTTTTATAAGGTATTTTGAAATTGCATTTTATATATTATTTAGAATGCAAAATAAATAGCTTTACCTTTGATCTATCAGGATGTGCTCTGTTATACTGGCATCTTCAAACTCATTATTCTGGAAACAAACATTTAATTTTATTAAAGTTTATCTTTTGTCATAAAAATATTTTTAAAACCCCTAAAATTTAATTCTATAGATCTTCATATTTAAATCAAAGTATTCCCAATGTATTCTCTTGTAGAATACATTGGCACCCTAAAATTTAATCAATAAATAAAAATAAAAAATAAAATTCCATATAGATTCAAATTGAATTCAAAGAGCAAAATCTTAGCTTTTGTATCTTATTTTTTTCACATTTATATTTTATTTCAGTTCTTTGATGATCTGCAGAAACTCAAAATACCTATGACTTTAATAGAATAGAGACTTTTGCCAACTGTATTACCTTACCTTAGCTGTAGTGGTAGTGGCCAAATGTAACTGCTATAGATTTATTTAATAAAAATAAATAAATAAATGTATTCAGGCACATTACATAAACAAGCTGCTTTATAAAATGTTCTCTTTAAAAAAAATGAAAATATAAGAATCTTGTAATAGTGGGTAAGCAAATTCAACTAAATGATTTGCATGGTCCTTTATGTGATGCTTAGCATAGGTTAAACAGTACAACAAAAATGGAATATAGAAATCATGAAAGATATGAAAAAAATGTATACCAATTTACTATATAGTCTAATCATACCCTTTACAGCCTCCATCAAATTAATGCATAAAAAGAGATAATGTCCAGCCAAAAATAAAGGTTGACGAACACTGATACCTAAATTATATAATACAAATGCATTTTAATGAAATTTTACATGGAACTTACCTTGACATCTGTTGCCATTTTAGAATCTTATCAGAATTTCATATAACGTTTCTAGGAAGCTGATTTGCTTTTCAGTACCAGAAACACAAAATCTATGAAATAAAATAAATATAACTGGCAAACACAGCTTATAATTGCTTGGAACTGTATCTTCTAAATCTAAATTCTTAGGGAGAAATACAAAGTAACCTGAACAGCTTCCACAAAGCCTGCAACAATGCTGTTAAACTTCAGAGTTGTAATCTTGATGCTATCAATGTCATCCATAAAAAAATCAATTTTGACATATTTTACAGGAAAAGCTATTATTTATTCTTATAATGTTGTGTTTTTATCTTTAGATAGAAAAATTAAGATCAAACATAATGAAAAAAAATAGAATGTAAAGAAAATTGTTATTAGTTGAATATTTTCATCATTTATATCTTAATAAAATACTCAGACAAGATTAGAGAGATAATGATCTATCCCTTAATTTTCAAAATGCTTAAAATCCTTCTATTTACGTACTATTTACATAATCCTTCTATTTCTTAATGTAAAGTGTATTTCTTGTTAGCGTACTTCTTAGTGTAAAAAGTGTATTTCTTGTTAGTGTATTTTTTAGCATAAAATCTTACTGTAAAGTTGTAGTGAAATGTCCTCATTGTACTGTCTCCCCTCCAATTATTTAATGTTTTGCTTGATCTTTGAAATCCAGTATTTCTTCTCCATCTTTGTAATACCTTTTTTGAGAGAAAGAACTTGGGATGCTCCAATTGATCAGAGATTACCCTTCCTGGAAAGCCTAACAGGTAAGACTGACCTAGCAAAATTGACCCGTCCAAGCTCCTCCAACAATGCTTGGATTTTTCGGCTGCAGGAAAGATTTATTGTGTGCATCTTCCTGATTCTCCTTGAAGTTTCCATTCCTTAGAACAGGGGTCTCCAACCTGGGCAACTTTAAGATTTGTGGACTTCAACTCCCAGAATTCCTAAGCCAGCAAAGCAAAGCTGGCTGAGGAATTCTGGGAGTTGAAGTCCCCAAGTCTTAAAGTTGCCCAGGTTGGAGACCCCTGGTCTAACGGAAACCTACCCAGTGAGTGGGCTTACGTGGGAATAACTACTACACACGCATGCATTTGGGCGAGGGAGGGGAAGAAGAGGGTGTATTGTGTTGGCCGCAGAGGGCGTCCTCCCCATGTTGGTAGCTTGTCCTTACCTCCGAAGTGAGACGGAAAGGAAAAGGAGAAACTTGCCGAGCGGAACGCTTAAAGCCCATCGGCGCGGGCAGAAGGACGAAACCACCCAAACAAATCTGGAAGCAGCTGCGGGCTTCGCTTTAAGCCACGTCGCCTCCGTCCAATCATCGCCTTCCCTCCTCAGGAGAGCAGCACGCGCCGCCTCAATCGCTGACTCCAACACCGCCGGCGTCTTAACGACCGACTTGACTTGTGAAAAGGTTTAAAAACAACAACAACGGTGGGCGGGGTGGGGAGACCGATGTGGTCAGGAAAAAAAAAATCCGCCAATCGGATTCTAGTTGAGCTGACGAGAGAGCCTTTTGCCATTGGTTTAAAAATGGTCACGTGCTTCTTTGGCTTCCTTTCCCCGCCCCTTGAATGGAGAAGCTGCTTGTAGGTAAAAGTAACTGGGTTGGTGAGCGGAAGTGTGGACGGTCCCTTCGGTGGTGTGGGTGGATTTGGTTAGGGAGGTTTGGATTACAGGCAGGAGAGAGTCCACACTGCAGTTTTCCGCTCCTAGCCTTGTGAACACGGGTGTTGTTAAACTCTCGGAAGCTTTCTTTGAGTAGCTATAGTATAGGTTCTGCCTGAACGGGGCTGGACTAGAAGACCTCCGAAGCCCTTTCCAGGCTCAAGACTTCTAAAGCTATAAAAGCTGCACTGAATGCTGGTCGTGGCTGAATTTTCTTTTAGGATTTGACTTTAGCTTTTGAAATATCCCCATTCCCATCCTCTCTCCCTGCGGAATTACTGGTTTTGAATAGTTGGTTCGGCGAGCAGAAGTTCAGCCATTGAAACCACGTAAGCATTAAAAGGCAGAATGTCTGTTTCGTGCAAAATAATGAGCAATCTGATGGAGATAAGGTTACATTGTACGCCTTTGGGTATGTATGTGTGAATATGCGCACACATAAACTTTGCAGCAGCGTTAACAATGACCAGAGCATCTCTTGTTAAGCATAGGCAACAAGAAACTTGGCCAATAAAAGATTAAGCCAAGTGTGAACAATTATCTGTCTATGGTTGCTAAAATAAAACACCAGTTTCTTGCCATTTTCGGATTAGGAATGGATGAAAACAGTAATATAAATCTTAAAATTGAAATTTTTTAAAAAAGGAAAATAGCTTCTACTTCAGTTTTGCTTAGATGTGTAATGGATTAAAACATTTGATCTTTAGACCGCAAAAATTTAAGACACTGCAGATGGTCTGGAAGGGCTTAGTAGCAAAGCTAGTGTTGATGTTGTGGAAATTTATAAAACTGAAAATTACAATGGTGTTATTGCAGGGATGCACTGCAGTTGTGTACGTGTTCTGACTAATGTCCGTAACAACAACAGTATACTTTATGTTCACATTATGGCTCTATTATCACTATTTTAAAATCCACATAAAGATGCTATTTGTGCATTCCTAATGGCAGGTCAAATAAGGGAAGATTTGCTTTCTCTGGCAAATTTGCTTCCTATCAATTTTAAACCAATCTTGCACTTTTGTTCAGTTGATGTTCAGCATCAATATAATGTGGGAGGGAAAAGCTGATTTACATATTTATATGTTGTGATCACTGTGGACACCCTGTGGTGAAAGCAGGTTGAAACAGGTACCAAAATTAGAAGAAAAAGCATAAAATTCCTGGAAGACATTTTATTTGCATAGTATCAATGTGAACTTGCATGTATCTAATGCTTTGCTGTTCCCATGTATTTTTAAAGTGTGTGAACGATAGTAGTATGTCCTATGATGAATAATTAAGCTGTACTCTACAGATCAATAATAAGCCAATATAGATACTATGATGTAGGTATAGATATAGTTTAATTTTCACTTGCATTAAGGTAATTTGTTATTTTGATTTTAAATTGGCAGCACATTTCTTATGTTTTTATGTTTTCAAAATATAGCCCAAGATAATTAAGCATAAGACGCTGTCATCAACTTTTAGACAGAAATGTATATGCTATGTGAAGTCATAGTGATCTTTTAAAAGCTATAAGTCGTGGTATACTTTCTTAATATATTTGCTGCTAATATATTTAATATGTTTGGAAGTCATATATACCTTGAATAAAAAGTAAGTGAATGGGATTTATTTTAAGCAAATGTCTATCAATGAAATAGATCCTAAAACTAAAAATTGTAGATATATAATTAATAATTCTATAATAGCAATAATAATGTATTATCTTCAATTAAAAGACATTTCAATTTATTAATATGTTAAATATGAAACAATTTTTCTTGATATAAAATACTTAGATGGAGTTTAAAATTGAACATACATGGAACAGCCTTCCAGTCTCCCACGATCCAATAATAATCAGACTGAGTCCAGAAAAGGCTGGAATATTGATGGAAGTGAATGCCCCATTTTTCAATGATCCTCCAGCTCCTCCTGGTGAACCAGGAAAACCATTCAATGGATTATGGGACTATGAGGGTAAGTAAACTTTTTTGTATTAGGACTTAAAAATTTGAATATTCTGATAGCAATTCTTGCCTAGAGGTTCATTTCCCCCCTCTTTTTATAAGTACTGTAGCAAAATGCTGATGTGCCAAATGTTCCTATTTCAGTGCCTATAAGCTATTTTGTTTTCAGCATTTTAAATATATAAATTCTATTGATGGTCCTATTGCTTTTTCCTATGTACAATGTAAACTGTAATGTCTAACCATAAACTATGGTAGCAAAGTCTTACACTTCTTTCTGAACATAAATATTCAGGTACCATAATCAATTACAAAGTGGCTAAGTAGTTCTAGCAAGAAGACTTAATATTTTTGGTAAATCGGTTTTCAGACTTTCTATAAACATTTCTCAGATTTAGGGTTAGGGTTTATATTTAACTTTTTCATATGATGAAACTCTGCTATTTGCATAGCACTTCTACACTTCTGTTTGTAAGCAAACCACTCTGCTATTTGAAGCCCATCTTTCATACTAAATAAATGAATTTGCAGAAACACTTGGTCAAAATAAGTTTTATGTTATTAATGAGGCCTCCAAATGCTCAGCATATTGCTGGTTTCTTTAGTTTACTGATTTTCATACTGGCATCAAAAGTTTTAAAATATGATTTTGATAAATCTAGTATCTTAAATATTTGCATATTCATATGCAAATCTGCAAACATCAGACTGTTAGAAGTTTAACGCAATTTAATTTTCTCTTGTTGTAAGTCATATATTACTACTTATACAGGCTTTTCTGATCTTGCCAACATAACCATTACCCTCTTGAAGTAAGTTTCATAAATTGGCCTGTATTTGTCTTCATTATCATCCCCTTATTTCATTATGACTGTTCGAATTAATTAGTATTTGAAAATGTTTTGCCTGAACAGAAATATTACTGTGAAATGAAACTGATGTGTTTAATTGGCTGTTTGATTTTTCTATTTGATGTTTCTCTAATGCCACTAAAATTGAATTGTTTTATCCTGAATATAAGGCTTTTCGTTTTACACCATTATTTTACAAAAACATAAAAATAAAGGGATATGCAACGAGTTCAACATATACATGTATTTTTTTTTAAATGCTTATCACTTGAAGACAAATCTTAGCTGGTAGTGCTAAGCTCTATGAGCTCTAAATCGGAGTGTGTTGAGACAGAACAACTTCAAATAGGGATTTAAAAGTTAAAAGCATATGAGTGCCAAGTGGGAGTTTGCATAAAGAAGTTGCACATTGTGAAATAAATATCTTGTGGAAGCCATTTGGATAGACCTTAATTTTTTACCCTAATTGCATTAAAATGCAGTATTATGATTTCCAAGTAGTTATTTTTCATACATGTCCATTAAGTCTGAACTTCTGTCATAGTTTTGTCAAAATTTGTCCTAGTTTTAAAACAATGGCTGTGATAAAGCATTTCCAATGCCTCTGATAGAAGCTTATACAGTTAGCTTAGATTCTGAATGACACTAGTAGGCTTCTGAAAAAGATTTTGTAATCTTTTGCATCTTTTTGCATGTTTGTGTGTGTACCTTTGAGTAAGTATTGGTTCTTGGAGAATCCTGGACTAATCTCTGCAAGATTTTGAAAGTGTTTGCTATTGCCTTGTCTCATAAGACTGAGAGATGGTCACTGGCACAAGTTTACCAAGTTGGGTTCATGCCTAAGGCAGGATTAGAAATCGGACTCTCCCAGTTTTTAACCTAGTGCCTTAAATGCTACACCAGACTAGCTCTCACCTTTGAATCATTAGATTAGGTAAAATAACACCGTAGTTACGGATGTTGTATTCAGTGATCTTTGTGGCTAGATGAAATAAACAAAAATGAACAATTATTATGTTATTTTAGTTGTAGAAGCCTTCTTCTTGAATTACCAAACCCAGCAGTACCTAGAAGTAGAGCTCTGCCCGTAAGTAGATATTTTCAAATATTTTTTAGAATGTTCTATAGCAGTGGTTCTTGATCCGTGGACCCCAGGGAGATCATGTCATCACAGGGGGTCCGTGAAGGCTTGAAGAAATGTTATGATTTAATGTTACGATCTTGAGTTAAGTCTCAGTGGTCTGTGGCCATGAAGGGTATTTAAAAGGGGGTCTGTGGTAAACAAAAGACTGAGAATTGCTGTTCTACAGTAATTATTTCAGCAGTTTTTCATTGGAGATATGTTTCTTTTTTATGTGTATCTTCAAGCATCTTGACTCCTGGCAACTGTCTGGATGCAATTCTGCAGTTCTCTTGGGAAGATTTTGGAAGTGGTTTGTCCTTGCCTCCTTCCTGCTGAGAGAATAACTGGCTCAAGCTGACCCACATGGCTTCATGCCTAAGGCGGTGACTAGAACTCATCATCTTCCAGCTTCTAGCTCATCTGCTGGTTTCAAGCCTAGTACTTTAACCACTAACACCAAACTGGCTTACATTCTTGAAATTATGTTTTAATTATGTATTAATGTCCATAGTCCATTTAAGTGGCTGGCTGGGCTTGAGTTTTTCCTTCCCAGGAAATGAATTGGTGGTAAAAGTTTTGTAGTTGCTTCTTCTACTCTAGCACTGCCTGCACCTTTTTGGGTCCATCTCTTGTGGGAAATGTGGTAGTCAACTTTACTCTGGTGGAATTCATATCTGGACAGCTTGGCATATAATTTGGTTGCTCGAAGCTTCTTGAGCATACCTCTGACTAGTTTTATGTGTTCTGCCATAGTCAAAATGTTATTAAGGTAAACTAGCACTCCCTTGTGCAGGTGTTCATGCAGCACTTCATTTATTAGTTGCATGAGCACAGCAGGGGCCCCTTGCAGTCCAAAACCCAGAATTGGAAACATCATAAGGAGGAAATTGAAAGTCGTGTGTGAATACGATGGAAAATAGGGAGAGGGAAAATGATAGGTAATAAAGATGGGAGCAGCCCGGATGCAGTTTGTATCAGCCAGGCATCAGGCACCAAAGCCAGGCATTCTGAAAAAATAATACAGATTACTCCCAAACATCTCTGCATTCTTAAAACATTTTGGCAAGCTCTGATTTCCGGGATATGAACGGTTCATGGGGGAAGGGATGGACTGCAGGCAAACCTTTCTGTATCTTTTGAGCATGGGAAAATTAAGAGCTAGCCTGGCTTTTACTGCAGCCAACACCTTTAGTTAAAGAATCTTTTGCTTTAACCAAATGGAGTCGAGGCTCTTTCTTTCCTAAGGGATCATATTGGGGACGTTAGATTTATGCAGCAGGAGAGGATCTAGTACTATGAATTTCAGTCTACGTTTTACAGGTATCACTCTTGGTACTATGTACCTGTTTGGAATTGTTCTGTAGTTTTTGAACAGTCATGGGAAATACTTTGTGGTAGTGTTTCATAGCAGATAGATAGCATAAAAATAAATGAACCCACAACCTACTTTTACAATGATTAATGATACAAGTATAGTTCAATAACTTGAAAGGCCATTCCTATCCATGTTTTATAAAGTAACAGCTACTTTTTACAGCTTGAATAAAAGAGCAATGTTATTAGGGCAATGAAAAATAGCATATTAAAAGGCTGCAGATAATAATGCAACGCAGCATTATACAGTGATTAGAATGCATCTAACAGGATAAGAGTCTTTGATAGTTTGGGCTACCTGTAATTGAAACATAAATAAAAATATGCTAATTCTTTTCGGTCTCTATGATTATCAGTTTTTTCATAAGATAGGATTATTCTTTTTGAGGTATGCCCTGAAAGCAAAAACAACAGCAACATTAAAACAGTGGTAAAATAATTTCAATTCTGATAATCTATTTCAAACCAGTTTATCGGGATTTCATATTTTGAGGAAATCTGCACCCCTCCAGACATCATACAGCCTAACTACAGATTATAGTAGTAGCAAAATGATTCAAAATGATTTTATGCCATACACAAATCGAACAAAGTGAGATAAGGTTTGAGACTACTCCATTTTTGCTACCATACCTAGACACGAAGAACATAAACTAGACCATGTTATTTAAAGAATAAAGATGTGTTCAGGTTGAACTCAGTTTAGGATGATTATTTAGACAAAACTTTTTCTTGGAAATAATATAAAAGTGTTTTGCCACTGTTTTCTTCTGGGATCTTTAAAGAAAAATTCGTAGTTTAGCAATCCTAGATATCCTACTACACAGGTGTCAAACTTGTGGTATCACGTTGCTGTCGCATATCGTGACTTTTTCCCTTTGTGAAACAGGGGTAAGTGTGGCCTGTGCATGACACTTCCGGTGCGCGGACCACCAGTTTGACACCCATGCCTAGTAGTCTTCTATCCAGGTAGTCCTTAACTTACAGCAGTTTGTTTAGTCACCATTCAAAGGTACAATGGCACTGAAAAATGTGACTTACGACAATTTTTCACAGTTACGACTCTTGCAGCATCCCATGATCATCTGATCAAAATTTAGGTGCTTAGCAATTGGTTTATATTTATGACTTGCAGTGTACCAATATCATGCAATCCTCTTTTGTGACTTTCTGACAAGCAAAGTCAATGGGGAAGTCAGATTTACTTAACAACTGGGTTACTAACTTATCAACTGCAGTAATTCACTTAGCAACTATAGCAAAAAAGGTCATAAAATGGGACAAAATTCACTTAACAAATGTCTCATTTAACAACAGAAATTTTGGGCTCATAAGTCGAAAACTACGTATATTAATAGGACCTAACTCAGCTTAGCTTCTGAACCAAGTTAATTCAGAAATGGTTAATACGCAACTGTATCTATGTATGTGTGTAACTTTATCTCAGGATATGTATATATAATGGCTGTACATTGCAAGAAAATTTATTAAAAGTAGTCCTGTATCTTTAATGTTTTCATATTCATTTATTAGCTGATGGCTGCTATTTTGCATGTTAGCAGCATTGTCTTCAGGTAACAACTAATAAGTAGACTCTGGCTGGATATACAAAGCAAATATTTTTCTGTTATCTTTATATTATATTTTTATAGGCATGGCCAACATTTAGTATTGTTCCTTTGGGGCAAACGGAATATATGCAGAGTAAGTGAACCATTTGAGTTAATATCTCCCTAAATATGTGAATGATTCTGAGAAGATGGTAAATCTGTGTTTTAATTTTTTTTTTACTTAACACAGAAAGAACTTCCTTTAAAATTTGAAGTTTCAAGGGCAACTACCAAATGGAGGGGTCATGCTCATTTGCCTTGGAATTTTTTTCCTCCCAACACTGACAGATTTAATGCATTTGCAATTCATGGATCAGATATGAACAGAACATACGAAGCTCTCTATCCTATTCCTCAAAATGAAGTTCACTTTAATCAGAAACCTGATTTGTAAGTATATCTCTGATGCCATTTTTTTATGAAAGGCTGGTATAGGGAAGAGAATATTTTATTGCCCTATAATAAAAAATAAAGTTTTATAATGTTATTATATTTATATTCCACTTTTCATACAAGATCTCAGATGGCATGCATAGTACATGGTTTGTGGAGAAAATACCACAAACCATGAGAAGGGTTGTGTTCAAAGGGTCTAGATAGGTCCAAAGTCATCCACTGACTTCTCTAAGACTGGGTTTGAACTATCAAACTGTAACCCTCAAACCACTATAGGTTTGAGAATAAATATACCAAGAAAATCTAGATTAATTTTGGGATTGTTTATTTGTTTAGAATCTACCAATAGCACATTTATTATTGAACATAATAATAAAACATCTGTTCTTTAAACCACCAATAGCAAAATCTACTTAGTTGATTCTCCTGTTTTATATAATTTACAGTATAAATACTGTCTAGCATATTTCAAATATATTTTAAAACTATTTTTGAAGCTTTATGTAATGCAATAAAAATATTCACATATTGCTTGTCTTTTATATCCTTCATCTTCGATATTTTGCATCCTTTCTGGGGCCTGGAATTTGCTATATCCTATGCACACTGGTATCTCCTGAATACCTATTGGTGATGGTTATCTAATTTTTAACCTACCTCCAAACCCCTAATTAAAATCATGGACAGCTTCAGTTTTTCATGAAAATAAATTAATTTGTAGGTTTAGAAAACATTAGGCTAGCAATTTTTTGACAGTTTGGAAACCTCTAGGGCTTGATTTAACAGAAGAAACATACAAGTATGTGCTTAATGGGGCATTTTGCAGAGATTATCTTTGGGAGGAACTGTTGGTGCTGCTTGCCTCATGTGTACATACACTTAACTGATTGGCTTGTCTTAATTTGGCATAGTGGTCTACCTGAAAGTTTTACATATTTACAAAGAATACTGTATGTTTCCTAATAAAAATTGAAAGATATAAAACAGTGTTTTTCAACTTTAGCAACGTTGCAATGTATGGACTTCAGAACTGAGAATTTGCAAGCCAGCATTGCTGACTGGACAGTTCTGGGAGTTGGAATCCACACATCTTAATGTTGCTAAGGGCGAAAAACACTGGTATAAAATGTGATATTTAAAACAGTTTGATAATATGTATATAGAAACAGCTAGCAGAGATGTGAATTTTGTTTCTTGAGTAAATGAGCTATCCTAGCATTCTAATACAGTACAGAATTTATCATTCTTTGTAGCAACTCAATAGGAATGAAAAGGACAAACACAGCTGTTAACTCTTTGCTTGCTTTCCCTTGCAGCCATCGTCTGGAATATTTTAAAAAATTCAGTTTCAAACAATTAATGGGAGAAGATTGGAAACAGATCAAATCAGACTTGTGGGAATCGTGTGTGAGATGAAAAATACAAGAATATTGTAAAGCTTTGTCTGAGCAAACTTTTGTGGGCAGGGATCTTTCTTTTTAGGGCTGCTGATGGGCTTTTGAAAAAGAAAAGGGACCTTTCTCAAATTAAAATTGTTAGAAAAGAATTTGGAAAATATAACTGCTGTAAGATTATTGTATGAAAAAAATGGAAATACAATGAAAAACCATTTAGAGAAAAATTCACTTATAAAATTAACTGAACTTATAGAAAAGATGAATATGACCAGCTTAGTGAGAGAGATAAAAAGACCAGAAACCTATGGACATTTTGCTGAAAGAAAATTTAATGAAATCAATGATTTCAGGATTAATAATGGACAAAGTGGATGATAAAAATATTAATATAATTACTTGATAGAAATGCAGGTGGAAGGTGTAATTGTATGTTCTCTTCTTTCATTTCTGAAATATTCCCTTGCTATTTGTTTTGTTCATTTTGTATACTTAAACTTTTGTATATTGAAATATATGTGTGTACGTGTGCACATGAACACATGTACACTTAACAAGCTTCTTTACTTCTTTTAAGCTTTTATAAAAGTGACAAATTAAGCCACTTATAGAAGATAGTAACTACATTATAGTTACTACATAAAAATGAAGTGGGCATTAACCTCCATTTCTAATGCAAATTAAGATAGATTATTGGACACAGTTGGTTTTTTTTATAGTACTAGAAAGTCTATAGTGAATTAAATGGCAGAGTCTTGGCATCAGGGCAAAATTTATAGATATATGAACCGTGTGTATATTTTTGGAATAAAATAATAATCAGTACCTGGAATCATGTAAAAGTTTTCCTTCCTTTTATCTCTGCATTTTATTTAAATAAAATCATAACAGTTTATATTATTAAAAAATTATTTATGGTGTGGAAATAGATGACAATAGTAGAATCAGCCACAATGCATAGAATTTTAGCCTTCCTTTAACATTTATATGATAGTGGCTGTTTATTTTTATTTTTTCTTTCTACAATTTATAGGTCACTTAGCTCCCAGTAACTCTGGCATCTTACAATTATAACGTTAAAAAAAAGACAAAAGACATAAAAGAGATCATGAACAGCCTCAAGGCAAACATATGAACCAAAACAAACCCATCCAGTAGGTGCTTAACCTTCAGCCTGCCGCAAAGCCAGAGAAAATAACTAGGTCTTTAATCATTTCCTCAATGTCATCAGGGTTAGAACCATCTGGAACTCATGACAGAATACCTTTCCAAAGAAGGCATACTTCCTAGATTTAGCCAATAGGCACTTCTTGGTTGATGGGACCTAGTCTATCCAATCTCATTAGATGGGCAGAAGCAATGAGAGACAGGTCTTCCCTCAAATAATGCATTGCATTTAAATCGGAATGGGATTTATTTAATTTTGGCTTAATGTTACTATGGTTCTGCTTAGCCTGTTATACAAATCCAAGCTGCAAACCTTAGCTAAATTATGTCTTAGTGCAGTGTGAATTATCAACTTAAAACAGGAGGTTGGAGTACTGAAATTGCTATTGACTTTCTTATTGTTATTGACTAAAATTTTTAAAGCTATGAAGTAAAGAGTATGGAGTCTAAGGGCCTGCAAGTATTGTTGGAGTTCAGTTCCCAATACATTCACTGTCAGATAGCTAGGCCTGTATTTTAGTCCATATCATGTTTCCCCCAAAATAAGACCCAAGGGGGGGGGGAACTAGCATGATTTTTTAGGATGCTCATAATATAAGCCCTTCCCCCCAAATAAGCCCTAGTTAAGATCGTCAGCCAGACGGAAGCATTTAGTACCATATTTTCCTTAAAAATAAGACCTAACCAGAAAATAAGCCCTAATTATCTTTTGGAGCAAAAGTTAATGTAAGAGTTGGTCTTATTTTGGGGGAAACCCTGATGTATTTTAAACATACACATTCGTATTCTGGTTTGTATACAGCAGGTAGGTCCCCCAGCTTTCCCCTTGGTTTGTTGTTTTAAAATACAAGAATTGTTAAGAAAACGAAAGGAAAATAACTTTAGCTCAAGTTAAAGGAACCATAGTAGAAAAAGTTGGGGGGGGGGATAAAGAAAGCAAACAGGCTGCTGCTTCAGGAAACTGTTTCTAAACGAACGACTAAGTCTAGATAGAAAACTATATTAATTTTTGTTTTCTGTTTGTGCTTGGGATTAATTTTTCTATACCAGCTCAGTAACTCTACTTTTGTTAACCTTGTAGATAGGAATCACAGCTGAACTGTTTCTACTTTACTATAAAACTATATTGACATAATTTTGCAATAATTTATTTAAATAATTTTGAAAGTATCATTTTCCCATCTAGTGCAGTAAATTCCATCACCCTCCTTATCCTTTAGAGCCCAAGTAGGTATGGATCTTTCTGAGCCTTTTGCCATGCCCACTGTCTATTTGTGGGCTAAGCTGTCTCTTATCTGATGGTTGTCTCTTTGGTCAGTCTCCCAAGATCTTTTCCACAAGCCATTACAATTTTTAATGTCAGATAAATTTTCTTTACAGTAGGGTTGCACCTAAGGACCAGCCTAACAACACGTCTATCCAGAACTGTATATTTTTATATCTTACTATTCATTTTGCATGATAGTACTTACAGTTAAAAATGTTCACATCCCCCTTTTATTTTTTTAAAATAAAGCTTGTGTCTATTTATCTCGTGTGAGATTGGTTTATCTATTAAAATGAAAGGGAAGAGAGCAGGATTTTACTAGCTATACAACTAATGCTAAAGGCCAGAAGGTGGTGCTAGAAAATCTGTTTATTTTTTCTTTTCATTTTAATTTCCTGGAAAAGCAATGAAGCTTGTGGGAGTTTTATCTCTCCCATACACTATGGCTCAGAGGAAGATACTGGGTGAAAGGTTCCCCTGGAAAACAGATGGTAGCAGCAGGTATACCAATCCACCACACCAAGGCAAGAAGCAGAGATGGGGTTCATAAAGTCATTAGGTTTCCAATAGAGTAATTTTCAAATTAAATATGTAGTTCTAGTTTCAAAGTGTATTAAATGCAAAATATTTTATCTGTACTTGCCAAGGAACTTTTGGAATCAGTATTCTTCCATAGGCTTATGAATGATATATTTAGTTTCTTTCCTGTCATATGCTAAAGCACTTACTCGTTTAAAGTTATTTTGTCATCTTTAATACGAATATTCTCAGTGACCCATCAAGCTCCTCAGGGTGTTACAGATAGCAAATTAGAGCTGTTGTAATGCTACATTGGAGTTTGTGAAAATGCTCGCCTTTCTATCTCCAGAATAACCATTATTTATAATTTGTATTTTTGATGGTAAAGTGGCAGGTATTAAATATCATGCTTTTAAATTATGTATATATAGTTATCATTCAATAAGCAGGATGAAGATTTCGGGGCATTTTTTCCCCTATGGTTCAAATGTTATCTAGTCATTCTGCAAACTACATGGCACCGATAACAGCTTTAGCAGAAAAGTGACAGGCAAGGTAGATTTATGCAAAAGGCCCAGCTGCAGCCTCTACCTGTTATTCACATAAAACCCAGATTACTAAGCAGCTCTGCTTGAAGAAAGGCAGCCCCATCATTAGCCAAAGCTGGAATATTTGGAATTGGAAAGCTTTACACATACAAAGTCATTCTGTCTTCATGAAACATGATAACCTGATGTTTCATGTATCACAGGACATTTTATATTACAGGGTTGCTCCAGTTAGGAACATTTCTGGAGCAGACATTTGCTTCTGATCTCATCACACTAATACTATATTATTCTACTATATTTCTTTAACTCAGTCCCTATGGAACTGCTCTTGAAAATTACTCAAAAAGAACAGCTGGTGGAAGGTGCAATCCCTTTAAACTTATTGTAATGGAGTGTTTCAATAAATCCCTGTCACACACAACGCTGAGGGGTACATCACTTCAGGCTGAAACTGTTTACAAATAATCCTAAATAGCATAGAATTTGACTGCTGATGCATTTGTGACTTTTGATAGATGTCTTATGAGATCACTTGCTTTTTGTAAATTCTCTCCATCTTTAATTGGCTGGTAGAGAGCACTTGATAAGTGTTTGTACCTATATGATGTAGATCAAAATGGAACCCTCCCAGCCATGATTGCCAACTGCTCTTTGAGCAGGATTCATAAGTCTTGTAGGATGACTCCCAGATTAACACTGTGTTTATCTAAGGTAGCACAATCCTATCCAGCACTCAAATAGCACCCAAAGGGTCCTTGAAACAGACCCCAAACAAGCCATTCAGTCATGCCAGGCATTGTTTCATATACAGACTCTCATAGACTTCAGAAATAAGGATAAGATACTCAGGCATTATTTAAGTCACCAGGGGATATACTGTATTCTATCTCATGGAACCCTATGAGTTTACTCAACAGGCTTGTGTAGATGTTAGGAAAGATAATAGGACCAAGAGTAGGTTTCTATTTCCCAATGAACATAACTGGAATTGGTCCTCAAGAAAGGGGTTGAACCAGCACAACAACATGTCATGCTATCTACTCCCAATCTTCTGGTCCAAATGCATATCATGCTTGATGGTATTGAAAGCCACAAAGGGGGCAAGAATGGATACATCAGGTCTGAATCCTTACTGAAAAGAGTCCCAATAATCAATTTCTTCCAAGGCCCTCTGAAGCTGTTGCATGACTACCTTCAACAGATTCTTCCTAAAAGAAAGGTAAAATGCTACTCGGAAATTGTCCAGTATAATGCAGTACAGTGATGGCTTCTTGAATAGGGGAACCACAGTCTTTAAGAGGTAGAGGAACACCCCCTCGCTCAGAGAAGAATTCACCAGCACTAGAACCCATTCACATGATGTTCTGGGTTGCTTTAACAGTCTAGGAGGGGCATGGATATAAAAGGCAGATGTCTGAGGTCATAGTCCTGAAAACAGGTCCAATAAGTTCAGACCATTCTCAAACAATCAGGCAAGACTTCACCCAATCACCTGCTGGGGACCTGCAAAAGACAGTTTCCAGCAAACCCAAGTGACAGTATCCAACAGATGCTGTGCCAATTCCTCATGTCCCTGTAAGATATTCCTTATTTGGGAGGGTCTGTGTCACCTGAAATAGAATAATGGGGTGGCATTCTCTGGATGCAAAAAAGGCAGAGAAGTAGTGACACTGCTGTTCTTACTGCCACAAGATTGGCATTAGTGTCCTGTGCTCAGTCTAATTCAGTGGTTCTCAACCTTTTCTTCACCACAGACCCCCTTTAAGTATTTTTTGTGGCCACAGACCATGGCCACAGATCTTCAAGACTTAAGATTTAAATCATTTCTTAAAGCCTTTGTGGACCCCCAGTGATGAAAATGTGCCCCCTCCCCAGGAGTCCACAGACCACAGGTCTAGTTCATTCTTTGGTGAGCATCAGTGATGCTAAGACCTTCTGACCAAAGGCAAAAAGGAAATAGATGATTAGATTGATAGGGTGTGTGTGTGTGTGTGTGTGAAAGAGGGGCTTAAGTGGGTCCACAGGAATAAGAGGCAGGACGCGGCAGGAGTAGATAAAACTCTTATTATGTCTACTAAGCAAAAAGCCGCTCAGCCGCAGCAGGCGCTGGCTTTCATAGCCAGCGCTGTCCAGAGCTTCAGCCACTGATGGGACTTTATTTCTCCCACCAGTGGCTGGGCCAATGAGTGAAGTCTGCTAGCCAACTCCACTGTATGGCCATATTTGGTAATACTTGAGAGGGAGGGAGGGAGGGAGAAAGAGAGAGAGAGAGAGAGAGAGATTGGGTCGATTCATTTAAACCACAAATAACTTGTACATTCCTTTCACTAATATCACAATTTCCCATATTTTTCCAAATGTATGGATTTTTATTTAAAACTATAACTGAATTTCAGTTTACATGTTGGCTTGCTTTTGTGAAATTAGGTAGCATGCATTAACAGGAGCTGAACAGATTTATCTCCTATGCATAGTTTACAATTCCCTGTAAAATGAGTTTTAAGGTGTAATTAGGTCCATCCTTTCTTAGCCTTAGCCAGCTTCCTGTTTTAATTTGTCATGTAAAGTGAGAATTTAAGAAGTTTTTGTCTAAAATTTGCTTTGCAAAATGCTATTAACTAGAAGGTCTCTGGATTAATTTAGCAGCGAGGTCTGCTCTTTCAGCCATAAGCCATGCTGTCAGGCAAACCTGATTACACTTTAAGTGGGATGCAAATGAGTTGTGACATTATATCATTTCACATGAAAGGTTCATTACTTGCATTAAGTTGCACAATGCTCTTTCCTAAGCACAAGCTCATTACTTTTTGGGGCAGGAGGTATTTTTTTAACGTAGTTGGATGTGAGGCGGATATTTTCTCTTCTTATGTTCCTTCTTAAATTTAACGTGTTTCTTTAATAATTTAAGCTTAACATTTTTTGAGGTGAGCAAAGGTATAAAGTGAACTAAATTGAGCCAGCACACACACATCACAATTCAGAAAAAACATTTCAGCCATCCACAATGTAATTTTTCAATGTTCCAAAGTACTCAGCAAGAATATCCTATACTGACTGATATAATCTTTGTGACATCATTACTAAAACAGTGTTTTCATTCTCTCATTGGAAAACTTAAGGATTTATTTCTTTATGGAATTTATTGATTTATGTTGGTGTTAATAATAAGTCAGTGTTGACTCCTAGTGATCACATACATTTTCTCCATGCTGATCTATCCTTAATCTGGTTTCCCAGGTCTTCTAGCGATGCATTTCAAGTCACTATAACTGAGCCCATCCATGTTGTAACTGGCTGCCCTCTTTTTTTTCTACCTTTCCCATCATTAAAGTCTCTGAACATCAGAAAAAGGAAACAAATCGTCTGTTCAACATCTTCCAACAAAATGGATAGCTTCATCAAAAGCACTCAATCCAATATAGCACAACCATCACAAACAGGCAGAAGACTAGCAGAGCACACCCATGAACACTTTTTGACCACCACTCAGAAAAATCCTTAATTTCACAACACATGAGTAGATTTAACCAGAGTCCAAAAATGCTAGAGAAGCCTGGAAATCTGGCATCCAGACAAATTGGTCATCAACAGTCATATAGACATAATGTTCATATACATCAACAAGCCAAAAAGGGAACAAGAAGACCTCACCAACTATTAATACCCAGACGAGCAGAGATTAACACCAGGATTAACATCAGTTCAATAATCAAAAGCAATAATCCAAAACCCCAACCAAGAAATTGCTAGTTTATGGTAAACAGCCCGACCAAAGACCCACTAGACCACTCCCACCAACACTGGCAGGGCAAGCCACTTAATATAGACATGTCAAACTAGTGGTCTGTGGACTGGATGCATCACATACAGGCCACACCCACCCCAGCTTCATGAATGGGAAAAACATTGTGAAATGTCACATGACGGCAATGTGATGCAGTGAATTTGACACTCATGAACTAGAATATAAAACTAGAGCAAACCCAACTCCCTACTAGCACTGATGATTACTTAATTTGGATAATGAAGTATCCAACTAAGGTCAGGTAACATTAAGAACTTTTCACTTAAATTATTTTACTTGCATTTACTACTGTTGTTAATGCATTTAGCAACACTCTTGAAACATTAAACCATTGCTAGTTAGAAAGAAAAGGAACTGCAGAAGAAATCTTAATAACTATTTAGTTTCTATTCATGTCTTTGGTGTTTACTGCTCAGACCTAATTATCTGGAGTGAATGTATATTGTAAATATTTTTATCCGCTTTCAGTTATAATGAATTAAATAAAATTAAAGTCTTTTATTGTGAAACAACTGTTTTTTCTCCAAGCAATTGCTTCTGCATCTGTAAGCTATCTCCATCATTTGTGCTCTGCTGAATGCAAATGTACATCAAAGGAAAGATTTGTCCCTAATATAACATGCAGTCATGCTCCCTCCCTACAAAATAAACCATCTTTTCTTCCTCATGGTGGCAACAATATACACACACACAAAAACATACCAGTCATAGGCAAGCAAAATGATTAATGATATATAGCAGAAATCATGATAATTAAACAAGTGGGTTTTTTTTAAGAACAGGTGAAAGTTGAGCAAGTTTGATAAATTTATCAATTGCTTTCGATCACAGTTAAATTTAGTCTTAATTTTCTATCAGTAATGGACATGAAATCTATTTCCACTTAATATTCTTTTACTGCACATAGCAGGGTGAAAAGAAACAACCCTTTTCTTATTATTTTTGCAATTCATGTTTTCTAACTTGAAAGTCCTGTCTTCAAATATACCAGTTATATAGAGACTGAGTATTCCTTGTTTAGGGAAAAGCAAGTATTACTAAATGTAAATGGAGAGGTGTAATGACAGCAGATCAGAGAAGAGAGCCCAAAGATAGGACAGTTTTACTGAAAAAAAAAAAAAACTATGAGAAATTGAAGCAACACTCTAGTTTTATAATGTGCATAAAAGTAGAAGCAATATATTTGTTGCTGCAATTAAAATTTCCAATGACAAGTATATATTAAAAATTAAAAAGATATAAGAGCTCTCATTTGAATCTTAAACCTTAAGTATTAGCATCACAAATCTCTAATCACAATCAGATCTTAAAAGAAAGAAACTTGTGAACTTTTATTTTATTTTTATGAAATTTCAATTGTATTTCCTCAGTTATTTATTTGCTGTAGGTTCAGACATGAATTACTTCCTATCACGTGGTACAAGAAAAGCTTATTTTCAAAAGCATTTCACACATTCCCCAACACATAATATTTCATAGATTTTTTTCCCTTCCTCCTTTCCTTCTTAAATATCATTTTTGAAAAATAATAAAAAAGCTTGTCTCACCAATGAATGTTTCTTTTCTTCTATTCTGTTCTTATGAGCTTTTCATACTTGTGGTTTGAAAATATTAGAGTGGTTGGTCTTCTTGATTGAGTTCCTTCATTTTCTTTCTTGTAGCCATGATATATTTCGATTGTTAGATAATGTTTTGAGCATCAGTTCTCTCAGCAACTGCATTTAGTACTGTTTCACCTGTGACCAGCCATTTTGTGAATCTAGCAATAAGTAGAAAATCTGAAAACATATTGAATGGACTGCCAATTAAACTACAGGGCACTAAAATGCTTCAAAATGAAAGCATTATGGCTTTTCTTGAAATTACTTGCAATTTTCAGAAAGCTAAAGTACTAATCTTCTGAACCTTGTTCATGGCATAAAAATATAACAAAATGAAAAGTAAAACTGTATTTTTGGAGAAAGAAAGACGTAAAAAAAAAGCTTAAATAGAAATAGCCAGTCTTTAACAAGTCACTCTTGCTTTCTAGAAACATGTGAAATAAATATGTAAAATATTATTTTTTTTCTGAAAAATAACATACAAGTTGCATTTTATTTATTAAAAAAACATTTTTTCACGTTGCACGGCCCAATTTATTAATTAAATCACTCTCTCCTATAAACTTCCTCCTGCAAGTTGAAGCTTGTTTGTTCTAGACACCAACCTAAAGCTTAAATATTAATATTTAATTTTGGAATGTTGGAAGATATTTAGTCATTACCTTTACCAAGACTGTTGGACTACAATAACATTTTCTCCTGGGAATCATATAATACTAAGCAATCAAAAAACAGGACAAATTATAGTGACCCTAATAATTCCACATATATTCATAGCCCAGAGTGCTATATTAATATGTAGTTTGTGGAAGGAGAAGGTAAACACTTCCCCCTTTTTTCAGGGACACCATCAGCAAGTACATGATCCTAAAGTCAGTTCTATGTATTAATCATAAAAATACTGTACATTTACTTGTCATCTTTGTTTTATATGGTATTAAAAAGGGAATGAAGTTAATCACTGTGCCAGGATGAGTGCTGAATGATTCTCCCAGACATGCTATATGGCCACCAGTTGCTTCTCTGGGTAATTTACAAGCTTCCCTGCTGTATGATAAAGCACAGGTGCTCAAGCTGTCACCTAGAGCAATGATTTATTAGCTTTTGGAGTACTACAGTCCTTATGTAGCAGACATAAAAATCAAGTGAATGTATACAGAAATAATACGTTTTCCGAAGATGACCCATGGAGACTCTTTAACTGCTCCTGCCCTTTTACTACCACTGTTGGTTTTGCCATCTCTTCTCATTATTTCAAAACCCAGGATTCACATTCTGTCTTAATTCGTAAGCAGCCAAGGCTGCTTCGGTGTTAGTTTTATTGCTGTGGATATCTACTTGAAATGTCATACCACTAAGGAGCCAAGGATAACACAGAAAAGAAGAGACACCCTGGGGCAAAATGGGATCATCAAGAAATTTTGAAGGCTGCAGCAAATCTTTTCTAATCTGTTTTTCTTTTTGGCATCATTGGCATATGGAGGTAATTTGTCTGTTTTCAATCCAGTCAGAGCATATTTTTTTTTACATGAGAAAGCTTTTTCAAGCAAATCTATTCAAAAGTCTCATCTTCCAGCATGCCTGACAGTGACGGCCAATCAAAGCCATTGTTTGTTGATTATTTGAATACCCTTTGAACATAGTCAAGAAATCTTTAATTACTATTAAATGCTGGCCAAGTATGGACAGAGTGGGGAAATTCTGTCAATCAAAGTATAAGAGTAGTGTGGATGTTGAATTTTAATGAGATTTTTTTTCCTAATGAGATGTTATTTTAGGAAAAATAAATAGAGCAAGGTGAGTTAAGTATTAATAGAGAAGACATTCAAAGAAGAAAAACATGGTAAGAGCACAAGTCTTGCTAACAAAAGGAGAACATTCATGACTGAATTGATAATTTTCTATCTCACTCAGAGTTTTAATTCTATGTGTGGTCCTGTCATAGTTTTGTTTTGAAAGACAAATCATTTCACCGAACAGTATTACTCTAGTCTTATGGAATGCAATCCTTTTCTAAGCATAATGAAACTGCTTACAACCCACCCACATAATTCATCTGTTGACTTTTCTTAGTACATTTTTAGTATCAGTGTAAAGTAACAAAGTTTATTACAATACTGCAATAGTATTGTACTGTAAAGGTAAAGGCAAATTTTTGGAAACCTGGAGCCTTGACTCTTTACATCAGTCTTGTATTTTCCAGATACATTAGAAGCACAATATTCGGTATTTATAAATTAGAACAGCTGGGAATTGTTTGAATCCCTCACATGTACAAAAAATTGAGAGAGTTTTGTTTAGATGATCATTAAAAATGTTTATTCAGTTGATTCATCTGTCCAGGAAGATCAGCCAGTTCTACATGGTACAGTACTTCTTTTTACTTTGGTTGAATCTGTCAGCCATATACTCAAAGGGTCAGAATCCTAGTAATATGATTTAATATGTGGCATGTGGGAAAGCATATGCATAATTCACTTTTATCCAGGATTTTTAAAAAGAAGTAAATTCTATGTAATAATCTTATATTGTTTGATTATCCAACCTTTGGAGTATTTCGCCCCTAGTGCACAAATTAGCGATACACCACAGAGGTCAATATGTGCTGGCATCAATTTATGAAGGCTTTGCTCCTTGACACTACAATAAATAAAGGAAGATTTGCTTTGGTTTGACAGCTGATGACCCTCATTTTGTCAAAGACCTAGGAGTATTTATCTCAAATGATCTAAGCCCCAGAGCTCACTGTAACAGCATTGCCAAAAATTATTTAAGAGTTGTTAATCTTATTTTGTGAAGCTTCTTCTCCAGCAATATCAAATTGTTAACTAAGGCATACAAAACTTTTGCCAGACCAATTGTTGAATACAGCTCATCCAACTGGAACCCACACTGTATATCGGACATGAGCACAATTGAGCGGGTTCAGAGGTATTTCTCAAGAAAAGTACTTCACTTCTCACTTACAATAGAATTCCCTATGCCTCCAGGCTTGAATTTTGGGACTGGACAATCTGAACACCTAAGGTCTGATCTAAGCATAGTTCACAAAATTGTCTGCTATAACATCTTGCCTGTCAACAACTTCTTCAGCTTCAACCACAATAATACTTGGGCAAACAACCAAAACAAACTTAAGGTAGACCGCTCCAAACTCAGTTGCAAAAGATAATTCAGCAACAGAGTGGTCAATGCCTGGAATGCCCTACCTGACCCCATTGTTAAAGCCTCAACCCCTCATAGCTCAATCTCAAACTGTCTACCATGGACCTCATTCCATTCCTAAGATGTCCATAAAGGGGGCATGCATACGTGCACCAGTGTACCTACCATCCCTGTCTTACTGTCCCCATTTATCTGTATTTACTTCCTTTGTTCATGTTTATGTTCATACCTAAAGCAGAACCTAACATTCTTTGGTTCATCAAATGCCATTTTATTTCATATTGCTGTATTTGTTCTTTACTATCTAGCCAATCTTGGCTAATCCTGAAAAGAAAATCTAAATAGACCCTATTATTGCTTGGATGGAGATAATTAAAATATTCCATGGAATATCCCTGGAGAAAGGGCATATTACTTTTGTACTAATTTTTGGAAAAATTACATGGACATAGAGTGAGTATGTCTTGAATTTGAGTTGACATTATTTATAGTCTTGCAACATGAATAGTTAGGTCTTTGCTGTTTTCAGCTTTTATTTTAATTGACTAATATTTGTAATTTAAAATATATTATATTGGGTTCATAATTTTAGAGATTTGTTTAATGATAGAATTTAAAATATTTGGTAATGTATTGTTTGAGAAAGCACATTTTTAATTCCATAAATATGCAACTTTGTTGCAAAGAGAGAAATTTTAATATTCATTCAAGAACATTTGAATAAGGCTTTAAAAGATATAAAATCCAACAAAATGAATGTGAGATGGAACACAGATTAAATTAAGTCAAAGTTGCTAGACTCATAATTTGGCTGTGATGATACTAAAAAGAAAGAAACAGGTTGTAAATAAAAGAGACAAGGTTGTTTTTATTGTACAGGGATTCGCCAAGAGATGAGAATCAGTTAGGAAATGTTGGGACACTTCTCATGTTTTGGCTGGAACTAAACTATATTCATTTAAGTAGAGGATCTCTATAAACATAACTCACCAAAACGAGAAAGGTGATAAAAAGCCCTTTTTTAAAAAAGCAGGGATAAATTACAAAAAGCTCTTATCCTAGTTTCAGATGAAGTGGGTTTATATAATAAATATTTTTGTAACATTTAGTTACCTTAGTCCAGACAGCTCAATTAGGCCGTTACAATAAAATACTGTACAACTTTGTGCACTTTTGAGCACTTAACGTGACTGAAAGGCTGTTAGCAAGAAATCTCAGAATAGGTGCTGTCGAGTGTTTAAGGAAATTGAATTGGCACACTGTTCTGAAAACTAGTAGATAGGATTCTTGGGTAATTTAATTATATTGTCATTCTGAAGTTTCTTTTCTTAGTTAATATGGTGCAATACTAAAAAGGAGGAGGAGGATTTTGTCAAGCATGATGACTGCATTCAAAGTGTCTCAAATCATGACCAGTTAGGAATAGCCCCTATTGTGGATGAGGGGCCAATTGGAAAGTGTACTAAATATTGTGTATGCAGAAGCATAGCTCATATTTCACAAAGAATGGGAAGGCGCTTTCAGATTAAGGCTTCACTTACTCTCTTTCAATTCTTAAATGTTATGAAGAAAGGATTGAGCTATTTTACCACCATTTCCACCACAGTAGTAGAACTGCCAAAGAAGATCTAAAAGTGATTCAGAGTGTCCGAACTGGGCAAGCTGCATATCTTCAGCACTTTGATGAAGAGAACCATATTGTTTTCAGAATGCAGACTGTCTCCTTAAAGAAAAGCATGGCTCCAATAAAGTGAATATTTGTAGCTCAGAGTTGGAGTGAGAGGTCCTTGGTGCTCCTTAACCAAACTAAGTAATAGCATCAAAGCTAGTAAGGAATGGGATTTGCTTTCAGTTTATATTCTAGTGGCTTGCCCTGTCAGTGTTTGTGGGGGTGATCTTAGTGGTTCTTTAGTTGGGCTGTTTCTGTTGGCTTGTTTGGCACTTCTTTGATTGGGGTATTGTTTACTTGCTTGTTGGTGTGTCTGCTAACTGGTGTTCATGCTTCTGTTCTGCCAGTTTTCTGCCTGATAAACAAACAGAAAACTGACAAATATTCTGACAAAAAAAATTGGCAAAGATTTGTCAAAAAACTGAAAAAAATTTCTGACAAATATTCCAATAAAAGATTTAGACAGAAGACTGGCCAAATGCATCCCTGAATACCAACTAACAACTAAATTAGATGAAAATTATTTAATTTCATGACACATGGATATACTTAACTGTAGTTTCAAGTGGAAAACTCTGATCATCCTAAACCAAAACAAGTCCCAAATTGGAATTAATATAGCTTGCTGTACCAACAGGGTGTGAGAAATACAGAACTGGATCTCAAGGTATATCATGTAGAGGTTGCAAGAAGCTACAGTACTATATTCAAGAACACCGTATGACTTTTCTACAAAGGCTTATATGGTAATGTTTAAATTCCATCACAGATAAATTCCATGTTCGGGAGAAGGAATTTAGAACAATGCTTGCTGGTTAAGTTCCAATAGACATACATGTATTTTGGTTCCTTGTCCTTACACAATAATAGCACACACCCTGCTTAATTTTCTGGATTGCTTTGTGTTCTATTTTGCTTTTCAGTTCTTAGTTGTTAGTATTTTTGTGTGTTCTAGTACATTTACTTAATTAGTCAGCTCTTAATTGGTTTGGACATATCATGATTCTAAAATACTTTGAACTGGAACTATAGCAAAAACTATTGTGCTTGATCTGTATTATGGAATAACCTTATCTATACCATCCATAGTCTTCTGGTTGCTGGTCAAATAATTTGATTTGTAGGTAGACACTTTTATTTTAAAATCAATGGTTACAAAGAGAATTCTGTATGATTTGAAAAGAAATTAGATCCCTAAATGAGGGAAATACCAATTTTACCATGGAAATCAAGAAAAAGGTTATCTTTTCTATGTATAGATAATAAGATAGATTCTTATCAGAAATGGGAGCTATCCATATGCAGCCTTCTACAACCACTGTATCTTACAATTTGTTAGATTCTTCCAAATATCTGTTGGAAAAGACAGACAAACAGCAAATGGTAATGATAATTTACGCTGATAGTAGTTGTAGTTGTTAGTTTTCTATTGTCATATCAAATTGAAATTGTTCTTCCCTGACTAATACAGAACAGCCATGAAGAAAGTTTGCAGAGCAATTGCTATTGCAATAATGTCCTGTCATATGCACAATATAAAAGATATTGTCATCAAACATTATTTTCTAATGTGCACATTAAATGGATTGAAGCCTTTTTAATAATATTTTCTTCTTGCATAGCAAGATAAAATGTCAGTGTTTTCTGTGTATTTGGCAAGTAGAAACAGTCACTTTTATATAAACATTCATTTTTATCATCGTTTTTGTTGTACTGCAAATATTCAGACGGTATGTGTTCCAAAGGTGCTTTTCAGGAGGCAACTGCACTTTCTTGTTTTTTCTTTTGAAAACATTTCTCTTCTCATCAAAGAAGCTTCTTCAGCTCTGTCAGGATAGTGGGGAATGGAAGGATTTAAATTTCTTATGGACAGCTTCTTCCACACTATTCAAAGAGTGTTCATCCCAAATTGTATAGCTATTGTATTGTACTGCAAATTTACTGCAATTGTATTGCAGACTACAGGAACCAGGAGCATTACTCAGGTGACCCTGAGGACACAAATACACTTCTAAGTGCTTCAATGACTCTCTAAAAGGATACAAATTACCAGTTGTCTGTAAGGAATATAAATTCTTCCATTCCCCACTATCCTGTCAGAACTGAAGAAGCTTCTTGGATAAAAAGTGAAATGTCTTCAAAAGAAAAAATAAGAAAGTCCAGTTGCATCCTGAAAAAGCACCTTTGGGACAACTATAACCTGGATTACTGTGAATCTCTATAGAACTGATTTCTGGCTATAGGGTGTGGTGCTCATCTCTGTCACAAAGCCGAGGAGCCAGTGCTCTCTGAAGATGTCTCTGTGGTCATGTGGCCGGCATGACTAAATGCCGAAGGTGCACGGAACTTGTTACCTCCCACCAAAGTGGTCCCTATTTTTCTACTTGCATTTTTACATGCTTTCGAACTGCTAGGTTGGCAGAAGCTGGGAAAAGTAATGGGACCTCACTCTGTTACACGGTGCTAGGGTTTGAACTGCCTAACTGCCTAAATATATAAATATATATGCAAATTCTTTTCTCCTCCTATTTTTCCCACAACAGTAATCCTATGAGGTGGGTTGGCTGAGAGAGAATGACTGACCTGAAGTCACCCAGTTGTTTTTTCATGTCTAAGGCAGGAACTAGAACTCATATTATCCTGGTTAATAGCCTGGTGGCTTAACCACCAGACCAAATTGGCTGGTGTTTTGTTTGTTTTTGTCTTTGGTGAAGGTTTCAGTTCTCTGTTTTTCACACAATGGAAAAACAAATACTGCAAATTAATAATGAAAAAAAGTTGCACTTGTGACTAGATATAGTTGTCAGCTTCTGAATATTCAGATAGCATCTGTCCTTTGATATTGCACATTATACATTTCTGTATAAATGAAATAGAGAATAACATTCAAACAGGAGAAAATGTGACTTAACTTTTAAAGCTTTTAAAGTGCCTAGGAGTGAATGTATGTTTTAAAATGCAATAAATCCCATTTGGCTGCCTGAATGAGTGAAGACAAGTAGATAAGAAGCAGTATCAAAGGGCCACTGCAGAGTTGTATTTTACTGAATGACACATTACAAGCCAGTTGATATATAGGGTCAGACTACAGGAGGCACATTGTTCACTTTATTAAAGCTGCCATTTGTTCAAAAGCATAAATGCTAAAATATCAAAGCTTTAGCATCAAAACTTTTTTTAAAAAAAAGTTTTATTGTTTTTAAGACAAACAGAGACAAACACAACATCAAAACATCAAGCCATCTTCCATATATGTACATACAGTGTGCCTGTTGGTTTACAAATTGTTTCGTGCTTCCACTTCATAGTCTTCACTTAAAATTACATTGTATATGTTCTCATATTGTCAATCAAATATTCCTAAATGCATTAATATCACTGTTAATCAATCATTTGACTATGCTATTATTCATTCATGTTTTACAAGATAATCCATATTTTACTTAATTTGTTTTATGACAGTTCATATTATCATCTCAAATCTATCCTATAATCATTTTGTAGATATAATAAAAATACATCTTTATATATTCATTATGTTCTAAAAATCTATATATTTCATTATCATGTTTTATTGTCTAACCATTGATAGAACAGATCCCAAATTTTATAAAATTGTTTATCTTCTTGTTCTCTAATTTCAAATGTCAATCTACTCATTTCAGCACATTCCAATATTTTCTTAATAACTTCCTCCTGTGTTGGTATTTTCTCATTTTTCCAGTTTTTAGCAAATACGATCCTAGTCACTGTTAATACATTTACAATCAAATATTGCAATTCTTTATTGTATATTTCAGGTACAATCCCCAATAAAAATATCTCTGGTTGCAAGTCTTTATGCTTTTTTGTCATTTTTTCAACTACGTGTGCATTTTAGTTCAATGTTTTTTGGCATACACACACGTCCACTATATATGGTAATATGAGCCAGGTACCTGATTACATTTCCAACATTTTTCAGATTTGTTCTTGAACATTGTTGCTATTCTTGTTGGGGGGAAATGCCACCTGTAAAACATATTATACGAATTTTCTTTATATGCTGTTGACATTGTCATTTTATAATTTTGAGACCACAATTTTTGCCATTTCTCTAGATCAATCCCATATCCAAAATTCTTCCCCCAAACAATCATTGTTTCTTTGACTTGTTGTCCTTCTAGTTTAATTTCTAATAAATATCCATACAAATTTTTAATCACCTTTTCATCAGTACCTGTCAAAATCTTATCTAAATCAGTCAATTTCTCATAGAAACCTTCTGTTTTAGAATCTTTATCATACCTAGAATGTATTTTTGTATATGAAAACCAATTCATCTTTATACCTTGTTCCTCTAGTTTTTGCATAGATTTAAGTTCATCCTTTTCATTCAATATTTCACCATATCTGTTTGTTCCTTTTTGTATATTATAGGATAAGAAAATGCTTCAATAGTCGATAGCCAGACTGGAATTTTCAAATAACATTGCCTTTTAGTCTTCTCCCAGTTTAACCACAGAGATTGCCGTATATAATGTCTTCTAAAATACCCCTGTGTTTTAGTTCCTTTATACCATAAAAAAGCATGAGACCCCAACAACAGATCATGTCCTTCTAATGTCAACAATCTAGTGTTTCTTAATGTTATCCATTCCTTAACCCACATCAAATTTGTAGCTTGGTAATACAACTCCCAATTAGGCAAACTAAATCCTCCTCTTATTCTGGCATCTTGCAAAAGTTTTAATTTTATTCTCGCTTTCTTACCTTGCCATATATATTTCAACAGAATTTTATTTAAATCTTCAAAATAATCTTTTCCAAGCCTAATTGGAATTGTTTGGAACAAATATAAAATTCTGGGTAATATATTCATCTTTTTTGTTGTTGTAAATTTTATTTGAGTTTTCAAAAAGAGAAAAAAAATACAAATAACATCTTTTTTGAAAGTAGCATAATCCTGGGTTACATTTCTTCGTACAGACACAAATTCAGGTTCATGCTCATTTTTATATTCTATTCCATATCTTATTACTATTTTACATTTTCTGCATAGCTTCTCCCCTCTTTTAATTTTCTCAATTTTATTTTAATTATCTCATCTCAATTCACATCGTTGTATTTATATTTTTTGTCTGTCCTGTTTCAATTATCTTTTATCTTTTCTCATTAAACAAAATTTCTCCTGTAGTTACTGATTGGAGTATGACGCCTTTATATCTTTTCTGTAAAGTTATAACATTCAATCTAATACATAACTTCCATTCGGATTCTGCTTGGTACATTCTTAAAATACACGCTGTATTCTTAAAAAAAGAAAAAAATTATAAATGTATATAATTAAAACAACGTTCCATTCCAATTCAATTCTATCATTAATATTAATATTCATTAAAGTCTTAACATCTTCAACATTACTTTTCAATTAAATATCATACTTCTATCGGAACAATTATAAGCTTTCCATAGTTAATTCCCCCCCTTTACTTATATTTTATAAAACATTAACTAATTAAAATGTTTCCGTTCCTTCCTAATGCAATTTTCTCATTTATTTTATTTCACTTTTTTTATTCACAAACATTTCACTAAATTACACTATTTTATCCTTCATTTTAATCATACATTGTTTCCAATTTTCTAAAGTTATTTCTATTACTAATATAACAATACAACCTTATGTACCTTTACAGAATCCCTTTTTCAGTTAGATTTTCACCCATTATCTCTAAATAGGTCCTGTTTCTCTATATCTTGCTCCGGTCCTTTGTAACTTCTTTTCCTTTCCTTCTTCCCTCTCTTCTTCTCTCTTCCCTTTTTACCCCCTTGTCTCTCTACCTCTATTTCTTTCTTCTGTATTCCCCTTTTCTGTTGCTTTCCAGTATTATACTTATTTTTTGAATTATTTTTCTTTTCTTTGGTTGTTTTTCTAAGTCTTAAATTCTCCATTCTCTTTCCCCCCTTTCCTTTTTCTTCTCCACATAAAATTGCTTGTTCATTAAAGATGGCTTCTTCTTTGTCCCAGTCGTCTTGTTTTGCAGTCGTTTCTTGTTGTTTCTCATAGTTCCAAATCTACATTTCTAAGAATTGAAAAATGAAGCCAAAAGAACCCTTCCCTTCTTGTGCATCTTCTTTGTACTTTTTAAGTTCCATTTTCAATTCATCCAGAAGTGGTGCCATTGTATAAATTTTTAAACAACCACCCAATTAATTTTAGTCATTCCAATATAATAACCAAAAATCCAAAGATCACCAAATAATCCAAATACATGCAAGCTGTTTCTTTTTGCTCTTTTTTTCACTTTCTCTTCCTGGGGTTACTATTTAGTTACAAAGTTTCAGTTAAAATATATCTTTTAGAAGTATTGTTGGAGTTTTACTTAGATTCTTTTTAATTCCAGGCAGTCTCCTCCCTCTTCCAGGTCCTGCCCTTATTCTTTTTCTCTCCCTTCCTGCTTATGAATTTTTTTTTTAATGTCCAGAAATCTTTATTATCCCTTTGGCATTTTGTTTTATTTTCAGCTTAATTGCCTATTGATGTCAAAGTGGATTTTTCTGATTTCTTATTTAAGTCTCTTAGTTGTCAGTATAGAGAAGGAGAGAGAAGAAAAAAAAAAAGCCAAACCTTTCCCTTTTCAATTTCCTTCTTTGGGAGCGATGTTATTTTTTGTAAGTTTAAATTCCAGGGTACCTTAGTTTTTGCTTTTACAATTTAACCCAGTCAGCCAAAACTTTCACGTCTTATCTTCCTCCTGCATATTCTTTTCCGGTCAAGTTCTTTTTTGTGGTGGCCATTTCTGACCACCGCTGCAACTGCCTTCGGGAAAGGGAGTAATGGCCAGCTAAGGAGGAGAGATGCAGCTCTCCTCGACCCTGCTGGCAGTCTCCCCCTCTTCACCACCTCTACGGGGTGGCTTAGCCCCGAAACCAGCCGGCTCAGGGCGTTCCAGCGGCGAGCCCAGACAGAAACCACGCACGATTGTGGATTTCTGTCTGTCGCCAAAGAGACTTCAAACTGGAAGCTTGGTAATATATTCATCTTGATTGTTGATATTCTCCCTATTAATGACAGTTGTAAATTTTCCCATTTCGCCGAGTGTCAACACTTATTTTTGTTGTAGGGAAGAAAATATTGATTAATACAGATAAATAATATTGTTTTATTCTCTTCTAACACACAAACACATAAAAAGTCCCATAGTCTTTAAGAAATGAAACCAGCAGGATCACTGAATTTGCATAAATCTTTGTTTTTTTAAAAAATTAAAGTTTCTAAATATGCGCACTCTTACTCTAAGTTTGTCTACATTATTTTTATAGTCCCATATAATTATACTATTAAAATCCTCAAATCTACATTTCATTTCTTTGTTTCTTGCACAAAAGTCAAAAGTTGTTTCCAAGTAGAAATAAAATTGGTATTTTTAAAATCAAATCATTATATTTAATTTCATCATCTCCATCTTTTCCATCAACTTCACTATCCATTCTTTCATTGCAGGTATTTGTAAATCTTTCCCTCTTTGTGCATGTAAAGTTTTCTTGCTGCTCTCATATACAAAAGCAAAGTTCCCTAAGATGTTTCCATTTGTTTGTCTATTAAACTCAAAAGAAAAGTCTCTGGTTTCAATTGTACATTCATTTCTGAAATTGTCTAAATCAGAATACATACTTGATCCAAATATTTTATAGCTTCCTTGTATATCCACCAAAGCTGAAAAAAAGTATCGTCAATTTGATTAGATTTCCAATAAATATTTTAAATGCCCTGGTACATTTTTAACAATTTATCAGTGTTATATACCGTCCTTCTTCTCAGATCTTCTCAAATGTCTAAGAAATTTTTTTTATATATGTCACTGCACAGTGTATTTCTCATATGTTACAAGAGAACAACTTTATGAATTTTTAGAGAAGCATTGAAAAGTTTATTGATAATATCGTTCATATCTTTCAATATGTAATATGAGTCCCACTTTTAGTATGCAAAAGGAGAAATAGAGAAACTTGAAACTTATTTATTTGTTTTCAAATTTATATCCCATCACAAGCATAGGGTTCCCCCCCCCCCAATGTGGAAGGGCAACCTGCTTAGCAAAAATACAGGCACCTCTCCCCCCCCCCCCCTCGTCATTTGAACTTTTTTCTAGCATCAGCATGGCAGAGTGGCTGATAAAGCTGCAACCTTGATACAGGTATGAGAAGAGATGAGGGAAAATAAGTGTGTTTCAGATCTCTGCAGCTACAAACTGAGAGGAAGAGCCAAACAAAAGAAAGCATTGGTCCTTCAGAAGAAGTAGATTATCCAAAAGAGAAGAAAAAAATTTGCCAATGATGCAAATACTAATCAACCAACCAATCAAGGCAATTTTAAACACAATCCCACAGAATACCACAAGATTTGGTTCTGAGTAAATGTACCTAGAATGGAAGTAAATTACCCCAGTCATTATAACTGAATGGTGTTATATACCGTCCTTCTTCTCAGACATTTGGCAGACTTTGGCAGACTCCTGGCCCTATACATTTCTTGTCAATGTATAGATATAGCGAAAAAGGGACGCGGTGGCTCGGTGGCTAAGATGCTGAACTTGTTGACAAGAAAGTTCAGTGGTTTGAATCCCTTATAGAATATAAGGGAGTGATAGAGAGAGGAGGTTGGGGATAAAAGAAATATACAGGCCAAACAAGGCAAAGCACAACATCAAAATGGTACAAGAGCTGTACATGTTGGCCATTAACTGAAAAAGAAGTCTCAGAGAGAGAAGATAGAATAGGCTCAAGAAAGAATCTTTATGCATACTAGCAACAGTATACAGAATAGTATACAGTTAATTGTAAGAAAGCATTAGGTAATAGAGTAATAGGTAGTATGGAACATAGTAATATAGTATATTGAATAGTAATAGTATAGACTATAGTAATTGTCATAACAAAAGTAATAGTGTAGAAATTGTCAATGTATAGATGTAGCGAAAAAGGGACGTGGTGGCTCGGTGGCTAAGATGCTGAATTTGTTGACAAGAAAGTTCAGTGGTTTGAATCCCTAGCACCGTATAACAGAGTGACCTCCTGTTACTTGTCCCAGCTTCTGCCAATCTAGCAGTGCGAAAGCATGTAAAATGCAAGTAGAAAAATAGGGGCCACTTTGCTGGAAAGCATTCTGTGAGCCTTCGGTGTTTAATCATGCTGAACTGGCTCATCGGCTTTGTAACAGAGATGAGCACTGCCCCAGATGAGATGAGCCGGAAATGACTAGCATGTAAGTGCGAGGGAATCTTTACCTTTACCTTATACAGTGGTAGAATTCAAATTTTTTACTACTGGGTTGGCAAGATTCTATGGGTGTGGCTTGGTGGGCATGGTGTGGATTGGTAGCATGGTAGGGGAAGGATACTGTAAAATCTCCATTCCTACCCCACTCCAGGGGAAGGATACTGTAAAATCTCCATTCTCTCCCCAGTCCTGGAGGAAGGTTATGTTCTGACCAAGCTTCCTGAGACATTAACAAACACACGTTAGTCCCAAAAACCTTTTGTCTTATTTCAAAGGTTGTGAATTGTAGTCATTCACAGCCGGTAATGAGTCTCAAACAATTTGTAAATAGTCCCACAGAAGTCTGCCAAAGTCCTTTGGGATAAGTCTGATAAGAATGCACCTTATCTTTCTGACATCAATGATGCCAATGACTAAATTGCCAATTAGTTATACAAGACCAAATGGAGCAAAAATTCAACACGGAGCTTCAGATTTCAAACCGACTAGTACAAACAAAGTTGTTTCCTGCAAAGGTTCATGTCCCTTTCCTCCTTCTTTATGTCTTAAGGAAGGCCAATCAGCTCCTAGCCTTACTTCTGAGTCACCCTTTTTGTCTTAACTGCTCTTGCCTTCTGGCAACTCTGTGCACATGAGCACTGGTAACAGGCTCCCTCTGTTCCTCTGCCTCACTGCTGTCAGATTCTGGAGGCTCTGGAGTCAGCACATGACTCCCAGATGGTCCTGGCCCTATCTTTGTGTCGTACACAGAACCCTCGTCTGCATCTTTCCCAGACTCTCGGACTGACGCATGTCCCTCCCCACTTTCCAACTCTGCTGCCAGTTCCACCGCCTGCTGGTGGACCGCAACAGGTTACTGCAAAATCCCACCCCACCCCCACTAACTTGCTTTCCAGCTCCGTTCTCCTGTGCAGGGCAACAAACCCAGCCAATCAGCTGGGACTTGGGAGGCAGAGAATAGATGGGGGTGAGACCAGTCAGAGGTGGTATTTGCTGATTCTCTGAACTACTCAAAAGTTCCACTACTGGTTCTCAAGAACTGGTCAGAACCTGCTCAATACCACCTCTCATCTTATGGATATAGCAATAAAACAGAGTATAGCACTTACATTTCCCCTTTTAAAAATATATAAACTAAAACATCTTTTAGGAACACATAAAGGAATCTGCCATGGCCCTACTCAAAGCTGCATTAATTCTTATGCCAGCCTTCCATGTCCTATGTCTATCATTCTCAAAATTCACAGGGAAGACAGGCATCAGCTGTGTCATTTAAGAGTGAGAGTTTGGACTGAAGTTATCTAGAAAGCAATTGGCCAAGGAAAGTAAATCATAATGCTAAACTGACATTTAGTTTAAGTGAATCCTTGTGTCAGAATTTTGTTTCCATACAACTGCTATCAAAACCAGAAAGCTGACATTCAAAGAATGCGAACATGCAGCCATCTTCAACAGGCAAGATGAGGGCAAGTGAAAAAAAAAAGTCAACAGCTTCTAGAGGAGGGGTCCCCAAACTTGGCAACTTTAAGACTTGTAGGCTTCAACACCCAGAATTCTCCAGCTAGCTGTGGGAATTGAAGTCCACAAGTCTTGAAGTTGCCAAGTTTGGGGACTCCTGTTCTAGAGGCAGTACAGTAAAAGGGTATTAAAATTTTGAAATACAATAAAATATAAATTCTACCCCATTTTGCCTGCCTGGTAAGAGGCCGTCATCTATCTGATATAGCTAGTCTCTTATAATTATTAGACAACCTATGCCCCATTGGGTCATTGTTTCAGAGATATTTTCTTTCCCAAATAAAGAAACAGAATGACCACAAAAAAGCAGTGGGAATGAGACCAGCTTACAACTTCTTCTGGCTTCCCCTTGAATTTTCTTGTGGGATGTTGGCAGGGAACATGAGAAATCTTTCTCCCTCCCTGCCAGAACCTACAAGGCCAAGGCCAGCAGCAGAGAGCATTGGCAGAGGATGTAAGAGATACTCCACAGGTTGGGATAATATATGGGGGGATTGCATGGATTGGGAAAAATTCCTGAGTGAGCCTGGGTGTGTATGCATGTCATTGAAGGTGATGACACCTTCAATGCTAGCCATACAATTAGGCAATATGGTTGCATAGTACTTTTCCTTTCTATATCTATGCAGCATGAAACACAAAGCAAGAAATATTCTCAGATTGTTATATATAAAGGGCTATGATGAAATAAATAGAACTTCACAATTTGCTACCATGAAAGCAGGAAATTATGGATTGGTAGATGAAAATGTTGTTGAGAATTTGCAAAGGTTCATAAGCGATGAGGTGGATGTTCTCTATTATTTTAACTTGGCAAGTGCATTGATCTAAATTAAATCCACCTGTAATAAATGCATTATAGATTCTTGAAGTATCTAACTATGCTTCTCGTCTGATTTCCATTTTTCATCTACTGGCTAACATAGATTGCTTTTGACATAGAGTTGGATTAATGGCTAAACAGAAAGCTTTTGGCAATAAACTAGGGGCCACAAGTTGATTACTCTTATCTGATTGTGCTAACTTTTGCATGTATCCCTTATAAAAATGTGTCAGATTTTTACACTGCGTAAAAATACAAAGGAAAATTGTTGTTGTTAAAAATACATTTCTGAGTGCATATTTTTTAAAAATAACATTAGATAAATCACCCCCCCCCCTTCCTTCACTCCCCACTCCTCCTTTATTACTCTGAATTATGGGAAGGTTGAAGGGTAGTTACAGTATGCATGCTGATCCTCATATTGTGTTTTTCTTTGATAGTCTTCTCAATATCTAACATAAAAATGTAAATGAAGTTGCCATTTCCTGAATAGCTCTGATGACCAAGTTGCCATGGTGACAACTGAACATACAGGTTCATGAGATAGAACTAGCAATAGAGCTTTTGAACTGTAATCATTCTGCACCTACCTCCCCAATATTTCAATATCACTTCAGTAAATTGAATTCCAGTCAGTTGCCAGTCCAGCACATCTCAAAAGGTTTTCCTCAACAAAAAATTGCCTCTTTGTTGTAAACATCGAGGCTCATTTAGTACATGAATCTTCAGATTGTTACCATGCTCTCTGTATAGTTATATTTTACAATAAGCAATATTTGGCTGTGAAAGTGAGAAGCCTACAAATACATTTCAGGTTTGTGTCTTCCTTGCTCCCTTGTCCTCACAAAAGTCAGTAAATCTACTTTGAATCCTGTTGATTCCTATGACTTTATGTCAATGTAGTCCAGGAATGGGGAACTATTGCCCTTTTATGATTTGTAGACTTTAACTCTAGAATTCCTGAGTCAGCCATGCTCAATTCTGGCAGTTGAAATTCACAAGTCATAAAGGGATGATAGTTCCTCATTTCTGATGTAGTTCAATTTGATCTTGCCAACAATAGTAGCTTGACATTGTTTTTTTCTGGGATCTCTTCCCCCCATTTCCAAATCTGCATTAAAATTCTGGGATTTATTGATAGTTTTCCATTCAATATAGAGCAAGTCTGATATTCTTTAACTTTTTGAAGTCACCCACATTTATTAGTTGCTGTCACTTCCTGTTATCTCTAGCTTTATCTACATATAGACATCTATATCTCTATAGTATCATCTATATCAGAAATGTCCAACTCATGACCCAAGGGCTTCATGTGATCCTGGATGTAATGAGATCACAAAAGGATTGTAAACTTTTAACATTATTATGTGACTTAAACATATTAACTATACTCGCTCGATACCTGTGCTTCAGTACGAAACTATGTGGTTGGGCTTAGTTTTTGGGGAAGAAAATAAAGGGAAAGAATTCTGCCTCTGCCTACCAGCATCCATTGGTATTCATCTGGCTAGCGTCCAGTGTGTGAGAAAGTTGAGAGCTGTTTGGAAACTGAAATAGTATTGGCTGTGTGAGCAAGAAGGAGACAGCAAGGAGCCTGGATGTGGCTTAGCTCAACTGTCCTGTACTAAAGCTGCTTGGTGCTGTGAAACTAAACTGAAACTGAAACTCTACTCCTCTGCTTGTGTTTTGCATTTGGAACAGATTTTTTTCAGGTGGGGAGGGGGAAGTAGAACTCCTTAGCATCAGAGTGTGTTAATAATAATATATGAAATACTAATGCTCTGATGGTCATTTCAAAAAATCCTTTCTTAGTGAACACCTAGAAGCCAAGAGGAAAATATGTGTCAAATTTCAAGTTTGTAGACTTTACGGTTCTGGAGATTTTGTGATGATGCGTGGGAGGTATTTTGCTTATATATCTATAATTATACATTTTATATGCAGATCAAGATAATCCATCTTTGCTCAGTGAGGCCCAGGAAAACCAAAAGATTGGAAATCCACAATCTATATCAATCAAGACTTGCAAAAACACACACTCACATCTTTAGCAGAGTATTTTTATTTTTTGGGAAATGAGAAATCTTAGTTAATTATGCTTGTCATCTAAATAGTATTTGTTGTTGAACTAATTTGTTGGCTGAAGTATTAAATTAATGTAACCTGTTGATTCTCATGAAGTTTAATTTACATCAGTAAATTAAAAAGATGATTGAATTGTTCAAGAAGTTAGAATACTTTGAAACATTCATTGAAATGTTGATATTAATCCAAACCCAGTTTTAACCTCCGATCTTATTTCATTGATATAAAACCAAACATTTGGATATTATTTCTTCAGTTTCAAAACCACAGTGATATTAATAGATAGATCAAATTAATACTTAACTATTATATATACATCATTACATAATTTTGTTAATGTGTAAGTATATTTTAAAAATGTATTTTTGCTTTCCTGATCTTGTCAGACATTTCTGTGGGCAGCATAATTATTCCAGAATTTCTAGAACTGAAATATATAACAAAATATATGAATTTTTTGGGGGGCGGGGAGGGGTCCTTTCTTTAACTCTTGAAAATTCAGAATCTTATCTATAGTATATAGGTCAGCTGTCCTTACTTTTTCAGTTTCATCTCCTACATATTAAAAAAGGAACTGGTGCAACTCTAAAACCAGTTTTAGTATGAATTAACATGTTAATATCCCTTTTTATTTGTCTCTTGCCATACACTATTTTCCTTGTATAGAACTATGAATAAGATAGCGTCATTCATTAATAGAAGCTTTTCTCTTCTCATTTTCTGATATATTTGGAAAATTTCACCTTGGAGAAAGTAATGCATGTTGACACAATAAAAAGCAGTTGTTCTACTCCAATACTTATATGTCAGGGGGGATTATATTACTTAAAGTGAAAACTGATGCAAATTTAAAACAGAATCAATCCTCCTACAACTGTGTTGTAGATTGGAGATAGATTGTGTCATATCCCGCCCCCTCTGTTGAGAGAGAACTGTTCAATTTTGACATAGATTGTCTCTTTAACCCCTCTTTCAAACCAGTGATCCGCTCTGTCCAAAATATAGACTTTGTTGTCTTCAAAAGAATGGCCTTTGTCTTTTAAATGCATATGGACTGTTGAATCTAGTCTGATGTGTTTGTTTTCCTATGTATGCCATGTGTTTATGAAATGGTTGCTTTGTTTCACCAATGTACAAGGCTCACTGCATTGTACTGCATATACCACATTCTCAGTTTCTGTTTGGTATTTTATCTTTGAGATTGACAAGCTTCTGTATTCTTGGGTTTGAAGTGTGCACATATATTATGGTGACCGAAGGTGATCTTAACGACCCGCTAAAAGAATATAAATAAGAGCTGTCTGCAAGAACTCTTCCATTCCTCACCATCCAGTCATAGCTGAAGAAGCTTCTTGGATGATACGCATAACATTTTCAAAGAAAAACCAGAAAGTCCAGTTCCTTCTTTTAAAAAAAGCACCTTTGGGACTGACAGAGGAAGACACTAAAATATCAAATGAGAGAAAACCACACTTCTTACTAGCACTGGTATTGCCTATTTTAGTAATGAAATGTCTGCAAGAAAACAACAGAACCCCATAGTTCAACCCTAAGTTACGAATAAATTTCATTCTGTTATAGCTTTAAAACCTGTTTCACTATTCAGTCCTCAGACCAGATTCTCACTCTCAGGATACTGCAGGGGTGGGATTCTACCGGTTCTGTCCACCTGTGTAGAACTGGTTGCTCTGAAGAGCAGTAGACATAGAACCGGTTCTGTCTGCTGCTGTTTTGGCCCACCCACCTGCTCAGGCTCTTACCTGACCTTTATTTCCTGCTTTTTCAACCTCAGCTGCTTTGCACGGCACAGCTGCGGTTGAAAAAGCAGGAAAAAAGTGCTTTTCCAACTGCTGTGGACCCATGCACAGAACTGCTCGGCTGTCCAGGCAGCAAGCTGATGATGATATACATGTGCGCGCAGCACAAAATGTAAAATCACCAAACCGATAGTTTCACTAGTTGGATCCCAACTCTGGGGTACTGACATGCCAGACAGAATATTTCAATCTCCAACAATATAAAAATATTAGGAGAGCCCCATAGTTGCAGTGGCAGTGGCAGTGGCAGTGGCAGTGATGGCAGTGTTTTGCTGGGAAAATATTCAGATCTGAAGAAGTTCTGACATTGGAAATCAGTGGAAATTCCAATAATTAATGCAATTAAAACAAATTATAGGTTAGCTTTTTATATTTACTTTATGTATATTTACTTTACTAAATGTGTCCCAGAGTTATGTTGTAGAACAAAGTGCTAGGAACAATATGTGAGGCTTTTGTCCTAGGCAATTTAGTTGGAAATAACTACTTTTGATTTCAGGGACACTTGAGAGGAAAATAATGTGAACTAAAGCTTTCAAACAGAAGCAACATTACTTCAATCTTTGATCTATTGTTTGCAATAACAACAGTGGTGGGACTTATCTCTGGGGGGGGGGATGAGTCTGCCTACCGAAATGAGGTGGACCGGTTGCTTTCATGGTGTGGAGACAATAACTTGGTCCTCAACACCAATAAGACCAAGGAGCTTATAGTGGATTATAGAAGGAACAGATCAGACATCCAGTCCTTGCTTATCAATGGAGACTGAGTGGAGCAAGTGGCCAGTTTTAAGTTTCTGAATATTACTCTAAAAGAGGACTTGACCTGGGGTGCCCATATTGCAGCCTCGGTCAAAAGGGCCCAGCAGAGATTATACTACCTGAGACTTCTCAGAAAACAACAACTGAATGAAAAACTGCTGGTGACCTTCTACCACTGCACCATAGACAGCATTTTAACATACTGCAACTCTGTATGGTTTGTTGAGGTATTTCCCATGAGGAAAATGAGTGCACTCAGGGAAACATAGCTCCCATTGCCTTAAGAAAGTTCAAAACATTCTCAAAGATCCATCCCATCCTGGGAACCCTTGTTTTGAACTATTACCATCTGGCAGATGGTACAGAATAATAAATACAAGGACAAATAGGCTGAAAAACAGCTTCTATCCCAGGGCAGTAGCTCTTTTGAATTCCGCTGTATAGTACAGTGTTGATGTAGTGTTGGGGATTTTGGGTTCAATGTGTGAAGGGTGAAGGATGTGTGTTTGTGTTTATTTTCATGGTCATGATCATGATGTACACTGAAGATGTCGCATGAGGTGGAATGACAATAAAAGTAAACAAACTAAAAAAACCTCTGTGTAATAATGAAGTGCTTTGATGCCTTGACTGAAAGATGTTTTTCCCAACCAGGTTGTGAAAAACATCTTCAAAACATCTTTGATGCTTTGACTGAAAGATGTTTTTCCCAACCAGGTTGTGAAAAACATCTTCAAAACATCTTGTAAGTAAAACATGCTTCAAAAACATGCTTCAAAACATCTAGTAAAAGATCTCTATGAGATTGGGTATTTACCTATGTGAGAAGGTCAGTGGTGGGATTCAATATTTTTTTTACTACTGGTTCTGTCGGTGTAGCTTAGTGGGCATGGTAGGGAAGGATATTGTAAAATCTCCAGTCAGAGGTGGTATTTGCCAGTTCTCTGAACTATTCAAAATTTCTGCTACCCGTTTTCCAGAACTGTTCAAAACCTGCTGAATACCACCTCTGGAGAAGGTATTCTGTGAAATAATCAGGTATGACTGATAATGGTTAAGAACCTAGGATGTCTAACAAATCACAGAGAGTTACATTTATTGTGTTTAAATGTCTCCAGTACCAGGTTTTGGGTAACGTAAGTTAATAAAAGAAAATGATTGCATTACAACTAAATGAATTAAGGAAAACTCAAAAATATAAATTAGCATTTAACTATGCCATTAAAAATAAATTTAATTTGCAAGCCATCATTATTAGATAATAGAGGCCTATTTCAAAATGCAGAACAACACACTGAAAAAACAAGCTATAAATCTCAATGAGCACAGAAATTATTCATTCAGTAAGAATATGGATTGGAGGAATCTTGAATAGAGATTAAGAAATAATGAGATAGTGTATGAAAGGAAATTTCTGATGTTTGGGTATAAGAAATCTCAGAAACAACTGGAAGGAGAAAATGATTTGTTATTTTTATACAATTCAGTATTTTTTTTAAAAAAAGTAATATTCAGCAGATCATTGTGCCATTAAGATAACTAACCAGATATGAGGGATAAAATGCTTTAAAGTTTTAAGAGTGTATGGCTTAGCAAGTAAGGCTATCTGTTTCAGGCAGAAGCATCAAGTTGTAGATAAAGGAAAGTAAGAACTGACACTTGAATTGTGTTGCAAGATCTTTCAAGATGTGAAAAAGCAGAAGGAATTAGGCTGCCCTTAAGGCAGGAAATTGTCTTTGGAAGAATTGGGTAAAAGAGGCAAATTTTAGCAGGCTCAGCAGTTTTATTCCCTGAACATTTATTCAGAAATGTCCTTTCCTTTGCATAATTTTAAACATAGAACTCCAATTCTGTATTGCCTGAAGTTATCCTATGTGAATTTGAGGGTGGGGGCGGGGGCGGAGAAGGGTATAAGTGTGGAAAACCTGAGTGGATAATCTGCCAAATATTGGTTCTTCTCCTTGGCATTCTTTTCAAGAGAATTTCTTATAGGGTAACACTCATTAACAGTTGCTTTTCTAACATAATTGCATCTCTGTCTAAAGCAGTTTGGTGGGAAAAAGGAACAAAATAATCTATCTTTCTGGATAAAACTATGAGGATGCTATTATTCCTACCGTTCTTTTTAAAGAATGGAATTAGTAAATTTGATAATCAAAATTAGCACACAAACAAAACTGATACTACTTTAAAGCATTAATTTGAACTAGTGAACTGGGAAATAAAGCAGAACTTCACTATTAATATTTTTGTCTTAAATGTGAAAACTCATTTTGGTGTTTGTTTTCTATTTTTCTCCAGAGAAAATAGAAGGGATGAGAAGAGGAAGAGGAGGAAGAGGAGAAGAAGGATGAGGATGACATTTAAAAAAACCATACAGGGCATTCAGCAGACTAGACTTACCCAAATGGCATAACTTTCCTAAACTGTTATCAGGTGTGTGTGTGTGTGTGTGTGTGTGTGTGTGTGTGTGTGTGTGTTGTATATACACCTCAGCAGTTATGGCATCTATATGTGAACAATGATATGTGACAAATCTACTACTTTAAACAAAAACTAGTTAATTCATTCAGGCTAAAAATGGCAAAGACTTCAAAGGGCTTTTAAAAATAATGTTCTAGAATTTTGTAACTGTTTTTTTTTTCTTATTCAGATGAAGGAAGAACTGCAATTCAAGTGGTTTTTTTAATTCTGTACTATCAGCAGATGGCACTGCAGTACTTTACTTTTAATCTCCCAGTGGTATAGTTTTAAATGATGATTAACATTTTAATAAAATTAATGTTATTAATACGAAGTGTAGTAATAGGTTCATTTGTCCAAACTGTCTTAACTTATTCCATACAAGGCTAAGAATATATATATAGTACACTTTCCCTCATTTCTTGAAAGTGACTCAAACGATACCTAAAATGCAGTTAACTAGTGTATGAAATTGCTTTGCTTTTTGTTTCTACAGTTGTGTAGAAGGTCATTTATTGGAGGTTTTTGATAGGTTGTATAATTAAATCAAACCATATTTTTAAGACTAATTCAATTTTTGTAATTATAAAAATTGTCCTGGACTTTAGAATAAGCTCTTGAAGATTGACTCTGAGAGTTTGTTACATAAAGAGATGAAATGTTCACTTAGATATGTGGCTCTTTAGTTCAATATCACTATCAATTTGAACATATGAGTAGCTGTATGCATGACTAGTCTTCTTATTGACTGTGATGGTGCTAGTCATGCATGTCAGACTACTTAGATGCTTAATCTTTGCAAGGTTCAGCTTTTGTAGATTAATATTATGTGAAGCTTGTGAGAAAATTTGAAATGAAAGATGCTGTAGAAATGTCAGTCATTATTATTTTTAGTATCACATTTACTAGTTATGTTTGCTCAGATCTACCACCAGCTTTTATCAATCTGAACCAGGAACACATTTTTTTTATTTGTTTCAGAAATGTACAGTGTTTTATCAAGCTTGTTTATTGAAGCAAAGTGTTATTCTTTATGGAAAATAATATATTCTGCTACAGCATAAGAAAAGCTATTTGGTCCTGAATTGCCATATTTCTGATGGAAACAGCTAGTGGCCCTCTAAATGAGTCAAGTCTGCTGATCCCATATACAATTGCCATGGCCTTGGGTAGTCCTCCTAATGCAGCAAGTAGCGGTAGATAAACTTGAAATTCTTCTTGTTGTTTTTTTGTCTTATCTTTGTCCCTTTCCTCTTTTTTGCTTTTGACAAAGATTCTGTTTGGACCTCAGAATCAAAGTTTTGGACTCTAAATTATAATAAACCTTTAATCACAGGAACACATTCAGTAGAGAAGCTATATAAATACACAAGTATCTTTGGAGAGTATTTGTGTCTTTTGTTCAGATTAGCTTCTTTCTTACAAATGTTGCTTTCCTAATAGTGGAAGACTGTGTGGCCATCTTCTCTATAATTAATTTAGCTATATTGGATGTCTGCTGGGCAGCTATAAAATTAACTTGGATTCTAAATTAAATATTAATTGGATTAGTCCAGTACTAAAATTCATGGCACCATCAGCACACACCAGTATCTTGAGTTCTCAAGGAAGCAATTGCACATGGAAGTTTGATTCTCTGAAGTCAGTCTGCTTCCTTTCAAGTTCATCTTGACACCTGTAATGAAATCATTCTACTAAAATCATGGTGTTTCTTTCATTGTATAATTTCTCAAATTAAATGCACAATTCTGGTAATACCTTGAAATTATTATATACATCTATACGTTTTAAATTTTATGCATAAAATAAAGATTCACACAGTGAAAAATATTATGTTCAACTGGATTTCAATACATATATAGCATTGTTAATTTTAATTGTGATTATTCTATTGTTAAAGTTATGGAGAGAAATGTTAGATTTATTTATTTTCCTTTTACTTGTTTGCATCTGCATTTATTTACAAATGCAAACAAGCTTTGGAAGTATCATGCATACTGTATATCTTTTTAGCTACATATATCTCCCAGGGTTTCTGATTACATATCTGGGTTAATTAAAGGTCATGCCTGACAGGAAAATATATCAGATGACTTATTGGTTTTTTAATTATAGAAATATATAGAACATGCAGAATGTATAGGACACGAGGCATAGAAAAAAAAGAAACTTAAAATTTTTGTTGTTCAGAGAATAATCCTATATTATTTAAGAACACGTTCCTTATAAATTAGAAAGTATAATTAAAATTATAAAGGAAAAAGGTATGCCAGCAACCTTTAATAATTGCACTGAAGATTTTACAACAGCAAATCTAGGATAGGAAAAGGAGAAAATGTCTCTTCTACACTAATTTTGTTAAAGACACAGGAATACTGCATTGTATTGACAATTTACATATTTTAACCACTATTTTGCATTTTGAACAATATGGATAGGTCTTCCAGTTAGATAATGTAACTCTAATCTTCCAGAGTCCAAAATAATGGTATTTCCAACCAAGATCTTCCACATTACTGCTAAATATCATTATGTAGATTTTCTATGCTTACCGTATTTTTGGACTATAAGATGCTCCAGAACATAAGATGCACCTAGCTTTTGGGGAGGAAAACAAGAAAAAAAATCTGCCTCTGCTTCCCAGCAATTTGCTTCTTTTAGCAAACAGCAAACAGTTTCAGCACAGCCTCATTTAGCACAAGCAGATGATTGGTGGTTGGATTGGCCTCCCGAATACTGCCGATCAACTGTTTCAGGCTGTGGGGATCACCGCCGCTGTCACCGCCTATTGCTGTCTCTGCATGCCCCCATTTTCAGCCTCTGCATGTTTTCATCCCATTCCAGGCGGCCTGGATCACCCCCACCACCATTTGTCACCACCCACCCACTGTTTGCAGTGCAAGTGGTGGATAAGCAGTGGTGGTGATCGGTGGTGATCAGCAGCAGCAGTGATGATCCTTGCTGCCTGGGACAGGCAACAAAAATGGGATGTGGAGGGGCATGTGGAGTATGAAAATGGGGCATGCAGAGGCAAAAAATGGCTGAAGGATGAGGGCCAGCGGATGGGTGGGGCTTCAGCAACATTTGCTCTATAAGATACACAGACATTTCCACACATTTTTTTGGTGGGCAAAAGTACGTCTTATAGTGCTAAAATATATGGTAATTTGAACTATATTTAAGAATTATTAAGAATATGAAAAAAAAATCCTCAAAATTATAGTGTTGGTGAAAAAAATCCTCAAAATTATAGTGTTGGTGCTGGGTGAACAGATAAAAGATATCAATTTATGCAACCAGTATTCATTCCATAACAGGGCAATATGCAAATAAAAGATTTACTTAGAAGTACCCCCAACCTTCCTTGGATTGATAATTTGGGAATAAAACATCTCTTGGTTTAGATTTCTATTAGAAACACAGTGTCAACTCTTGAAACAACTCTAGCTGAAGCCATATTTTCTTGCTTTGTTTCTTAGTTGCCATACTTATGGGGGGAGGGGAACTTATGGAATGTAGAATGCCTATTTCAAAATGCAGAACAACACACTGAAAAACAAGCTATAAATCTCAATGAGCACAGAAATTATTCATTCAGTAAGAATATGGATTGGAGGAATCTTGAATAGAGATTAAGAAATAATGAGATAGTGTATGAAAGGAAATTTCTGATGTTTGGGTATAAGAAATCTCAGAAACAACTGGAAGGAGAAAATGATTTGTTATTTTTATACAATTCAGTATTTTTTTTTAAAAAAAGGTAATATTCAGCAGATCATTGTGCCATTAAGATAACTAACCAGATATGAGGGATAAAATGCTTTAAAGTTTTAAGAGCGTATGGCTTAGCAAGTAAGGCTATCTGTTTCAGGCAGAAGCATCAAGTTGTAGATAAAGGAAAGTAAGAACTGACACTTGAATTGTGTTGCAAGATCTTTCAAGATGTGAAAAGCAGAAGGAATTAGGCTGCCCTTAAGGCAGGAAATTGTCTTTGGAACAATTGGGTAAAAGAGGCAAATTTTAGCAGGCTCAGCAGTTTTATTCCCTGAACATTTATTCAGAAATGTTCTTTCCTTTGCATAATTTTAAACATAGAACTCCAATTCTGTATTGCCTGAAGTTATCCTATGTGAATTTGAGGGGGGGGGGGGCGGAGAAGGGTATAAGTGTGGAAAACTTGAGTGGATTATCTGCCAAATATTGGTTCTTCTCCTTGGCATTCTTTTCAAGAGAATTTCTTATAGGGTAACACTCATTAACAGTTGCTTTTCTAACATAATTGCATCTCTGTCTAAAGCAGTTTGGTGGGAAAAAGGAACAAAATAATCTATCTTTCTGGATAAAACCATGAGGATGCTATTATTCATACCGTTCTTTTTAAAGAATGGAATTAGTAAATTTGATAATCAAAATTAGCACACAAACAAAACTGATACTACTTTAAAGCATTAATTTGAACTAGTGAACTGGGAAATAAAGCAGAACTTCACTATTAATATTTTTGTCTTAAATGTGAAAACTCATTTTGGTGTTTGTTTTCTATTTTTCTCCAGAGAAAATAGAAGGGATGAGAAGAGGAAGAGGAGGAAGAGGAGAAGAAGGATGAGGATGACATTTAAAAAAACCATACAGGGCATTCAGCAGACTAGACTTATCCAAATGGCATAACTTTCCTAAACTGTTATCAGGTGTGTGTGTGTGTGTGTGTTGTATATACACCTCAGCAGTTATGGCATCTATATGTGAACAATGATATGTGACAAATCTACTACTTTAAACAAAAACTAGTTAATTCATTCAGGCTAAAAAATGGCAAAGACTTCAAAGGGCTTTTAAAAATAATGTTCTAGAATTTTGTAACTGTTTTTTTTTTCTTATTCAGATGAAGGAAGAACTGCAATTCAAGTGGTTTTTTTTTAATTCTGTACTATCAGCAGATGGCACTGCAGTACTTTACTTTTAATCTCCCAGTGGTATAGTTTTAAATGATGATTAACATTTTAATAAAATTAATGTTATTAATACGAAGTGTAGTAATAGGTTCATTTGTCCAAACTGTCTTAACTTATTCCATACAAGGCTAAGAATATATATATAGTACACTTTCCCTCATTTCTTGAAAGTGACTCAAACGATACAGTTAACTAGTGTATGAAATTGCTTTGCTTTTTGTTTCTACAGTTGTGTAGAAGGTCATTTATTGGAGGTTTTTGATAGGTTGTATAATTAAATCAAACCATATTTTTAAGACTAATTCAATTTTTGTAATTATAAAAATTGTCCTGGACTTTAGAATAAGCTCTTGAAGATTGGCTCTGAGAGTTTGTTACATAAAGAGATGAAATGTTCACTTAGATATGTGGCTCTTTAGTTCAATATCACTATCAATTTGAACATATGAGTAGCTGTATGCATGACTAGTCTTCTTATTGACTGTGATGGTGCTAGTCATGCATGTCAGACTACTTAGATGCTTAATCTTTGCAAGGTTCAGCTTTTGTAGATTAATATTATGTGAAGCTTGTGAGAAAATTTGAAATGAAAGATGCTGTAGAAATGTCAGTCATTATTATTTTTAGTATCACATTTACTAGTTATGTTTGCTCAGATCTACCACCAGCTTTTATCAATCTGAACCAGGAACACATTTTTTTTATTTGTTTCAGAAATGTACAGTGTTTTATCAAGCTTGTTTATTGAAGCAAAGTGTTATTCTTTATGGAAAATAATATATTCTGCTACAGCATAAGAAAAGCTATTTGGTCCTGAATTGCCATATTTCTGATGGAAACAGCTAGTGGCCCTCTAAATGAGTCAAGTCTGCTGATCCCATATACAATTGCCATGGCCTTGGGTAGTCCTCCTAATGCAGCAAGTAGCGGTAGATAAACTTGAAATTCTTCTTGTTGTTTTTTTTGTCTTATCTTTGTCCCTTTCCTCTTTTTTGCTTTGACAAAGATTCTGTTTGGACCTCAGAATCAAAGTTTTGGACTCTAAATTATAATAAACCTTTAATCACAGGAACACATTCAGTAGAGAAGCTATATAAATACACAAGTATCTTTGGAGAGTATTTGTGTCTTTTGTTCAGATTAGCTTCTTTCTTACAAATGTTGCTTTCCTAATAGTGGAAGACTGTGTGGCCATCTTCTCTATAATTAATTTAGCTATATTGGATGTCTGCTGGGCAGCTATAAAATTAACTTGGATTCTAAATTAAATATTAATTGGATTAGTCCAGTACTAAAATTCATGGCACCATCAGCACACACCAGTATCTTGAGTTCTCAAGGAAGCAATTGCACATGGAAGTTTGATTCTCTGAAGTCAGTCTGCTTCCTTTCAAGTTCATCTTGACACCTGTAATGAAATCATTCTACTAAAATCATGGTGTTTCTTTCATTGTATAATTTCTCAAATTAAAATGCACAATTCTGGTAATACCTTGAAATTATTATATACATCTATACGTTTTAAATTTTATGCATAAAAATAAAGATTCACACAGTGAAAAATATTATGTTCAACTGGATTTCAATACATATATAGCATTGTTAATTTTAATTGTGATTATTCTATTGTTAAAGTTATGGAGAGAAATGTTAGATTTATTTATTTTCCTTTTACTTGTTTGCATCTGCATTTATTTACAAATGCAAACAAGCTTTGGAAGTATCATGCATACTGTATATCTTTTTAGCTACATATATCTCCCAGGGTTTCTGATTACATATCTGGGTTAATTAAAGGTCATGCCTGACAGGAAAATATATCAGATGACTTATTGGTTTTTTAATTATAGAAATATATAGAACATGCAGAATGTATAGGACACGAGGCATAGAAAAAAAAGAAACTTAAAATTTTTTGTTGTTCAGAGAATAATCCTATATTATTTAAGAACACGTTCCTTATAAATTAGAAAGTATAATTAAAATTATAAAGGAAAAAGGTATGCCAGCAACCTTTAATAATTGCACTGAAGATTTTACAACAGCAAATCTAGGATAGGAAAAGGAGAAAATGTCTCTTCTACACTAATTTTGTTAAAGACACAGGAATACTGCATTGTATTGACAATTTACATATTTTAACCACTATTTTGCATTTTGAACAATATGGATAGGTCTTCCAGTTAGATAATGTAACTCTAATCTTCCAGAGTCCAAAATAATGGTATTTCCAACCAAGATCTTCCACATTACTGCTAAATATCATTATGTGGATTTTCTATGCTTACCGTATTTTTTGGACTATAAGATGCTCCAGAACATAAGATGCACCTAGCTTTTGGGGAGGAAAACAAGAAAAAAAAATCTGCCTCTGCTTCCCAGCAATTTGCTTCTTTTTAGCAAACAGCAAACAGTTTCAGCACAGCCTCATTTAGCACAAGCAGATGATTGGTGGTTGGATTGGCCTCCCGGAATACTGCCGATCAACTGTTTCAGGCTGTGGGGATCACCGCCGCTGTCACCGCCTATTGCTGTCTCTGCATGCCCCCATTTTCAGCCTCTGCATGTTTTCATCCCATTCCAGGCGGCCTGGATCACCCCCAACACCATTTGTCACCACCCACCCACTGTTTGCAGTGCAAGTGGTGGATAAGCAGTGGTGGTGATCGGTGGTGATCAGCAGCAGCAGTGATGATCCTTGCTGCCTGGGACAGGCAACAAAAATGGGATGTGGAGGGGCATGTGGAGTATGAAAATGGGGCATGCAGAGGCAAAAAATGGCTGAAGGGTGAGGGCCAGCGGATGGGTGGGGCTTCAGCAACATTTGCTCTATAAGATACACAGACATTTCCACACATTTTTTTGGTGGGGAAAAGTACGTCTTATAGTGCTAAAATATATGGTAATTTGAACTATATTTAAGAATTATTAAGAATATGAAAAAAAATCCTCAAAATTATAGTGTTGGTGCTGGGTGAACAGATAAAAGATATCAATTTATGCAACCAGTATTCATTCCATAACAGGGCAATATGCAAATAAAAGATTTACTTAGAAGTACCCCCAACCTTCCTTGGATTGATAATTTGGGAATAAAACATCTCTTGGTTTAGATTTCTATTAGAAACACAGTGTCAACTCTTGAAACAACTCTAGCTGAAGCCATATTTTCTTGCTTTGTTTCTTAGTTGCCATACTTATGGGGGAAGGGGAACTTATGGAATGTAGAATGTTTTTCTCCAATGATAAGGCTCCTGAGAACCAAGGCCAGATCAACATGCCCTAGCAATGACAGGAGTAAGTGCTGAGAAGTTTATCTCTGGCTTGGTTGGCTAACATGATCTGTGACACAAGGGGGTGGCCAGTATCTATTCTTTAATTATATCAAAAATGCATGAATTATTCAGTTTTGGTTTCACATTTGACCATGCTGATATGATGAACCCAATAAACAGGATTTTTGAGGAAGCCAAGGCCTCAGAGTCTTGAATTGATTGGGAGCATTACTCAGAACTATGACACACATAACAGGCCAGACCTAACAATTGTTGATAAGAAAGACAAAAATGTGGATAGTGGAAGTGGCAGTACCTGGAGATAGCAGAAGAGAAGAGAAAGAACTGGAGAAAAAAAGTACACAAAATTATCTGCTACAATGACCTATCAGTCAGTGACTACTTTAGCTTTAATAGCAACAATACAAGAGCACACAACAGATACAAACTTAATGTAATCCACTCCAAACTTGATTGCAGAAAGCACGACTTCAGCAACAAGTGGTCAATGACTGGAATGCACTATCTGACTCTGTTGTTACATCCTCTAACCCCACACTCCTTTAACCTAAAACTATCCACTATTGACCCCATCCCATTCCTAAGAGGTCTGTAAGGGGCGTGCATAAGTGCACCATCGTGCCTCCCGTCCCTGTCCTATTGTCCCCATTTATTTGTACCTATTTCCTGTATTTACTCATGTTTATACTTATACCTATTATCTTATAAGCTATTGACAAATCAAATCAAACAAATGAAAAAATAAAATAAAAAATACTAAACCTGCAAATAGAAATACATGTGACAAAGGGAAATACATGTGACAAAGGGAAGCAAAGACAGTAGCAATAGATGCCTTGGATGCATTCCAATATCTGGAGCACCACTTGGAAATCAGTGGCATTGATGAAATCATCATAAATTAGTTGCAAAAGATACTTTACTTGGAACAGCTTACATCCTCTGATGATATCATTAAACAACAACATCTTGCTATCCCAGGTCTTTGGCAAGGATTCTATATTATTAGTAATGAAATTTGGCCTGGAGAAATCTACTACAGTATCAATAAATAAGGTTAAAATCACAAAGTAATTGAACTAAAATTCTTAAGAACCAAATTATTAGGAGCCATCAGAATAAAGCCTAAGGGGATCTGGGCATTTTGGATAACATCAAATATGGACAAGTTAAAAACGTAGTTAGTAAAGAATACATCCAAAGGATATAAAAGGGCTAGTAGAAATACTGTAAAAGCTGTTAATACCTGGCCCATACCTGTGATACAATATGTTGCTTGAATATTTAACAGGGCGTAAGCTAAACTGGACATTTTGGAGTGAAAAATATGAAAACTAATGACTATTCACTATGCACCACATTTCCACAGTGTTACCGACAGATTATATCTGCCCTGCAGAAATTGAGGCAAAGATTTACTTCAAGTTAAACAACTGTTGCCAAAGAAAAGCATGCACTGGCTGATTACATAAAAGACAGCCAAAAATAAGTATTGATGCTAAAATTGGAAATTAATAAATGTGCAGGAAACAAAAAGTGAAATTCAAAATAATGTAATAAAAATATGAACTGAATACCAGCAAGGAAAAGCATTACATGTTCAATTTCTTAAAAAGATGAATGTAAAAATAGATAAAGATACAATCTGCCAATGATATATAACTGAAATATTAAAAAAAAAGAAATTGAAGGCTTGATTTTAGTGGTCAAGACCAAGCTATATGAACTAGTGCAATTGATTCCAGAGTCAAAAAATTTCTCATGTGAACTAAGATGCAATTTAATTACTTACAAATAATGTCCAAATCTTTTCAGTTTTGGAAATATCAAGTAAAAAGTAATGGCTATAATAATGGAACCAAATATATGCTAGAATTCCAAGGATGCTTAATTAATTACTTTCCACTTGGGTATAAATACTATATATTTAATATCCTATTCATTGTAATACATTCAGCATTATTGAAATTAACAAATATGTTCAGTGATACAATTTAAAATAATGAAAATTAAAATAAATCATATGAAAGCTGTAGTTTTGAGAGAAAAGTGTTTATTGTTTAAGCTTTACATAGAAATTTTCAGATAACAAATAATCAGAGTTGGAAGGGATCTGGTAGGTCATCTAGTCCAACCCCCTGCCCAAGTAGGAGACCCTACACCATTTCTGACAAATGGCAGTCCAATCTCTTCTTGAAAGCTTCCAGTGATGGCGCTCCCACAATTTCCGAGGGCAAGGTGTTCCATTGATATTGTTCTCACTGTCAGAAAGTTTCTCCTTATTTCCAGGTTAAATCTCTCCTTGTTCAGTTTCCATCCATTATTCCTTGTCTGGACTACAGGCACTTTAGAACATGGTTTGACCCTTCCTCTTTGTGGCAGCCCATTCTTCTATGTATTAACACTATTTACTACAATTACAATATCTACTATTTTAGTCTCTCTCTCTCTTTCTCCCTCCCTCCCTCTCTCTCTGTATCTTGAAACCGTGGTCATTTTTGCTACATTTATTTTTCTTCCCAATTCCCAGCTATTTTCATCCACTTCTTACTGTGCCTATGTTTTAGTGCTATACAGTTTGAAATATTAATATTTACCACACAAGATATTTTCATAGGAATAATTACTGTCAAGTATTTAATCAAGTCTGAGCAAAAATGCATATTATGTACTTTCATAAATATCTTATTACCAAATGGCAAAACATTAGATTTCTTCGACTAAATGGTATATTCCTAACATTTACCATATGTCCTACAAATCTTAGTAAAGGTCCTTATAATCATTGAATTGTATCATAAGTAATAACAATAATATATGTGTAGTTCCTATCCCTGAATTTCCTCTATCACTAGCTTAGATTATTAAACATGCCAAAGATATCAACACTATATTAAATATTCATTCTTAATAATTTAATCCTTAATGAGCTTTGCTACTTCAAGTACAAGTAGCTTAACAACGTTGGATATTTTAATAACCCTGTAACAAATGTGCATCAATTCCAGATTTTTTTAAAAAGATATGTTTTCTTTGTTAGTATTGCTTTGCTCTAAAACAATGGATGTTAGTTAACTTATGTGAATACAAATAAACATGAACTGGGTAGGTAGATTCCAATATAACCAGGAAAACATACTTTTAAGGAGGTAATCTACAGAGTTATGTAGATTAGATTGCCTTCTCCAACCATATCCCTTCTGTACTAGCTGACACATTCGGGAATAAAGTCCATTGCATCTGACTGATACTATTTTCAGGAACAGTATATTTTGAATACAAACATACTATGGGCTCCTAAAAATATAGCTCCTATGGTAGGACTTGTCTTTCAAAAAAGGCCTGCTATAGTCAATGTAGCCAATCATAAAAGACAAAGGAAACTGATGAAGTTTATTGCCAACTTCACTAACTATCACCTTTTTTCCTTGTTAGTCTGGGTGCCTTCTATAAATATAACCCCAATTGGGATTACATGGAACCCAAGGACATTCTTTGACAAAAATTAAAACAATATTCTTTTGAAACACACACACACAAATAGGAAAGGAGATCTCTGTAGACATAAGTAGGTATGTGAGGTTGCGCACTGGAATTCCAGGTCTTAAAGCTCTAGAAGTCCATTTGACAATTCTTGGATTTTGTCATACAAAGACAGAAATGCATGCAATAGTACAGTGGTCACAAATCAGTGGACTGCAGCTCACTGATGGTCCGCAAGAAAATTTTGGTGGTCCACAGAGAAATGTCACTCCAAAGCACTCCCCCCAAAGCAATTAATCCAGGCTGCATGGGAACACAAGGCTGCACCACCCACATGGTCCCCAGGAACCCTTCCCGCCCACTCACTCCTTACCTTGCAAACTAGCCTGCTAAGTTGCTATTTTTCCTTTTTCCCCCCCTGACCATCAGCTATTCTGCTGTGCTGGGAAATTTAGATTAGCTAGAAAGCAGGAAATAATTGCTTTCTAGATAATCTTTAGATCTTTGGCTCTGCTTTTAAGCAGAGCCAAACCTCCCTTAGGACTGAAGCTTCTTTTATTCAGTGCAGGTAGCAGATGGCAAATACAGATAGATCTCTGAATGAATCTGTGATTCTGTGAGCAACTCAATCTGCCTGCCTGCTCTGCCTGATTTTGGGTAAAAGTTTCTCTTTTTTATAAAAAAAATCAATATTTATATAAATATTTATAATATTTACATATAAGCCATGCCCAGCCAGTCACATGATCACCAAGACATACCCACAAATTAGGCCACTCTCACAGAACCGGTTGTTAAGAAATTTGAATCCCTGTGTGTGTGTTTGAGAGAGAGAGAGAGAGAGGCACTCTCCCACCAACGTCAGCAAGCCACCGACAGTCAAAATTCATATTAGTGGTCCCTGGGATTTAAAATTATGAGTTTGGTGGTGTCTGAGGTCCAAAAGGTTGGCGACCTCTGCAATAGCACACGGTCCACTTGTTTGTTTCCATACATTATATTATTATTAATGATGTGATAAAGTCTACAGAACTAATAAACATACTAATACACTGTATATTGTCTTGATTGGAATAGAAACAATATTTCAAGACTGAGTGAAAGAACAGCATTTGTGACATTAATGTAACATTGGATATATGTCTATTTTTCGGTAACTGCTAATCACACATGTTGAATGGTAACATTATGCTGCGATACTAAGCACGCCCCAGAATAATAAGCACTCTCAAAATCAGTGGGATTTACTTGCAAATGAGTATGCATAGCTTTGAACTGAATCAGAAAGCTGTGCAGGTGACAAGCAGCACAATCCTACTTAGAATGGAAATGAGCAAGCAGCAGATAGGCTATTAGAGCTCCCTGAAGGCACCCTGCCTGCTTCTTCCTCAATCCCAGCTATGCCTCTGCTACTTTGCGTCACTTGATTTCAATGATCTGACTTGCTTGGCTTCTCTGGTTATTCTTCATGGACTGTGGGTGGGCACTGTAAACCTGGCTTACACAATGATAATAAAATACAAGGAAACAAAAATCTATTCTGCTGCTAACACAATGACCAAAGCTTTAAGCCTGCTGGGCAACACTTTATAAATAACCTGTTTGAAGATTCTATGAATTATCTGATCCTTGCATAACTTGTAGGAAAAAAAAGCATATTGTTTTTGTAAATGTTAATAGTATATTTTGCAACAGCAAATATTCTCATGTGTTTAAATATATATATTTATAGAATTTACTTTCTCATCTCTCTGAGTGGTATGCCTCAATCTTGGCTCCTCTGCCAGATGCTGGGAGTTTGAGGATTCTGCACAGTATCTTAGTGGTTTCCAGCACTGTACTCTTCTGCAGGAAAGCTGTGATGTTGTTCCTGGGTTCTGTTGGAGCCAATCTTTCAGTTTAGGAGTCAGCTTTTCTTACTGCTACTGAGACCACTTTGACCTTTGCTTTCCACATCCTCTCTAGTTCTTCCTTCAGACCCTGGTACTTGTCCAGCTTCTCATATTCTTTCTTTCTGATGTTGTTGTTATTTGGTATAACTACATCTATCATCAATATTGTCTTCAGATCTTCATCTATTATCACAGTGTTTGGTTTGTTGGCCAGTACTTACTTGCCCATCTGGATCTGGACATTCCATAACTGTGTCAGCATATTTTCCCCAACAATCTGGGACCTCATTTTTACTGACCTTGGAAGGATAGAAGGCTGAGTCAACCTTGAGCTGATCAGGATCAAAGGAATCCAACTCCTGGCGGTGTGAGCAGAATTAGTCTGCAATAGTGCATTCTAACTACTACACCACCACGGCTCTTATTCCTATTATTCACCATGACTTTCTGTGCAACCACCAATCTGGACATGAGTGGATCTATCCCATACACTATGTAGATGTTCCTGTAAACAATACAAACTACTTGGTTGTGCCATTCAGTGTATTCTGTACCTGCCTGCATCTTACCTGCCATTATATATTGGACATAGCCTTCACCTTGGACCACTGCTTCTCTGAATCTGGTGCTTAATGCTTGGTCTTGTGCTGCCATGATTAGTGCTTCAGTGCTGTCTTTTAATCCAGACCTTTCCAGCCACTGATAGGATTTCCCAATGTTTATCACCTCAGGTAACGGTCTGTCCCATGCAGGGTCTTGTTTTGCCATGGCATTTTCCCTGCTTGATCTTCTTTCCACATCACACAGGCATTCTTTCCATCTTTGGGTGTAATCTTACTTATTTATTCCTGGATGTTCTGAATTTCATTCAGGATAGTGACTTGAACACTCACTAGGCCTGACTGCCCTTTTTCTGGTTGGTGAACTGTTTAGGGGAGTTGGAACTGGGGTGGAAACTTCTGTATATTAATATAGGTTTTCAGGTTTTTATATTGGCAGCTTCCATGTCCTCCTTTGGCCAATTCATTATACCTGCAGGATATCTGATGTCTGACAAGGCACATATGTTGATGGTATGAATTTTCTTCTTCTTCTTCTTATTCTTTTGGGGTACTTGGATGGTTCAGTGTTCCTTGTCTTTTCATCATAGTTCCCATCATAGTTTATGAGATACTAAGACATTTATAACTGGCCTGTATATCTGCCATGAGAACTGCTGATAATTGGACTCCATCAGTCTTAACTATCTTTCTTTTTATTTTATTTTTTAACTTCAGTTTACTATCATTCATCCATACTTCTGCAGTCCAAATGGTTACCCAAAGTCTCACTGTACATCTGAGTCAGGTGGCTCAGTGAATTGATGTTTCATTCACTCTTAGCATACAGCTTGATGTCATCCATACAGAAAAGAGGTCTGATATTAGTTCCACTGTTGAACTTGTACACATATTTAATCTTTATGGTTAACTGGCTGACAAGGTTCAAGCCTATGCAGAATAGCAATGGGAATAGTGCATCATTTAGTATATGCTGCACTTGATGCCACTTGATCTCCACTTGATCTTTACTTGATCTCCACTAGCCTTGTGTCAACTGGGTTGACTGTAGCTAGTTTATCCATAATCTTTAATCCTTAATCTACAGCTGCTTTGTTCTGTAATAGAAGGGGTAGTAGTGATATTATAGCTTGAAGTTTTGGATATATATCTATTTGTTCTATTGTTTAATATATAGTTGATTTATTTGAAGTTGTGAGAGCAGCTTCCTCTTCACTATGTTAAAGTGTTGAATAACTATTGGTTTTTCAGTTATTGTGGATGCAGGTCTTCTGTCCATACATAGTTTCCTCATATGTTTCATACATTCCCTCTCCCTACTTTTGCTATAGCATTCCATCAATTGCAGATTTTTTTGCCTTGTCCAGCTTTAATTTATTCTAATAGCCCATTTATTGTCAAATTGTCCTACTTCCTCAATATGTGATACAGGTCTTATTTATCCAAGCAATGACTAAGTTGGCATGAATGCCCTAGTTCATATCACTCTCATATTTGAGATAAACAGTGAAAAATTGAATAAGGATGAATAAGGTGGGTGTCAACTGATATTTGAACCCTAGTCCCCTGCATCAACGGTGGTGCTCTAATGACAATTCTATTCAGCCATAAATTCTGTGTGTGTGTGTGTGTGTGTGTGTGTGTGTGTGTACAGAAGACATTAAAACAAATATAAAAATGCAATTACAGAAATAGTCATTTAATATATTTAAAGATTGCCACATAATCTGTGTAAATAATTTGCTGTAGTGTGCTTCCTTGGAGAAGGTCAAAGTAATCTATTTATTTTTTCTTCACATAAAACAATCATGTGAATAGGTCACCTGAAGGATAACTTAAGAACATCCAATTTGTTGCAGGTACTAGTTAGTATTGTTTTTCTTCCTGTCCCAGTTTAACCCCCTAGTCATCATGGGTCAGTTTATTTCTTCTTATATAAAAGCTCTATGGATTGCAATTTGGCACATTGAAATGCTGCTTGACATTGCAACCTTTAAATGATAAATAATAAGATCATGCAGAGTCATTTATCATAAACATTGCCTTAAAATGTTTTGTACAATTAACATCATCAGTATTGATCATATTGTTATAATGGTTTGTTATTACAACAGTAGTATGAATCTAAATTGGCCTAATGCAATGTCTTATTAAATAGTTCAGTGCTAAGTCCTGTATTTCATATTAAATTGAATATTGTAGAATACCAGAATATGGAAATTCTTCCAGTTTATGTATTGTACAACAGAAGGTTGAATATTTGTTTTAGTTGGAAAAATTACACTATCACTGTTAATCCTTTTCTTATAAATTTCTAAAACAATATGATGTGAGGATATTGAAAATATCCTATATATTGCATGCAGTTATGTTTCAAGCTACTGTGTATTAGTTTCTCTTTAGAAATGGTATTATCAGAAATCTGAATTCAGTAAATCAGAAAGTATGCATATTGTATCCAGGATTGATATTTTGGAATATACAGCCGGTCCCCCAGTTAGACTGCCTGTAGATGTCACTGGAGTTCTTTCATATCAGTGTTTTTTCCTTTATTCTCTAACTCCCCTTTCTTGATTCTAATTTCTGGCTTCACTGCACTATGATTTAACAGGGCTTTGATGCTGATTTTGGCATGCTCAGATCAGTTTCTTTTCTTTTTTCTTTACTCCACTCCTACAACTCTTAAAAGGATAATATGCTGCTTTTTCCAAGTCAATTAACATTTAGGGCAAATGAAATTGGAAGATCAAAAGGTCAATTGTTGTAGGATGGCCTCAGAAGCCTTCCTGGTTCAGTATAGTATTTATCCAAGGATTAAATATTGCTATATTAAAATACTATAGAACAGAATCAAATAGAATAAATCTTAATTAGCACATTTTTAAAAAGCTTTCGTTAGTGACTTCTTTCAGACTGTTGATAAATTTTATTGTTTCAAATTTGTTCTGGGTGTTACTATGCTAGCTGGTATATAATTTTGCTATTTCACTGTATCCTACAGACATTGGAACATCAGGACATCAGTGTGAATATTGTTGTCAAACAAAACTTAGAAAAGAATATTTTATTTAAATTGTTGACATACATTATGTTAGTTTTCTCTTTTAAAAAAAAAGCAGGCTACGTTCTGCTTGTCTTTTGTTCATGTAAATCAGCCCATAGTTTTATCTGCATCTACCTGCTATTTTCATTAATTTATTCCTTATTAATTTATTGTGTGCCATCCTTATTAGCTGCTTCTTTAAATCAATTTAGTATCAGTGCAACCAGGTGCATATTTTCTCAGAAGGAAATTTCATTGCACTCATTGGGGCATGTTCTGAGAACAGTCCACATAGACTGTGCCACAAAACCGCAATTCTATGCACACTTAAATTGAGGGTAAAACTCAGCAAGTATAATTAGGCAATTCTGTATAAGCATTCACAAATTGCACTATGAATGTAATTTGGGGGCAATTATACTTGAACCAAAAATTGCCTCTCTGATTTGTGCATTTGGTTTTACTTCTACAAATTATGCATCTGCAACATACGGAGACAGAGAGTGAGAGCAAGCTGTGTATTCCTGACCATGTTTTTATCTGGCTAGTTCTAATTTTGCACTGATAGTAGGACAATTGCTATAGAATTGACATCTCTCTTCTGGTTGCCTCACCACAATGTATTTAAAACACCAAAAATGCCTAAACAAATGGAATCAAACAAGCAACTTTCCCATGTGTTGAAATGGTGGGGGCACTGCAGAGCTTTGCTCGATTTGAATTGGAATTTTCTTTTAATGCATCACTTCCCCAAAAATAGACAATATTACTGGTAGAAGATTATTTACTGTTTGCCTAAGTAGTATGGGGATATAAAATAACACAAGAAATTGAATGCACTGTATGTAATGAAGAAGTTTTTATAACATATAGTATTATATATTTATACATAATGGTGTATTTGGCACCATGTTCTACTTTTTGCTATAAAATTCTCACTTGTTTAATGTGTTTTGATGGCAGGTAAAAATGTAGGATATAAAAATTTATCATTTTCTAACTTTTACATATGAGGGAAAACCTATCCGTGTTTATTTCTTATTTTTTTCTATTCTGAAATTATAAAGAAAATCTTCAGTTTGACCTACTTGGTGTTGAATTTATTAGTATCCATAAATCTGAAAAAAAAACCCAAACCAAACAAATCAAAAGATAGCAGTGACAAACCATTTCTATGCCAAGAAAACTTAGAAGCTCTATCTAAAATTAAGCTTGATTCAAAGTAGTCTTCTTTAACATGCAAAGTAACAGAAAACTTTAGAATATTTTCTATGGAGATGAATTTTCTGAAAGAGAAAATGGTTTTTAGCTGACTATAGCAATAAAAAATGGACATCATTTCAGTGTAAATAATTCCAATCACTTGAACACATTCAATGATTTTTGTGTTTGGGATTGTTTTCTACCAATCTACTTTATCACAAGCCTACACAATTTTATTTTTCTGGGTATATATAGGTTTTTGTGGTTTAAATCCGAAGAAATATTGGTCTGATATAGAAAAGGGCAGGATGTAATTACAAGAAGGAGATTTTTTTTAAGCGTAAACTTTTGAAGTTTTCAACTTCTGAAAAGAATGACTAGATCAGGGGTGTAAAACTTGCATTGTCACAGTGGTGTTGTAACATATTGGGACTTATCCCCCCTTTGCTAAACTGGGTGGGGCCAGCATGTGATGCATCTTCCCTGTGGACCATGAGTTTGACACCCCTTGGCTAGATGGACATCAGTTTGAATTATGAATTAATTAAAATTGAATCATATTAATGCATTTAAACCAATCCCTTTCTTTGAAACTATTGCAATTGGAGTCCTTCATAGAAGTTTAATACAGTGTTTTTAAATCTCAGAATCATTTAGGTTGCATGGACTTCATTTACCAGAATTCTCCTGCCTGCATGCTGATTGAGGAATTCTGGGAAGTGAAGTCCATGCAACTTAAAATTGGTGAGACTCAGAAACACTGGTTTATTATGTACACAACGAGGTACTACTCCTAATTGTAGAATTTACTGATATGTGATCTCAGGATAGTGTGTTGGCCATTAATAATCTTTGGTTTGGTAAATGTATAGAAAGTTAAAGTGGAATCTGGAGAGCGGAAAAAGACTTTTGACCTTAGAAATCCTTTCTCAAAACTTACAAAAATACTCTTTAGCTATCATATATTGGAATTTTATACACACACACACACACACACACACACACAGAGTATGTATATGTGTGTGTGTGTATGTATGTATGTATATATATATGGATCTTTGGTTATTCGGGTTTTCTCCCGCGTAAGATTGGAAGTATCTAGGCAACATTTCGATGAAGTCTCAAGCCTGAAGATGATGAATGAGACTTCATCGAAATGTTGCCTAGATACTTCCAATCTTACGCGGGAGAAAACCCGAATAACCAAAGATCCACATACTAATACCTGTGAGAACCTCAGAAAACAAATATATATATATTCTTATGTTTTCGTGGGTATTTATATATATGGTATTCAGCTTTGTTCAGGTATTTTCCCATGTCATTATAGTTGTGCTTTTAAAGTTGTAGCAACGTTTCGACAGAATCTCATCTGCCATCATCAGGCTTCTGTATAGTGTTCATCTGTGAGTCAGACTTTCAGAGCCATTTCTGTTTTAAATTTGGTGCTAGCCTACACTGTGTCAGAATGTTTTTTTTTTTCTTCATCCTGATTGGTTGGGAGTCTTGGTCTGTGTTTATTGGTCTTGGAGTGTTTCTTGGGGTCAAAACTCTGTGTTCTGCTTGATTGGTGTTTCTAATACCTTTTGTCTGTTTTGTAGCTTTTTTTGTCTTGATTGGCTGGCAACATTGTGTTTCCTGTATTGGAGGCTTTTAGTGCGGCTTTGTTCCGAGTAAACAGACAGCTATCATTTATTAGGAAGCTAGGTTTCATCTGGGTGCCTGGTTGGAGTGTGTTTGAGCTGGAGGTATCAGGGGGAGTCTGTTTGTGCCCAGGTGTTGGGCTGGCTTGTGGTGTGGAGAGGCTTCCAGATAATTGACAGTCTGGTGGAGTCATCTCTTCTATTCATGCTTTCAGGTCTTTTTTCAATTTCTATGGCTTCTCTGATAATTCTGTAGATTTACATTTTCTGTAGATTTTCATGGGTACAGGTATGCAGGTCTTGGCATGTTCGGGTCTTTTCCCGTGTAAGATTGAGAGTATCTTAGCAATATTTCACAAGTGGGACCTCACTGAAACTTTGCCAAGATACTCTCAATCTTACATGGGAAAAGATTTGAACACACCAAGACCTGCATATATATATACACACATGTATGTATGTATGTATGTATGTATGTATGTATATATAATGATTTTTAGAGGATTTTGTTTCTTGTTTTTAATTTTTATTTTGTTTATTATGTTTAATTCTTGTAAACTGCCAAGATTTACAGATGTGAAATGGGCTGTTATATAATTTGAAAAAATAAACAAATAAATTTTCTTAATATCATTTTTAAATACATATTCTTATAATCATATTTGCAATTTTTTTCCATTTATATCATTCAATTAATCATTCCTAAATTCATCCTAATTTATATTACCCAATATTTATCTCCCTTTTAATGTTAATTTTGTCACCATTATATTTTTAATACTAAGTCCCTCTCTAATCTCATTACATTACACAAATCATACTTTTCATCTCTTTTTTTCATTTAACAAATTATATATTCTCATAACAATATAATCATTTTTATCTATCACAATATACTATATACATATATATTCTCCATCAGGTTCCACATGGCATTTCCTTCTCTATACTGTCATATCAGCTTTCTTGTGTATTCCTTAAATGATTATATATCTTAAATAACAATTCTAGAGTAAATTCTTATTTTCATATTTATTCCAATTAAAATATAAATTCTTGTTTTTATTCTAATTAATATTTTATATGTCTTTAATAATAATTCTATGATAAGTATTAATTTCAAATTTATCAAAATCAATAATTATATATCTTAACTAATAAAACAGCCATTCATATGGAATCCTTATCTTTTCCTTTTTCAACCATCATCTCTTGTTCTCCTTACTATGTTAGTTATTCTCTTCCTGGCTTGGCTTCCATTTTCTATCATTTTTGGACCCTTTCTCTTGCTCGTTCCTCCTTTCTCTATTGCATTCCACTGTTTCTTTTTCTGGTTATCTGGTTTTACCTCTGCCCTCTCCAAGTCTTTTTTCTGTAATTTCCTTTCCTGTTGCTTTACTTTCAAAATATTCTCCCCTTGCTTTATTACATGAATCATTAACATTTTAAATTTAATTTCCTTTTTGTCCTTTTGTTTTATTTGTTGCTCCCTTTGTCCTGTTTTACTGGTTTCACTTTTATTTAACTCCTCCTCCTCCTGCCTTCCTTGTTCATCTGTAGTTTGTGTCACCATTTCCAAATTTTCTTCTATGCTTTGTATTTTATTCCATAAATCCAAGCTTCTGTTTATCATTTCTTTTATAGTTTGAAGTTCCAACACTATTTCTTTGCATATTTTGCTCATTTTTATGTTTCTCATTTTATTTTGTGTCCAAATATCAATTATCCCACAGTCTTTATTTAAACCAGCATTTTTCTTCAATCTATAAGTCCAATCTCTTTAAGTCTTTATTTCCCAAGTTTAATCAGACTATTCCTTTCAAAAATCCAGGGGTAGTATCTTCGTATATTTCTCCGCCGTTTTAATTTTAATGTTCCAATTTTCTGGGGTTTTGTTGTAATACATTTCCTTTTATTTTCTTTTAAGTTCATACTTTAAATTAGGCCATAAAGTTTAAAGGGATCTACAGGATTTTTTTAAACAGCAGATGGCGGTCTTATTCCAGTTTTCACTTTCCACCTCTCCCCCATTTCTTTAAATCTTCATCAGATTTGCCAATGTTTTCAAATGTTAGCTATTATTTTCCTTTTTTTTCAGTCAATGTCAGCATTTTAAATAATGCCTATCCAACACCACACCCTTTACAGTCACCAATTCCAATTTTATGCTCTTGTTTGTAAAAGTTTCCTCTTTGAGTTATTTCCCTTCCATTTAAATTTTTAAAATTAAATTCTTTACGTTTCTCAAATTTTTTCTATCTTTAAAATCACAGCTAGTCCAATTCTTTGTGAGATCTCTTTACTGTTATTTTTATTGGGGTTACCTCTTGTAGTTCCAAGTATTTTCACCCAGTCCACACACCATTCACTGCTTCTTCGGTCTAACACAGTCTTAGGTTTTCAGACTACCTCCCGTCTTCATGGCAGCCATTTTGGCTACCTTTACAGCTCATCTTTGGACAGGGTTTTTCTTGCAGAGAGGAGAGATGTGGCTCTCCTCTACCTGTCAGGCAGTCCCCTTTCTCTACCCCACTCCAGGGTGGTTCTGGTCCTGTTTGGGACCCTCCAACGAGGACAGCTTGGAGTGAAGCCGCAGATGATCACGGACCTCATTCTGATGCGACGGAAGTATAGAGATTGATAGAAAGTAACATATGAGAATATTGAATGAAAAAAAATGATAGTAAGTAATAATATGAAATCAGATAAGAAAATTAATAGTTGGAATATGTAATTTTTTTTGGAGTATTTTATTATTTTAATTATTAGGGAACTTTCCCAAAGAATCTGAGGTGTAAATAACCGTCAGCACAGAACATAAAATTGCCTTTCCAGAGTTTCCTGTTAAAATTTCGCACGCAAACACAAGACCAGAAATGCTTAATACCAGGTATTATGAGTTATATTGAGCATGTTCTGTATGAATCATGATCTAAAAGAATGTCTCTTCAAAAATAAGGTCCTGATGTTCTGTTCTTCTGTAAGTCCAATTCATGCAAACCTCTCACCTTTTGGACTCAAGGTATCTTCCCTACAATTCATACTTGCAGACGTAGGCATTCAGTGTGTAACATGCAGTGTTATTCCATTTAGTGAAATCTTTACGATTTCTGATGGGTGCTTCTTCATATTGATGATAGGACTCTTTTGAAACATTGGCTCCATGTACAGAACGGACCAACTCAAGTTGGGTTTTCCCAGCATCCATGCCTTATAGTTATAGGTGGATTCATCAGACCATCTCCATTTTCCATTCTGAACACAAAGAAAAACACTGATGAGAAGAATGAAGAGGTTTGCCAGCAGTATGACTATCAAAACAAGTGAAGGGTGACTCAGCTGCAGAAAAATGAAGAGTGGTCCCAAATCTTATATGTCTTCCATCAATGTCTTGGAGAGAAAAGTAGCCCAAGTAGCCAAACAGCAGGATGCCAGTACAGAGGCCAGCAAGCAGCTTCAGGGCTGTGCTGAAAAGAAGATGAAGGAAGTTAGCATGTCTAATGTCATGCAATCCAATCCACACATTGCTGGGTTTAATCTGGTAGGACATGATGTGATTAGCCACTACTAGAGTCTCTGCAAGAGTGAGAATAGATGCCAAATGGGCACCACGATGGTAACTCTGGCACTCAATCTCAGCTTCTGTCCATGTCTTCTTGGCCTCAAAATATCCATAAGAATTGCCCTGGTACTGTAGCCACTCTCTGGCACAGGTGTCAGCACTAACTCCAAAGAAAGAGCAGGAAAGCAAAAAGCTGACCAGGAAGGCACTCAGATAAATAATCAATCCCATTTTCTATGTTCACGAAAATGGCTTGCAACCTTTTCTGCCAGCTTCCTACTGACATTGCTTGAGGGAAACTGATGGGAATGGTCACAAATGGCAGTCATAGGCCATTCACCAGTCATAAGTAGAAACTGGTTGCCAGGTGATCAAATTCTGTTCATGTGATCTCAGGGCATTGCTGGAATTTTGAGGAGCAGATCTAAGTCCCTTTGGTCAGCATCATCATAATTTCCAATGGCTACTGAGTCTTCCACAAGAAGTTATGTTGTGGTTTCTTGCTGAAGGTGATCTTAGAGGTTTTGTACTCCACGGGTGTCTGTTATATAGATGTCAAGAAGATCCAAGCCGACACACTTTCTCTTTCAGTCTCTTCCGTTCCGGAGCTGTCCCAGCTTCAGCAGCTTTAAAGCTGCCTCTCAGCCGCTGGCAAAAGGACTTCTCCTGGATCAACCAGGGACTTTGCGATGTCCCTGGGATCCACAGGATGTGCCCTTCACTATCACCATCTCTACAGGACGGTTTAGGTCCATTTGGACCGACCAGGGGCTGAGATATCGGCTGCAATCTTGGAGCTCGATTGCAGACTGTACCTTCAGGACACCAGCTCCTCCCCTCTCCAATAGTTGGAATATGTAATTAGGGTCATGTTTGCTTTAAAATGTTAAAGACCTGTAACCATACTGTTCACCTAAAGATGTATTTAAAGAAATAAAAATTTAAAAAAATGTATTGGAAAGAAATTTTGTCAACTACTATGACAACTTAAGTAAAAGTATTACTATCTTGTTTTGTATGTAAACGGTTGAATCATTTGTTTGAGTATATATTGAGCCATGTGAACTTTTAAAGATAATCAGCACAGAAGTCACTGACTTTTTGACATTTTTAAGTAAGCCAGTAAATATATGGTTTCTTAACCGTGCTTTTTTGGCTCAAAGGTGCTTTTTCAAAAGGAAACTGGACTGATTTTTCTTGATGAAGGTGAAGAAGAAATTTTGCTTCTCATCCAAGAAGCTTCTGCATGGTTGTGGAGACTAAAGAAGGATGAGGTCTGACAGGATGGGGGGGTGTTTGTTGAAAGGATCATATTTATTTGAAGTCATTGAGAGCTCTTGAGGCAACTTGGGAGTTTATCTGCGCCTCAAAGTTGCCTGTATCAGAATACAAATGGGGTGGAATCTTCTAGGAACTGCTTAAAGGACTGCATTGGACGCAGAGCTTTTGAAAAAGCACCTTTGAGACAACTATGACCTGGATGACTAAGAAGCTCCACAGACATGCTTTTTTGAATAAATCATAATCAGGTGACATTACACACTGTCCCAAGTCATATCTCAAGCTATATAAATCACCCTGGGTAATTTTATACAACATTACTAAAAATAAACCTGATTATGCTTTATGCCATGTAAATATTGTTTTGAAGGATTGCTTAAAAAAACAATAACATGATCATGTCCATGGAGTCATTGGATGTTTTAGATTTATTTATTTATTTATTAAACTTATGTTTATATTAATGCTAGCTCAAGAAATGGAAACAGAAGACAATAGCATCTACTTTATCTTATTGGGTATGGCTGATGGGGGATATATCAGCTTTGATAATCTAAGCAAAAGGAATGTGTAGTTTTCTTCTTTCTATAACTAGATATTACATACAATGAAGATAACACCATCACCAACAGCCCCTTTCACTTTTCTACTGTGTTTTGAATAATCATTACCATTACTTTCACTTCTTGAAAGGTGTCAGTCAAAATGCTTGTTTTCTTGCTCCTAAGGAAATAAGTACCATCATCTTTTACTCTCATTTCTTGAACCATTTTATTTCAAGACCTCATAAAGCTCCAGATACTGTAATTCTTACTGAATTATAATCGGTCTGACTTACTAAATTCATTTAAAATGGAGGCTGCATTTGGTACATCTTTCACTTACTTAACAAGTTATGGTTTTCATTTGTCACAGCATTTAGTTTTTACAGTATTGATCAATTTTCACCAGAACTTCTGCAAAAACTTTTAAACAAAGGAGATAATCAAATTATTGATAAGACAGTTTTTGATATTTTAGCTTATAGTTTTAGATCTTTAACATTCTATAATGAAAAGAAATGCAAGAGAATATATGGAATGTCAGATTCCATTCAGATTCATTATTTTAAATGTTTTTATCTGCTACAATGGTTTAATTAGAGAAGTCTCCTTTTGGTAGAAGCATTTGTATAATGTTAATGAAACTGAGGAGCATGAAATGCGGTTTCTCTGTTTTTAAATGAAGCTACTTTTAGAGAAATAAATGAGAAATGAAGAAATTGTTGAATTCACAGTGCATGAAATTAAGACAGCCCAGACTTTATTGGCAACATTTTTCTTTTCTGGAGTTTTTTAAATATACATTTTGAAGGCTATAGAATTGAGTAGTAATGGGATAGTGGTTAGATTGTGTTTGCTTTCTTTTTTTTGTACAGGGACTTTTGGGAGGCAACACAAATGGAAAACTCATATTTTGCATATTTGCATATTTTGAGAATCTCTGAAAAAGTTAAAGTAGTGGGAAGAATTTTTATTTTTCTGTATGTGCTCATATGTAGGGTAATGATAACCCGTGATTATCTTTGCTTTTGCTTATCTACTTAATGTAAACATCAATTTGATCACAAGACCTTAATGCTAAAGAGTTTTCCTTCTATATATGATATCAATACTTCCTCATGACCTATGTCCTGTAAGTTGCAACCTTTGTTAATCGGTGAATGGTCTTTAATTCACATCATATGTTTCCATAAACTACAATATTGTCAAGGATATTGATGATGTGTAAGTTTATAACTCTCCTATTCAAAATGGGATGCAAGGTGGCAATATCTGGCTAATAATCAATTTGATTGGCACTCACACTGTTCCAAGGCCAATTATCACTTTGAATTACAAAGTATTCTCTTTATGGTCATGGATGCCCATGTTCCTATATACCCCTATCTGTATCAATTGTGAAATAAATGTCAACAAATGTATACATATATTCATCTTCAATTTCTATAGCCTTTTATAAGAACTTGATTGACTAATCTCTGTAGCTCTTTGTTTTAAACAGGAGACAAGAATATAGTTTGCTAGTTTTAATAAAATGTTGGATCCTCTTTAATAGTTGGCATGTATCTAAATAGGTTTTCATAGCACAAACTCAGTCGCCTCATTTAGATTTTTTTCATATTAGATATGCTATTTTGCTTCATAGGATTTTCACAGAAAGAACAGTGAAATGCAACTGGAATAGAATTAATTAGAACATTTTAGGCTTTCAAATATGACTTTAAAAAAAGTTCTTTAAAAAAGCAGAAATACATTTCTTTAAATTAGAATAAACTGGCACAAAATGACTATTACAATTCCCCGCAGTTACTTTAATGAAAGCGCTAGAAGTTATACTATTATTTTGAGTAAGTTAATCTTAATCTTTTTTAAAAATAAAATTACTTTAGTTTTTCTAAAGGACTGTGTAGCTGGATGCTACAATTACTTTTTACTATCAAAACAACTTTATTCTTAGAAGTAAAGGCTCTTCAAAGCAATGGTTTTGCCAAAAAGTATGCTCCTGAAAAGGAAAGAATCAGGAAAACATTTATCTCTGTGAGTATCTGGAATGTATTGTACATATTACACTAATGTCTTTATTTCTGTCTATATAAAAAATCTTTGATCTGGAATGTATTATATATATTACACTAATGGTTGTATTTCTGTCTGTGTAAGAAAGCCTATGTTTGTAATAGTTATGGTGCTGGACCTGAAACAGGTAACCTCAGGTTATAATCTTTCATTAGGTGAAGAAGATGGCTTAGTGGGACACTCACATCCTCTCAGCATTAGACTAGGAAGTAAACAAAAAAAATTAAAACAACCTTCCTAGTACTATAAGTGGACTATATTATGGTCCATATCCTTTAACAAAGAAATATTAACCATGCATTGGATTGATTTGCCCAATATATAGAAAATGAACATTATTTCTCTGCCCCTCTCCCTCCCTCCATCCCTCCCTCTGTCCCTCTGTCCCTCCTTCCTCTCTCTCTCTCTCACGCATGCATGCATAAAGTCTATAGGTATGACTTCATCTCTCAATATGACTTCACTGATGGCTGCAGAAAGAATTAGGATGGGGATAGTACATTATTCCCATTTAGCTTCTTTTTGTCAATCAAAAGATGTGTTTGCCAATAATGAGAAATGCCCAAAACAATGATATATGATGCCAAAGGCAAGGTTGCCCAAGAGATATTTAAAAACAAACACCTGAATGTAGTGCCAACTGACAAAGGAAAAATAATATTATTGTGCAAACAGATAATAGAAGAGGATGTTGAATATTTATAACATGTAAGCAATCTTGCAAAGCACCTTTTCTCCACACTGAGTATTGTCACTATCCCTACTATGATTTTTTTTTACTCTTTCTGTTGCTTTTATAGATCATTCTGAGGTTCTTACTACTCATTCATCCTTCTTAGTATTTCATTACCCACCCTGATTTCTCCTCAATTCAGTGAAGAGTGTTTCACTTGGAAATGAAAGGAAACACATTTTGTTCTGTCCACTTTACTTTGTTCTGCCAAAAAGCTAGGATTCTATCTATGTTTCCTTCTTTGGTGTCTTAAAAATGGACCCATTTATACAAGATGTTGAAAATTAAGCCTCAAAACATAGCTTCTTATTATGCCAAAGGACATTATGCAAATGTCTAAATATTGTGCACTATAGATGAATCTCTATTATTGACTACAACTCTTTTAAAAATGATTGTTACATGAATATGTTGAAAATAGAAGCTAGCTTTTTCAGATTTCCTTCTATGATTTTAGACTAGAACTCAATCCAATATACTTAATATAATAAGACATTTCTAAACAGATTAGCTTTGAAGTTTCAAAGAATGAGTAAACAAGGTATTAAATTTTAATCAATGTGCCAATATTTGGTCATAAATTGTAAAATTGTTCCAAATAAATTTGTCAGGGTATGGTAATTAAAAATCAAATAATTGTCCCATCAAAATGATATTATATGCAATATTAACCATGTGTTTAATACCAGAGCTATCTTGAAATAATGTTGGGTGAGATAAACTGCCAAATATGTTATTACTTTTCATTAGCAGAGTTTCATTTAAATGACAGTCAAATAACCTAGTCTATTCCAGTTCTGTAATTTTTAAAGATGGTTAATTTGACAGTGATAATTCACAACAGAATATGGAAAAATAAAACCGATGCCTTTATCCCATGAAAATATTGTGCATTTCTATTCATATTATTTATACTGCAGGATTACGTACTCATTGTGTAGTCATAGATTAGTACAATCTTCTGCCAATCTGGCATTTTCCAAAGGGACTGATTTTTCAGAATTCTGACCCTTAGAGATCTGATACACTTGGATGAAACAAGTGAGAAAAGGCTGTTCATAGATATTAGAAACTCTGAAATGCATTCTAATTTTGCAAAAATAAGATGGTGGCTAACGGGAAGATTTTCCACAACTTTGCAGCCCTGGAGTAAGTCTAAGACATCAGAGGTGCAGAAGCATTTGGATCTTTTCTGTCAGGGGTTATTGTATTAGCAACCAAACAAGAGTTTCTCCTACCTTTGAATTGTATAAAAAATAATGTTTAGTGTTATTTTCATACAGCTATGGTTATTAAACCTACCTTTCTCAGATTAATTAGGATACAAATCTTTATTTTGATCAGCCAGTAAGAGACATGCACTCATTCAACTTGCTCCTTTTCCTTTTTCATAGTGGCATCAATCTTTTGTCAGAGTCCAGTTCAAATCATAATACATCTGAAAAAGGATGAAGCACCTTTTACAAATGATTGCAGGTCAGATGTTTCCCGTGTTTCTTCCCAGTCATTAATTTATCTAAAACTGTATCCCTTGCTTTACATAATTCTCAAAGTAGAGAATGAAATTAAAAGAAAAACTAAGGAAATATAACAATAAAGCTGCCTGAAAGACAAGATGAATAGAGAAGCAAGAGTAATTGATAAAGTCAAACAGATGCGAAACTGTCTATATCTGCAGACCTATATATGACATTCTATTCAACATGATGTAAATTATTTCTAAGTAAACATACATTAAATGTAAAGGTTTTCCCTTTCAGTCATATCTAATTCTAGGGGGCAGTGCTTATCTTCATTTCAAAGCCAAGGGAACCAGCATAGTCTGAAGACATTTCTATGGTCATGGACAGCATGACTACATGCCATGGCGCACAGAACACTGTTATCTTCCCACTGAAGTGGTACCTACTTTTTACTCATATTTGCATGCTTTTGAACTGCTTGGTGGGCAAGAGTTGGAGCAAGTAATGAGAGCTCATCCCATCGCATAGTGCTTGGGTTTCTCACTTGTGCTGTCAGCTTTCCAGCTTACAAATTCAGTGTCTTTAACATCTGAGCCATTGCACCCCCTAAAACATATATTAGATACATTAATTAGTTAGAATACTTTACAAAATAGAACAGAATAGTTTATTTGGCAAAGTGTGATTAGATACATAAGAATATTGCCTCTAGTGTAGAAGCTCTCAGTATCCATGCAAAGCAACAAAGTAGTAGTAGTAGTAATAATAATAATAATAAGGGTTAGTAAAGAAGATAAAAAGGATGATAATAATAATACTACAGCTGTACAACATGGTTAAATTATATTAAATGTAAGGCAGACTTCTTTAGACCTAGATGAGCTCACAGATACTGTAATATCGTATGTCAGCTTCTGTGAAGACTTATGTTTACCAACAAGGAACCTGCAAATAGATAGTAATAATAAACCTTGGTTCACAGCTAAACTTAAGCAGCTATGTTGTTCCAAAGAGGAAGCCTACAGAAAAGGTGACAAAATGTTATACAATCAGGCCAGAAACATATTAATGAGAGAGATCAGAGCAGCAAAAAGAAGCTACTCTGAAAAGTTAAGGAATCAGTTCTCAATAAATGAACCAGCAAACATGTGGAAAACTCCTAAAGCATCACTGGCTGCAGCAAACTTCCTTCCCAGGCAAAAGGAAATCAACAACTATCAGATGATCTGAATGTGTTTTACTGCAAGTTTGAAAGGAAACTACAGCCACCTATCTCCAAAAAACCCACCTCAACAACAGCCAAGCCTCCTACAACTGGCTCTAACCCATTGGGTTCACAACCTCTGGTGATCACAGAAAAAGAAGTGCAAGATCTATTTCACAGACAAAAACCAGGAAAAGCACCAAGGCCGGACAAGATAACTCCTTCTTGCTTAAAAGTCTGTGCTGACCAATGGGCCCCCATCTTCACCTTCACCATGTTCCTTCTTGCTTCAAACAGTCTAAAGAAGCCCTCCATCAAGGGACTGAATAACTACAGACCAATTGTTCTAACATCTGTAGTTATGACAATCTTTGAAAGGTTAGTGCTGTCCCACCTGAAAACCATCACAGATCCACTGTTAGATCTCATGCAGTTTGCATACCGAGCAAATAGATCAACAGATGACACTGTTAATATGGCTCTGCATTACATCCTACACCAACTGGAATCTCCAAATACCTACGCAAGGGTCCTCTTTGTAGACTTCAGTTCAGCATTCAATACCATCATTCCAGACATTCTTCTAACTAAATTAAACCAACTAGTAGTACTGAACACACTTGTAAATGGATCATAAGTTCCTAACAGACAGGAAGCATCAGGTGAAGCTAGGCAGAATCACATCTGATACCTGTACAATTAGCACAGCCCCCCCCAAAGGCTGTGTGCTTTCTCCATTTCTCTTCTCCCTATATACCAATGACTGAATCTCAAATGATCCATTTGTTAAAATATTGAAGTTTGCAGATGACACAACAGTGATTGGTCTCATTTGAGACAATGACGAATCTGCATACAGACAGTGGTTGTACAACTTGCCTCGCGGTGTAACTGGAACAATGTGGAAATGAACACACTCAAAACCATAGAAATTATGGTAGACTTTAGAAAAAACCCTCCCATACTACCACCTCTTACAATACTAGACAACACAGTATCAACAGTAGAGACCTTCAAATTTCTATTATATCACATAACCTAAAATGGACACCTAACATCAAAAACGTCATCAAAAAAGCACAACAAAGAATATTCTTTCTGTCCCAACTCAGAAAGCTCAAACTGCCCAAGGAGGTGCTGATACAGTTCTACAGAGGAATTATTGAGTCTATCATCTGCACCTTTATAACTGTCTTGTTTGGTTCTTCAGGACAGACACAGACTTCGGAGGATAATTAGGACTGCAGAAAAAACAATTACTACCAACCTACCTTCAGTCCAGGACCTGTATACTGCATGAGTCAAAAAGAGGGCTGTGAAAATATTTTCAGACCCCTCACATCCCAGACACAAACTATTTCAACTCCTTCCCTCAAAACGACGCTATAGAACACTGCACACCAGAACAACTAGACATAAGAACAGATTTTTCCCGAAAGCCATCACTCTGCTAAACAAATAATTCCCTCAACACTGTTCAACTATTACAAAGTCTGCACTACTATTACTAATAAACTTCTCATCACTCCTTATCACTCATCCCCTCCCGCTTGTGACTGTTTGACTGTAACTTCGTTGCTTGTATCCTTATGATTTATATTGACTGTTTCCTCATATGATTTGATTGCTTATTGTATCCTATGACTATCATTAAGTGTTGTACCTTATGATTCTTGTCTCTTGATGAATGTATCTTTTCTTTTATGCATACTGAAAGCATTTGTACCATGACAAATTCCTTGTCTGTCCAATCACACTTGGCCAATAAAAAATTCTATCTCTGTCTGTCTGTTTATCTGTTTGTTGTCTGTCTGTCTATCTATCTATCTATCTATCTATCTATCTAGCCAGCTATCTATCATTGTGAGAATTAAGTGTTCAGCAGAGTGATGACACAAAGGAAAAAATGTCCCTGTATCTAGTTGTTTTGTCATGCAATGCCATATAATGGCATCCTGAAGGAAGTAGTTGTAATTGTTTCTTTCAGGATGTGAAAGGTTTATAGATATTATCTCAGTCTTTTTGACTCACACAATGTACAGGTCTTCTATAGCAGGGGTCACCAGGGACCTCAGGGACCACCAAACTCATAATTTTAAATCCTATGGACCAGAGTCCCTGGGAAAATCCCAAAAAAGTCTGCAGGAAAATTTTCCACTCCGTTTTCCTACTGATTGATCATTCTTTATTTGGGATCACAGGATACATCTCCAGCTCCATTCCGAGGAGGAGGAGAGAGAGAGAAAGAGAGGGAGGGAGGGAGGGAGGGAGGGAGAGAGAGAGAGAGAGAGAGAGAGAGAGAGAGAGAGAGAGAGAGAGAGAGAGAGAGAGATTGAGATTTGGCTTCATGAAAGGAAAGCAGCAGAAGCAGCAGAAGTCTTTCTTCCTCTTCCCCAAACTCCACCAGAAATGAGTCTTTGTGAGACTTCTCATGCTGGTACAGCCTCTTAGAGCAGGATACCTTGCAGGGTCCCAAAGACTCATTTCTGGCAGAGTTTGGTGGAGAGAAAGAAAGACTTTTGCTGCTTTCCTTGTGTACAGCCAAAAGGAGAAGAAGAAAAAAATGGAAAGAAGCAGCCTGGTAGCCAGGCGAGATGCCTAGGGTGAGTGGGGCAAGTTCCCCCTCTGCCCTTTCCCCCCTCCCCTCACTACTCATGTTGTTCACAATGCAAGTGACGCAAGCCTTGTGTTCCCATGGGCCATGTGGGTGACACAGCCTTGTGTTCCCATGCAGCCTGGATTAATTGCTTTGCGGGCTGCTTTGGGGGTGACATTTTTCTGTGGACCACCAAAATTTTCTCATGGACCACCAGTGGTTCCTAGCCCACTAGTTGGTGACCACTGTTCTATAGAAGGAAGACTGGCTGCAATAGTTTTTTCTAACTATCTGTTGGAATCTGTACCAGTCCTGTTTGGTTGCTGTATCAAACAGTTAATTAATATTTATATATTTATTTACTTTAATAATTAAATTAATGATTACATTAATTATTAGAATAGATTAAATATAAATTAAGATAAAATCAATTTAATTTAAAATAGTTTAATTATTTAATTATTTTAATTAATTAAACATTCATTAGTTAAATGAATTAATATACAATGATTAATATAACCATAACTTAATTTTAAATATCTGAAAAGCTTCATTAAAACATAACACAATAAGAAATAACTTACCTGACCTCCCACATCACCACTCAAATGTTGTTCTGGAGATCCTTAAAAACTTGGCTTTTCTCCCAGCTCTGGCATAGGGTAACTGTTGAGTATTTTATATACTGCTTGGAATTTGTGTTCAGATAAATTGCCACTTATTTATTACTGCTTTTTATTTTTTATAATATAATCGTAAGAGTTGCTCTGGAATTGAATTAAATCCAAAAAGTAAATGTGTTCTATTAATGTAGAGTGAAGTGGCTCTTCCAGAACATCAACAATTGTTTCAATGTGTTTTAATAAAATACACATTCTTAATTTCACATAAATAATAAAATAGCACAGAATCAGTTGATTAACTTTTTTGCTCATATGTTTTTCTAGTCATGTTTGCAACAATAATATCTATTCTAAATTACCACGATAGCAGTTTTTCAAAATATTATTATCCCTTTGGCTATGAAGTCAACATGAAGCTAGGGATGAAAGAAATGAAGTTCTTTGAGATGAATAAACTGCCAATTTTCTGGATCATTTGTAGAGATAGAAAAATGTAGATATATTTGTGAATAAATATGCATATTTGTGATTGTAAATGCTGTGGATCCAGCATTTACATTCACAGCATTTATATAGACAATGGATACAAGTATTTGGTGAAATGGAAAATCATCTCCCCTTTTTTGTGCATTATAACTTTATAGAAAGTGAAGGCTCCTAAGCTTTTATTATTGAATAAGGCTGTTATTATCATAGACCATTATAACCTCATGCACTAGTACAAAATTAACTACAGCTTTCCAAAACATCCCAAGCTGCCCCAGAAACAAACAAACAAACAAACAAAAACCAGGATTCATCTATAACATACCATATAGACTGCAACAGCCAATATGTAGGGTGAACAGGCATCCATGAACATCAACTAGAAGTCAGAAAACTCTTCATCTTCACAACATATTGACAGATTTCATTATAATTTCAACTGGGAGCTGTGACCATCCTAGACCAAGCCAAGTCCAAAATGTGAAAGAATTTCTGGAAGCCTAGTAAGCAATCCAAACAAAGAACTTCCAAGACCACTCCCACCAATATTTATGGAGCAAACCACTAGAATATACAGTAAACTGAGAGCAAACCTATCTCTTAGTTTTGGATAATGGAATATCTACAAATATCTGTAAAAAAACAACCAAGCTCAAAGAGCATGAAGGACCCTTCATTTTAGCACTGAGCTACAAATATTCCCCTTTATCAGTACCACATATGGATGTCAAACGATTCAGAAGGCACAACATACGTGAACATTTTGGTAAACCATCTTTTGCACTTGTTTGTTCAGGTACAAGTGCCTATTTATCAAAAGATGTGCCAGACAGATTGCCTCTGATAGATTGCCTCTAGGTTGCCTCTGATATTTCTGTATCATGGATTACGGTTTTTTTTTCCTTCCAGGCCAAAATGGCACCTTATAGAAAATGTAACTCTCTCCCCCTCTGTATGTGAACACACAGATATAATTTTTAAAAAATCCAGTTGCTCCTTGGAACAGTTATTTTTAATTTATTTATTTTTAAAGCCTCTTCCAGTTTACTTTTTATATCTGATGATAAGTTCCTATTCAAAGTCTCATTTAAATGCGGTAAATTTTGCTGCATATATTGTTCTGTAATATCTTCTTCTAGGAACAGAATGTCCTCAAGTAGAAACAACATAGCTTGATTCAAATTCCAGATGCAGAGCTATTTTCAATTTCCCATTTCCCCCAGAAATCATGGTTGAGCTCTGTTTGTTTCTAAGGCATTTTAATATTTGGAATAAGGAAGAATTCTACTTTAAATTATATTGCATAATGTTTATTTGAAACTACAGAAGAATCCTAGAATAGATTCTTTAAATCATTTACTTTGGAATTACAATTTTAAGGATTCTGCTTGATTTCAAATAGAAATTTGCCTCCCTAACCTTCAACAGTGGCAATGTGTCCAATCACATCTTAATGTGTTTCGATCAGATGCTTTGGGCTTAAAAGAATTTTGAAGTGTGTAGTCTTCTGTTGGAATTTATGTCTGAAATATCCTGCTTGCATTAAAAATTAAAGAATATGTTCAAAGTTGATATTATTGGTATTTATGGTTAGATTTGGAATCCTTCAGCCTCAAGAGACTATGGTATCATGCTGTGAAAAAAGGCCCTAAAACAGCATCTAGTGTGGCTAAAAAGGCCAATTTGAGAGTGGCAATCCTTCCACACTGAGGGCAGATAGAGTCTATCTCCTGTTCCACCCTTGGATTTCTCTGGTTCCATGACTGCCTCTTTGCTTTAGCCTTCCAAATGAATGTCTCTTCAAATTGAAGAAGGCGATGCTGTGTCTCTAGCCTTCAAGCTGAATGATCAGAGGTCAAAGTTTCCCAGCTGTTGATGTCCATTCCCAAGGCCTTTAGATCCCTCTTGCAGATATCCTTATATTGCAGCTTTGGTCTCCCTCTAGGGCACTTTCCCTGCACTAATTTTCCACACAGGAGGTCTCTCAGAATCTGACCTTCAGTCATCTTCACGACATGCCCAAGCCAGCGTAGACATCACTGTTTCAATAGTATATACATGCTAGAAATTCCAGCACTTTCCAAGACTGCGCTATTTGGAACTTTGTCATGTCAGATGATGCCAAGAATACGTCGGAGACAGTGCATATGAAAGGTGTTCAACTTTCTCTCCTGTCATATGTAAAGGGTCCAAGACTCATTGCAGTGTAAGAGTGTGCTCAAGACATAGGCTCTATAGACCTGAATCTTTGTATGTTCCATCAGCTTCTTATTAAGCCATACTCTCTTTGTAAGTCTGGAAAATGTGGTAGCTGCTTTACCAATAAGTTTATTCAGCTCAGTGTCTAAAGAAAGAATGTCAGAGATAGTTGAACCAAGGTACACAAATGGATGACCTCTAGTTCTTGCACAGAGATTGTAATACAAGAAAGTGAATCCACATCCTGACACATAACTTCTGTTTTTTTTCAGGTTGATTGTTAGTCCAAAATCTTGGCAGGCCTTGCTAAAATGATCCATATGTTGTTGAAGGTCTTTGGCAGAATAAGCAGTAACTGCAGCATCGTCAGCAAACAGAAAATCCTGCAAGCATGTCAGGTGGTCTTCGGTCTTTATGATTTATGGATTAAATTATTGGAGAATCCATTAATGGGCTATAATTGAATCAAAATATTTCATTTTGTATTTATTTGGATTCCCCTTGCCTTCCTTGTATTTAAAATGATGGATGGTATATTACTTTATTGGCAATGTAGAAAAAAAATTGAGGGATGTTTGACTCTTGTATTTTAGTCTTTTGAGTCATTTTCAATTTTTTGGACCAATATCTCAATATATATATAACCAGCTTTATGGGAAAATCTTTTAAAAATTAGGATTATGTTGAATTATTCCAAAATTTTTGAACTTGGTCATTTTAAAGAAATTATATACCGAATTAGAAGTGGTATATTGCTAAAATATTATTTTGAAAAATTGGAAAATTAATATTAGTCTAAATATCAAGAACTGTGTTCTGGAGCAGTGAATCGAATCATTTTTTTAAAAGTAACTTTTTTACTAATAAAAAAGATGCAACTTATTTCACTCTGGGATAGATTTCATGAAATTTTTCAAACAAAGGACTGTTATAATTAATTTAATTTAATTTATAAATGTGGACATTGTTAGAAATTCTGTACAGAATTTTTAATTCTGTACAGAATTTTTACAGGTCCTACAGAACAGACAGTGCAGAACCCACATGTGCTTTTCAGTTTAACTGTGACAAGGAAGCAGGAAAACAGGTCTATTTGTAGAAAAACTTTCAAGAAGAGACTGGACTGCCGTCTGTCAGAAATGATGTAGGGTCTCCTGCTTGGGCAGGGGGATTGGACTAGATGACCTACAAAGTCCCTTCCAACTCTTAATCTGTAAGTAAATAAGATATTATAGAGTAGACCAGGGGTGTCCAACCTTTCACCTTCCCTGGGCCACATTAGAAGATGAAAATTTGGTTTGGGCCGCACATAAAATAAAATAACAGTAACGATACCTGATCATCCAAAAAAACCATAGAAAACATAGTTAACATATTAAATTTATTTGGAAATGAAGTTAGTGAGATGTTTTTATTATTTATTATTTATTAAAAATTATTTATTTTTTATCACGGTTTTTTTATCACAGTTTATTTTCTGGCCAAATTTTGCGGGGGCGGGGAAGAAAGCTTGCCCGCCTCGCACCTACCTCTCCTCTTGCAAATGGCCCGGCTGGAGGAGGCAGGACTGGAAGGCAGAAGCAGCGGTGGGGGCAGAAGCAGCAGCAGCGGCGGGGGCAGAAGCGGCGGCAGCAACAGCAGGAGGTGGCGCTCTGACAGCGCCCGCCTTTTCTGTTGCTGCTTGGCCTGGCGCTCGCCTCGCCCCGCCTCGCGCCTGCCTCTCCTCCTCCTCCTCACTGGCTCTGGCACGAAGGTTGGGGTGGGCACTGGGCCGCATTATGAGGCAACCTGGGCCGCATGCGGCCCCTGAGCCGCGGGTTGGACAAGCCTGGAGTAGACCATAGATGCAACTACAAACCTATAAACACTGCCATCTACTGATAGTAGAATATCTCTCTTTACTGAATACTGATGTAGTTGTACAAAATAAATGAAACTATATCCAACAGATATAATATCTAACATTTGTTCTCAGTGGTTAGATAGTTTGCATTTTTCCATTTTCTCTTGTATACAATATGTTTAGTTTAGGAAAGCCAATTTAGTTAAAGGCCAATCACTGGGAGGTTTATTCCCACTTAAACTTCAACAAACCTAGCTAGGTGACATTGAGCTAGTTACTCTGTCTCAGCCCAGGCTAAAAAAAAGTGCCAAATTACTTTTGAAAATATTGTCAAGAACTGTATGGGTTTTGTTAGAAATGAAAACTATTGAAGGTAATTCTTGTATAAATTGTTGTATTTTTGTTACTTAATTACAAAAAGTCTTATAAATTAAGAATGTGTAGAGCATGTTTACTTGATTTTCTGTTAGAAAATTTATCACTGCACTTGATATAACAAAGTTCACTTATAAAACAGGGAAAGTTGGCAATTACAATCAAACTTTTCTTCTATCAACAGCAGCCAACTTATTTATTGACTCAAGTGTATCAGAGTAACACATTCATATCACACTTGATTGAAATCTTGGCCAAGTTTGACAGATATTCTCAACACATTGTCAATCTCAAGCATATTTCGATGAGTTTCAAGTGGCTGGAGAGTCCCCTTACATATGGTCCTGTTACAAAAGCTATAAAAAAATTCTAAGCTAGTGGCAATCCCCAAAAATTCATTTGAATAAGTGTGATGTGGGTAAAATTGTCAACTGTGAGTTGTACTGCTGAGTATTATATCTCTCATTTTTGACTCATGAAGTAGCAGAATAATTACTAATGATGCCCAAGACTGCTTATATGAGGACATGTATTTGAAAAACTGATACAGATCCTCCTGTACTGTTGCCTGTGTAGGGATATTTGCAGAATTCTGATAGCCCCAAAATAAATAAATAAAATAGTTGTGAAGGATATTTATATAAAATATCTTCTTACAGATAAATAACCCTAAATTTATATGGCAAGTAGCAGAATTTTATATATTCAGTAATGCAAGATGGGACAGATATGTAGTGATATAAAAATGCTGTATGTAGAATACTACGTAAATGTACAGAATGTAAATACCGAAGTCAAATGGAACTATTGATCAACAGTAATAACAATAGCACTTAGATTTATATACTGCTTCACAGTGCTTTACAGCCCTCTCTAAGCGGTTTACAGAATTAGCATATTGCCATCAACAATCTTGGTTCTCATTTTACTGACTTGGAAGGATAGAACTCTAAGTCAACTTTGAGTCAGTGAGAATCAAACTACCAAACTTTAGTCAGTCAGCAGTCAGCAGAAATAGCATGCAGTACCACATTCTAATCACTGCACCACGGCACATGGACCAACAAGTTCACATTTTATATATTGTAATACTGTAATAACTTATTAAATTTGTATTTAGTATAGTTAATTTCCCTAAGAAAATATTTTATTCATCAGTAATTTAGTAATGCAATATATTCTTCAGAAAATAGTTCTATAGTTTAGAGATATTTTCTTTTATTATTGGATAGAAAGATAAAATTGTTTTATTATTTATAGAAAACATAATATATGTAAGATAAGGTTTAAATAAATATTATTTTAGGCTTAGTTTCTTATTTTACAATACTTATAACCAGCTTCTAGGTGGTATAGAACAAGAGAAATGTAAAATATGACAATTAACATAATAAAATAGATTATGGGATTGTGGAACTGCAAGGTGAATATGAAGAAGATTTTGATTTTTATTTGTTCATTATTTTTTATGAATAAATACAAATAATTATGGGTATTATAATAGAGGTGACACTGTTTTTTGATTTTCCTTTAAAACCAAAATGATTTCAGCCATTTTAGGTGACAAATAGCATTACTGCAAAACTGAAGAGTCCATTCCCAAATCATGAAAACTCTCAAGTACTTTAAAAGCTATTTATCTAAACTATTCATAAAGTTCTAATTATTAGGTGTCTAAAACCAATTAACCTTTGATTACAGCCCTTAAAATATAATGAATATTTTACTTTATATGTCAAACTCTATTTCCCAGGAAGGAAAAAACCCATCTCTTTTATACTCACTTTTTCTTTGATTTAGTATTCTTGATTGTTAGCCCCAGCATTGCTTGTTTCCCCCACTTTCTGTGGCTTGATCCAATTCCATTACGAATATTGTGAGCAGTGCTGTTAAAAAGTCACATTTTTGACTTTTTAGAAGAGAACGCTTAGAGAATTTGTCAGTGGAGATGTGTGTGTGTCTGTGTGTGTGTGTGTGTGTATGTCTTTGTGTGTCTCTCTCTGTGTGTGTCTGTGTCTGTTTCTCTAGGTGTCTGTGTGTCTGTGTGTCTCTGTGTGTGTCTGTCTCTATGTGTGTGTGTGTGTGTGTGAGAGAGAGAGAGAGAGAGATTGTCTCTGTCTCTGTCTCATTCTCCCCATACTTGGCTATATATTTATTTAAATGTATATTGCTGCCCATATAAATTAATGATTGTAGATGGATAGCAGGAGTAGAACACACCATAAAAACCTACAACCAATAAAAAGACACAAAAACACACTACACATAATCAGCAGCTGAGGTATAAATAAAGTTACCACTAATATATCAACATGGCAACTGAACAAGCAGAAAACAATGAGAAAGTACTATATGTGCCAATGAAAAAACCACATCCCCACCAATAAAGGCAGTACAATCTGTGTTATATATAAATAGGGAGCAAAACTTGCACTCACTCACACTGATGAAGTTACATAGCAAATAATCAGGCCTGGAGACTACTAAGGACTCCATAGTTTAAGCTAGATGAAACTAGCTTCCAGAATATATTTTCATCAGGAAAACTTTGATAGAGTGACTGAGAGAAAGTGACTAGCCCAAGGTCATTCATCTGGGTTTGTTCTCTAAGGCAGAACTAGAACTCACATTCTCCGGGTTTCTAGCCTGATGCCTTATACACTGTTCAGAACTGGGTCTAATTACTATGTAACCATTGCATAACACCAAACTTTTATTATCTACTTTTCAATGAAAGGACAGGTTAAAATAACATTTTCCACTTGACTATGACATTGAGATAGAGTTTTGTAGGAACTGATTTCTCAGTCAAATATAGGTTGGTTGACAGTCATAAAAAGTTTACCATGTAAATTGATTATGTGTTATAATAACAGGTGTTGGCAATCACCTTTAAAGCCCAGCATGGCATGAATCCAGGCTACTTGAGGAACTCTCTCACCCTGATGGGATTGGCCTGTCCATCCACACTAGGCATACTGTGGATTCCATCAGTCAAGGAATTTCAGCTGGTGGGATCCAGGAGAACAGCCTTCTCTGCCATGGCTCCTGCCCTTTGGAATATCTTATTCCTTGAGGTGGGATTGGCTCCCACTCTCCTGATTTTTCATAAGAGCCTTAAGACCTGGCTCTGCCAGTGGCAAATAAATATAATAATAAATAATAAAATAAAAATAATATAAAAATTGAATATTTCAAATTGATATCAGAATTCCTTCTGGTGAGCATGCTATTTTAAATCTGTATCATTCTTCTGAAAGAAATATTCAAATGCTCATTGTTAGGTATAACATTGGTCACCTAACTAGTTTGGGTAAGATAATATATATATAAGCTATGATTCTTAGTTTAAGTGTGTGTCACTTTAACTGCAAAGCATGTATTTTTGGGTGTGGTGTGAAAACACCATAAGAGGGAGCAAGAGACGCTGATGAGACGCTGACGAGAAGCTGACGATTCCCTGATGCTTTGCTGGCAATTACTGGAGTTGCAGACGGAAGAGAGGAGTTTCTGAGTTTGTTGCATATCTCTCTCTACTGCGAGGAGATAAATTACCGGACTGCTATTTTGTAAGTGTACTGACCATTTTCGACATTGGAATTTGCAAATGAATAATCCCTGGACGGACTGAACTAAGTATATGATATATGGACTGTTTTGACTATGCTTTAACTCTTGCTGGAATAAAACTACTTTAATTGGCACTGTGTATGGTTTACTGAGTGTAAGCTACACAACACTTATCTCATATATTTTGCCTGCCTGCCTGACTGCCCTGCAGATCTTGCTAGGGGTGTATCCCTAACACTGGTTATGGGCCCAGCTGCACAGTCAGACTAACCAGGATATAACGGGCTTATATAAAGTGAGAGTTTGTGTAGTTACACAATACTGTAAACAGACAGCTGTGTTTAATTATAGTTTAATATCCAGAAAAAGATGGCACAAGTCAATTTACCAAGTTTGTCTCTAATATCCAAACTGGATGGAACAAACTATGTTTCATGGTCTATGAAATGCAGCCTACTTCTACGTAGAGAAGGTTTGTGGAATATAATACAAAACCCACCAGAAGTAGATGCTTGGGATCCAGAGGATGAAAATGATGCCCAGAAGTTACAAGAATGGAAACTGAAAAATGAACAAGCTCTCTGTATAATAGGACTGACACTCAGTGACCAGCAGCTTGTCCATATTCGTGGAGAAGAAACAGCTGCTAAGTTCTGGGAGAATTTAAAGAAGATTTATGTTCGAGACAGTGTAGGAGCTCATATAAATCTTACACGGAAGCTGTTTAGAACACATCTTCAAAAGAATGGAGACATGTTAACTCATATAAACACTATGAAGAGAATTTTTCAAGAGCTGCATGAAAAAGAGCTTATCTTCACTGAACTGCATCAGGTTTATATAATTTTGTCTTCATTGGATCAGAGTTATGACGATTATGTAACTTCATTGGAAGTGCTGCCAAAGGAAAACCTCACATTAACTGACATTACTGGCAGATTAATTGAAGAAGCCAGGAGAAGGCTTGAAAGGGATCAACTCAGAAGGGAACAACCACAAGAAGAGGAATTATCTTCGTCAGCCTACACAATTAGAAAATGTTTTAATTGTGGAAGAAAAGGACATTTGGCCAGATTCTGCAAGAAAGAAAAAAGCCAAAATGCCAGCCAGAATGCAAAAAGGCATCAAAAGGATAAAAAATGCTTAGAGTTAGCCATGTATAGCAACCAAACTGTGAACAATAATAATTTTTGGGTTGTAGATAGTGGAGCATCGCACTGCATAACAAAAGATAAGAAAAGCTTTATTAAGATGTCCACGAGTTCACAGCAGATATCATTAGCGAATGGTTGGAAACTGAAAGCAAGAGGTCAAGGTACTGCATATTGTTCTTGCATAAAAGAAAATGTAAAAATGTTATATGTACCACAACTTAAGTTTAATTTGCTTTCAGTTAGAGTTTTGATTAAACTAGGTTATGTAGTTACCTTTAGGGGAGAAAACTGCATAATAGAAAAGGAAGGTAAAAAAGTGACTGCAACTTTAAAAGGTGAATTGTATGTGTTAAATGATAATCAATTAGAGGTGGCTAACACAGTGTATAACGTTAAACCTCATGATGAATGCATACATTTGTTACACAGACGTTTAGGGCATATAAATTTTAAAATGCTCAAGCAAACTGTTGAACTGTCTAAAGGTATAAAACTGAAGCCTTGCAGTAAGTATTTGCACTGCAATGCTTGCAGTCAAGAAAAAAGCAAGGTAATACCAGCAAATAGAGTTAATGGATTTAAGACTAAGGAGCCTCTAGAGGTCGTATTTGCTGATATTATAGGTCCTAAAAAACCAAGTGTGGGAGGTGCTCGTTATATATTAAGTATAATGGATCATTATTCTAGATATGGTTTCTGTTATTTAATGAAAAGTAAAACGGAAACATATCAGAATTTCTTTAATTGGTTGAAGTTTGCAGAGAGAAAAACTAAAAGGAAACTAGTAACTAGTATCAGTCTTATAACTGATAATGGTACGGAATTTATAAATAATAAATTCCAAAATAGACTGAAGATGGCAGGTGTAGAACATAAAAGGTCTGCACCATATAGGCCACAACATAATTCCTTTATAGAAAGGCGAGGCCAAACACTGCAGGCAATGGCTCGTACTATGTTGTCAGATTCAGGATTACCTGAGAATTTGTGGGGAGAAGCAACAATGTGTGGTAATCATATATTGAATAATGTTGTTAACTCAACAACAGGTGAATTACCATTCACACGGTGGCATGGTAGAAAACCTGACTTAAGCTATATGCACACATTTGGAGCACCAGCATGGGTGCATATTCCCACACAACTGAGACATAAGGGACAGCATAGGGCTAAAAGATTATATTTTGTAGGTTACGAATCAAACCATAGATCTTACAGGTTCTGGGAAGAGGGCACAACTAGAATTTATTGTAGTGCTAGTGCTCAATTCCTGGAACATGTAGGATGGTCCAAATTGGAACAAGATTCGAATAAAAGTGTAATCATAGAGACCTACAAGGGCCCGAGCCACCATACTAGTGATGATGAAAGTCCAATTAAAGAGAAAGTAAAGGAAGAAAAAATAGAACCAATTAAGGAAGAAATAAGTGAAGAGGAAATAGATGACCAGGAACAGGTTATAGATAAAAGTCCACCTGTGAGTCCTGTTCTACCTAGACGGTCAACACGAGTAAGTAGACCACCTGATAGGTATCAGGCAAGTATGGTGTGCCAGATTAGTAAAATTCCAACCACTGTGGAGGAACTAAAATTGTATCCTGCAAAGGATCAGGAGAACTGGCATACAGCAATTCAAAAGGAACTGAATTCATTAAAACAGATGGGAGTCTATGAGAATGCTAGATTACCTCCAGGTGAAAAGTCCATTGGATGTAAATGGATATTTAAATTAAAAACAGGTACAAATGGGACTGTTACCCATAAGGCTAGGTTGGTAGCTCAAGGATTTAATCAAACTGCATGTGATTATGATGAAGTGTTTGCACCAAGTTTAAAAGCAACAACCTTGAGAGCAGCTTTAGTGTGGGCAGCTAAGAAAAACTATATCATAAATCATTTAGATGTAGAAACTGCCTATCTGCATGCACCATTGCAGCACACTATATACCTAAAGAAACCTGTAGGGATTAAGGATGATAAAACTAATGACTGTTGGAAGCTTAAAAAGAGACTCTATGGATTAAAACAATCTGGTTATGAATGGAACCAATATATTGTTAAGGAGTTAAACAATATAGGGTTTAAAGCAGGTTTAGCTGATCCATGTTTATTCAAAAGAGAGAAAAATGGAATAGTGTCATTATTATTGTTGTTTACAGATGATATTGCTTTAATTACAAAAACTAATAATGAAGCAACTGAAATAATAGCATTATTAGGAAAGAGGATAAAATTAAAGCAATTAGGAGAGATAAAACAGTATCTCGGATTGACAATAAATAAAACCAATAGTGGCTATAAGATATCTCAAGAGGATAAGATTTATCAATTACTAAAAACATATAAGATGGAACTTTGTAAACCAGCAAAAACTCCAATGAGTCAGGAATTTTGCCGGACTGATGCTCAGAGTTCAAAATTCGATAAGACTATCTATCAGTCGCTAATTGGTAGTCTATCATACATTAGTAATTGGTCAAGGCCAGATATTGCCTATAGCATTAATCAATTGGCTCGTTTCAACGCTGAACCCGATGAACGACACTGGCAAGCAGCAAAACGTATCTTAAGATATCTTAAAAGGACAATGCACTATGCATTGTATTTGGAGCCAAAAGATGATTTGATTTTAAGTGCATATGCTGATGCAAGTTTTGCAACAGATATAAACACTAAGAAATCAACTTCAGGAATGGCTATACTATTAGGAAAAGCATTAATTGGTTGGAGGTCAATTAGACAGCAACACATAAGTATGTCCACAATGGAAGCAGAATTTTCATGTCTATCTTTATTATGTACTGATTTAATTCTGTATAAACAGTTGTTATTGGATATGGGATTAACTGTTAATGATTCCATTGTTGTGTATGAGGACAATCAAGCAGCCATACAGATGGCTACAAATATTGCTGTAAAAACGAGATCTAAGCATACAGATCTTAGATATCTGAATGTAAGACAATCTGTAAAAAATGGTTTAATAAGATTGGAGTATTGTATGACTGAGCAAAATATTGCTGATCAGTTTACAAAAGCCCAAGGTGCAGTGAAACACAAAGAGAGTTGTGATGACTATGGGTTAAGATTGTAAATAGCTATATATATTATTATATTACCCAAAAGGGGAGAATGTTAGGTATAACATTGGTCACCTAACTAGTTTGGGTAAGATAATATATATATAAGCTATGATTCTTAGTTTAAGTGTGTGTCACTTTAACTGCAAAGCATGTATTTTTGGGTGTGGTGTGAAAACACCATAAGAGGGAGCAAGAGACGCTGATGAGACGCTGACGAGAAGCTGACAATTCCCTGACGCTTTGCTGGCAATTACTGGAGTTGCAGACGGAAGAGAGGAGTTTCTGAGTTTGTTGCATATCTCTCTCTACTGCGAGGAGATAAATTACCGGACTGCTATTTTGTAAGTGTACTGACCGTTTTCGACATTGGAATTTGCAAATGAATAATCCCTGGACGGACTGAACTAAGTATATGATATATGGACTGTTTTGACTATGCTTTAACTCTTGCTGGAATAAAACTACTTTAATTGGCACTGTGTATGGTTTACTGAGTGTAAGCTACACAACACTTATCTCATATATTTTGCCTGCCTGCCTGACTGCCCTGCAGATCTTGCTAGGGGTGTATCCCTAACACTCATTCAATTAAATAAATAAATAAATTCAATTATTGACAGAATGTTTTGTGAAAATAATACATTCTGTAAAAAACACAATTAATTTTATTTTGTATTCAGCTAGGGCATACATGTTTTGCCATAAAACAGCTTCCAAAGGGCAGACAATGTTGCTTCTGTTTAATCAGAAGTATAGTGGAAACTCTGGTCACGACCGTAATCTGTTCCAGGATTTCGGTCACAACCCGATTTGGTTTTGACTGGAAGCAAGACTGACTGCGCATGCATGAACCAAAATAAATAAATAAAGGCCTCAGAAGGGGAAATCACTGTGGCAGGAAAAATCACCATCCGAGGGTTTGTTCACAACAAGATGCAAAAATTTTCTGAAATTTTGTGTCATCACCCGATTTGGTTGTGGACAGAAGCGTTCTCAACCTGAGGCCCCACTGTAGTGGAAAACAGAGTTCCCTGAATCACATTTTTAGTGCAAATCAGTTTAATCAAACTTTTTATACATTTATATATTTGGCATCAATCTATAAGCATTAACCTTAAGTTTATAGAGTATTCATATGTCTAGATGTATGTATAAACATACAATGTTATTATTTTCAGGAGCTTTATGAAAGTACTGTTTAGCATAAAACTAGAAAGATAACATAAAACAGAGATTTCAGATAATGAGTAAAGGCCCTGATTAATATTCCAGGATGAGGATTATGTGCCTGACTCAATCTAGTATTGTTTCTTGTGATACACAGTAAGTGCCAATGCTTTTTAAAAAACCAAAGCACTCTTTTAATTGCAATTATGAATTCAAAGGTATTATCAGCTAAGGATTTAGATTCTGCCATTGTGTAAACTGTAATCAGCTCACACGAGAAAATTGTTTCTTTAATCAAGTTTCTTTTATCACTTTTGTAAACAGCATGCATTTTAAAAGAGTATTAGCAATAGGAAGAGGAAAATAAAATGTGTATTGTGTACTGAGTCACAGACAACTAGGAATATGAAACCAAATAGAATTATTCAAAAACATTTTTTTAAAGATCTGGGTACTCATGGAAAAACATACGACACCAATATTGAGATTACAATTTAGTTGGCAACTCTAAAAGGACCATAGGAATATTTTATGAGTAACTGTCAGAGCCCTGACATTAGTCTCAGTTTAGTTTATTTATGGGCAGACAGAGTAATTAGTTCAAGTCCACTTCAATAATTCATAATAATAATTCAGATTCTGAATGCCAGTATCAAATTTGTTATTCACTTGCTACAAAAATGAGTATTTAATTCAAGATTTAATGAAAATACTGCAAGAAGAAGTTGTTCTTGGTCCTTAAAATGATCAAGGTACTGATTTGGGCTTCTATGCTATAATTTTGGCCCTGACTAGTTGAACAGATTAGCCCATCAGGTTATAAAGAAATAACTACATTATAGAACAACAAGAGTTAATTATATTAAGTATGATCTGTTGCAGTATTCCAAAATGTGACAGTTGGTCCTTGCGATATATTCTTGCTTGTAAATTCTTTCTTCTATTCTTCCTTCTGCTCTGTTCCTTCCTTTTATTTCAGGTAAAATGTAACATCTACTGACCGTAGCTATATTTCACTTGATTGTAAAATATAATAGACTATGCCTGACCACCTAAAGAGTACTCATCAGCAGGTTTCTTTTTCTGCTCTGAGTTACTTTTATAACTTTGATAACAGAGTAAAGGTATATGAACATAGCAACAGAATCAGAAGCATAAATCTTGTGGTAAAGTGGATGATTACTTCATAGTATAAAACTTCATCTCTTTCCATTCTATAGGAAAAGCAAAATTGCCATTAATCATGGAATTAAAAGAGCTGTTACCAGGTTAAAGCACCAATAAAGGACATTTTCAGGCCTGAAAAATTGGGAATGTGAGAAAGAAACTCAAGATAAACATACCTTGATTCTACAGACAGAGAGAAACTTTGGCAGCTTTTAAGATTCTGTTTATTATACAATAGAGTTCCAGTGCTTTTACCATTATATATTTCTGATCTGGCCTTCTTTAACTGCAAAAAGTACTTATTTATAATTGCAATTTAACCTACAATATGGTTTCAAAATATCTCACATGGTGTGCTAACCTAACTAAGCAATCACCATATGAAAATATTATGTTTAATGGTTAGCAAATATATCCATTTGTTCAGCATTTGTTTGAGCAACTGATGCTATATGCATTAGTATATGTATTTTACTTCTAAAAAAAAATCATTTTTAGGTATTTATATTTTTATGACCGTCATAATCCTGAATCTTTGGATTAACTGGGGAAGGTAAATTGTTAAATCAGACATTTAGTAGAATGTTCATTAAATCTGAATATTTTATGAATATTTTATGCACACATATTGTTTGTTATGTGTTACTAACACATATTGTTAGTTTGTTAGGTTGTGGGAATGAGACTCAGGACACCAGCATGATTGTTAATTGTTTACTTCCTTCTAGGACTGAGCATCGAAGAAACCGTGGCAGCCCTTTTTATACTTAGGCTGCTTGCGGCTGTGGCCAGTGATGGCTCTTCAAATTTCCCGTCATCACGGACCGACCAATTACAGGTAAGTATGCTAATACATAACACCCCTCCCTACCTGGTCCGGATCAACCAATCGGTTGCCTACCATACGTAATCACATAGGTAGGCGGGGCTTTTATGGGTTCTACTGGACCTGCGCAACTCAGTCTCCATTTGGCTCCTGGACTGTTCGGATGGATCTGTTGTTCCTCCCATGTCTTCTTGGAATGTCCTGGAAGGTTGAGTTGGCCATGCCGCTCCCGCCAGGAATTTCCTGGCTGGTTGAGTGGCTTGGCTGCTCCCACCAGGGACTGCTTCCCCGCTATCCTTCGGGACCTGTTCCTGTCTTCCCGACCTGTCTTCTTCCCTGGTCTCAGGTGTGTTTTTGCATTTCCTGACCAGGGCTAGTATTAGTTGTGGTTGTTGAATAGTTGTCAGGGTTTGTTCTGCTTTTTCTCTTGCTCGTGGAGGGTCTCCCCCTCCCTTCCTACTTGTGTTTTGTCTGTTTGAGGGGTATCCCCCTCTTCTCTGGTTGTGTTTTGCTTGTTTGAGTTGTCTCCTCCCTCCCCTATTGTTATTTTTGAGGGGTCTCCCCTTCCTTTACTGGGTTTGTTTTGTTTGTTTAAGTGGTCTTCCCCCTCTTCCGTGGGTCTGTTTGGGTCACCCTTCATGACTCTAGATCTGAGCTGATCAATGTGCCTCCTCCAGCTTCTCCCATCTGCGGTGTCTACCCTGTACGAACTGGGTCCAGTTATCTGAGTTACTTTTGCTAGTATCCACAGTGGCTCTCCTGTGAGGTTTTTTGCATATACTGGGTCCCTCGTTTGAAATATGTGGCAATTGCTGGAGGAGTATGCTGGTTTTTCTGGGCTATATGTGGGGTGTAGTCTGTCTAGGTGTGATATTAGTTTCCTCCCCATTAGTAACTCTGCTGGGCTTTTATTTGTTGTGCACTGGGTGTCATGTGTTGAATGCTTAGTAGCTTACCTATCTTTTCTTGTGTGTCCTCAGGCCCCAGCTTTTGTAATGTTTCCTTCGTGTAACGTATCATGCGTTCCACCTGTGCATTCGTGGCTGGGTGTCCTGGTGCTGTCAGTGCATGCCTTATCCCCTGTTGTGCTAGAAATCCCTCGAATGTTGTTGCCGTGAATTGTGGCCTGTTGTCGGATACAATTAAATCCGGCAATCCATGTGTTGCAAAAAGTTTCCTGAGCTGTCTAATGATGGCTTCTGTTGTGGTGGAGTGCATGATGCTTACCTCTAGCCATTTGGAGTAAGCGTCTACGACTATTAGAAATGTGTGTCCTTTGGTTGGACCTGCAAAATCAATGTGTAATCTTGACCATGGTCCCCTTGATGTTTCCCATTCATGTTTTAGTGCTGTGGGGGATGTTGGTCTCTATTCCTGGCAGCTTTTACATGTTGCTATCCAATCCCCTATTTCCTTATCCATCCCTGGCCACCATACATAACTCCTTGCCAGGGCTTTCATTTTTACAATACCCGGGTGTCCCTCCTGTAACAATTCTAGTATGTGTTTCCTTAATTTGTCCGGTATGACTACTCGATCCCCCCATAGTATGCACCCCTTAAGCATTGAGAGTTCTGTTTGTCTATTCCAGAACGGTCTGATGATCTCGTCACTCTGTTTCTGGCCATCCTTTTCCTACCCAATTTAAAATCCATGCCAGGTTTTTGTCTCTAGCTGTTTCCCTAGCGATGTCTGCTGCCGTTATGGGTAGGTTTTCTAATGTGTCTATTTGAAGGGTCGATGTGGTTGGTGCTGGGTCATCTTCTATGTTAGGTAGAGGGCAATGGCTAAGCACGTCAGCATGATTTATGAGCTTTCCGGGTCAGTAGGTCAATTTGTAGTTATAGGCAGCCAGGAATTCTGACCACTGCGTCATTTGTGGAGACAGTATATTGGGTGTAGCTAATATACGCCCAGGAGTGGCTTGTGGTCTGTGACTAGTGTGAAAGTTCTCCCATAGATATATTTGTGGAAACATTTTATTCCAGTGGCTAATGCTTCTTTGTCTAGTTGACTGTAGTTCTGCTCTGGCCTTGACAGAGTCTTTGAATAGAATGCTATGGGTGCTTCTTTCCCATTTGGTAATACGTAGCCGACACTGAAAGGTGATGCATTGCAGGTTAGTGTTATTGGAAGTGTCTCGCTGTATTGTATTAGTATGAGGTCTGATGTGATAAAGTTTTATCTCCTGGAATGCCATTTCTTTTTGTAGCCCCCAGGACCAGGTTGCTTTCTTGTCAAGCAACCTGTGTAGTGGTTCTGCAATGGTTACTTTCTATGGTAGGAATATATTATAAAAGTTGATGAGTCCTAAGAAAACTTGCAGATCAGTTTTATTTGTGGGTCTGGGGGCTTCCTTGATTGCTCTGACTTTATTTTCAGTGGGGTGGATTCCTTCACTGTCTATAAGGTATCCTGGGAATTCAACTTTGCTGGTGGCCAATTGGCACTTCTCCTTTTTTGTTTTTAGTCCCACCTCCTTGAATTTGCCTAGGACTTCCCTTAGGCGCTCACACAGTTGTTCTTTGTCCCTGGCTGATACCAGGACATCAACAAAGTATAGTACCATCCCTTTTATCCCTTGCAATAGGCATTCCATTAAGATCTGGAACACTCCTGGGGTGACGCTGATGCCAAATTGTGTCTGTTGCATTTGAATGCCCCCCTGTGCATCATGATTGTCTGGGCTTCTGCTTCAGGGTCAATGGGCAACTGTTGGTACACCTGTGCGACATCTAGTTTCACGAAGATTTCATCCCCCAAGGGAATGTAATAGATGCTGCACTACTGGAACTGGGTATGCACTTAGTTGGAGCACGTGGTTAAGGGTTGCTTTGTAGTCCCCGCAGATGCGCACTGACCCATCAGGTTTAATTGGTGTAACAATTGGGTTTTTCCACTTAGTGTGGTCAATTGGCTCTAAAACACCTTGTGTAATGAGTTTATCCAATTGCTCAATGATTTTTGGTTTTAGTGCGAAAGGAACCTGCCTCACCTTTAGTCTTATTGGGCTATGTTTGGGTTTAGACTAAAGGAAATTGGGGACCCTCAGTACTTGCCCAGTTCTTCATTGAACATGTCCCGGAACCCTTCCATCAGGTCATCTTCCCACTCTGTTTCAGTGAAGCTGTTTATCCCTGTGATTTCGATTCCTAATGGTGCAAACCATTCGAGTCCCAATAGGCTAGGTCGATTCCGCTCGACTATGGTTAGTGGAAGGACTCTGGTGTATTTTTTGAATGTTACCTTGAATTGTCTGGTACCTACAATGGGGATTTTGTTCTCCTGGTAGTCTTTCAGCATTATTGTTTGTCTTTTGAGTCCTTCCCGGCTTATGTCTGGTATCAGTCTGTTTATGGTGTTCCACAATACCATTGATAAGTATAGCCTGAGTCCACTTCTATCCAGCATGACTGGTCTTCTATGGTGACCTGGACATATACTTTCCTGGCATTTGTCATGTTGGAGTGTCCGATAGTCACTGTCTGGTGTGTTTTCTCTCTTCTGTTGCTTGTTTCTTTCCCTTGCCTATTTCTGTTGTCTTGGGTCCAGCGGCTCCCTGGTTGTCTCTCCCTCTCTCTGGGGTGTGTGTGTGTTCCATCTTTGTCTAGGGTCGTAGTTTTTTCTTGCTCAGCATGCCCTAGCAATATGTCCCCGCCGTTCACAATGTTTGCAGATTGCATCTAGGAAACGGCACTTGGAACGTGGAAGGTTCCCCTCACAACCAGCACAACGAAATTCCTTCCTTTTCCATTCCGATCTCTTCTGCCCTGTTCTGATCAGAGTTGATTTACCCCTTCTTCTTTCTCATCCTCTTCCGATGGGGACTCAATGTCCTCGTGGTGGGTTGTAGCAGTGTTTTTTTGGGGTTTCCAGTGGTGCTTTGTTCATCTTCTGCATGGCGGCCACCGATTTCTGTGTTGCTTCTGCTGCGGTAACTTCTTCTATTGCTTCTTGGAGTGTTTTGGGGTTTTTTGTTAATAATCAACCCTGGAGTAAGATCTCTCAGTCCCAGGACCACTTGGTCTCTCATGGCTTCATCCATGTTTAGGAATTTGTACGCTCCGGTGATGTACCTCAGGGTTGCAACGAAATTGCCTATGCTCTCATGTTCTTTTTGGTCACGCTGATAAAATTCATGTCTTTTGATTAGGAAGGAAATGGTTGTTTTGTAGTGAGCCCTCAGTATTCTTTCCAGGGCCAGCCAGGCCATTGTTTTCACGTTAGTGGGTGCCACTAATGCTTTGGCCATCTTAAAAACCATGGGACTGCAATGAGTGAGGAAAATGGCTCTCTTCCTGTGTTTGGATACATTCTAGAGGTCACTCCCTTTGAGGAACATGAGGAATCGGCTGATGTATGATTCCCAGTCTTCGGTTGCTGGATCGAATGGTGTGGGTAGTGTGTTGTTTCTGGTCATTTCACCTCAATGAGTTGCCAGTGTTCCCTCAAGTATTACCAAACAGTTACTTATAATGAGGAGACAGCAGTCTCTGGCAGGTTTTAAGCATTGGGAGATGAAGGTATACCCATCTTATTGAAACTGTGGTTGTTGCCTTTAAAAAGACACTAAACCTGAATAATTCCTTTTCCAGTTGGAAACTGCTTATTAGCTATTTTTCAGCTATTAGAAAGCTTTGGATTACCAAGTCTGAAAATACCAGACAAATCTACCTTCAATCCTTAATGAAAGAACATTTTAATTACAAACTTAATTGTTAAAAATTTGAAATAAACAGCAAAAGCTAATTAAGGCTTTGATTTTAGAAAATGAAAAGTGGCTTAAGAGTCCAGATAAATTTGAAGTAAGATTTTGGAATTAATTATAAAGAATCCTTCCCATCGGAAAATGGACTTTCTATGAATTTTTTAAAGACATAAAAGAAACAAACAATTTTGAAAACTAGGTACTAAAGGTCTCTAAAAGTTTTACAAAAAGGAGAAGAGTACCTGATCTACAAAATCATATAAAGTTATAGTACATATATTGGAAATAATGAATAATATTTAAAAGTTTAATAAGAAATCAATAACAGTATCAGTAGTGATATTTTCTTCTGTGGCTAGACTATTTCTAAAAGATTGTGAGAAGGCATAAAAAAGTTGAGAAGAAATCAAGTTCTACAAAATTACTTGAATGGACTGAAGATTAAGATAGAAGTAAAAGGAAGGAATTGTGGAAGAGCGGGCTTCTGAGAAAATTGCAGGCACCTGTGCTGCCATTCTCTCTTATTTGAGCCTTTTCCCCAGTGTCAGCACAACAAAATGGGTTATAGAAGCTGTAACCTTGAAATAGAGGAGAGGAGAAAGAAGGAGATGTGCGTGCGTGTGTGTGTGTGTGTGTGTGTGTGTGTGTTGCAGCAGCAGCAGCTGTTGCCACCAGATCACTACTACTGCTGCCACCAGCACCAAATAAAAGAAGTTTTCTTTATACAAGTTGAAGGGACTGGAGGAAAAAGAAGAATCAAAACAAAACCAAGCCAAACATAATGTTGGGAAGATGCCAGTTTTACCAGTTGGCCATTAAGAAAGAAGAAAAACAGGGAGTAAGTGAGGGAAAAAATTTAAAGATAGACAAGAGTCTTTAAGAGTTAAAAGCTGTTGTATACGATAGCTGTAGTAATAGTATACTTGAGGTAGAAATAACGTAATATAGCATAGAAGTAATAGTATAGATTGTTGTTCAGTCACTAAGCCATGTCCAACTCTTTGTGTATCATGGATCATACCAGGACCCAATGTTGCCCATTGTCTCCCTGAGTTTGCCCAAATTCATGTTCATTGCATCGATGATTATCTAACCATCACATCTTCTGCTGTACCCTTCTCCTTTTGCCTTCAATCTTTCAGAAAATCAGAGTCTTTTCTAATGAGTCATCCCTTCTCATTTGGTGGCCAAAGTATTTGAGCTTCAGCTTCAATATCTGTCCTTCCTAAGAATAGTTAGGGTTGATTTCCTTTAGGACAATATCAATTATAATACAATAATAGTAGAATTTAGTACAGAGAAACAGTATAAATAGTAGTATAAACATAATATAAGATAGTATAAACATAATATAACACAATAGGCATGGGAAGAACTTGCACATATGTTTGTATGCTTCACTTTTGAATATACAAAAATAAAAACAAATCAGAAATTAAATGAATAGGAAATTCTATATAGTGGCATTCAGAGTCCTTACATTATATGTTGCAGAGGTACTCCTATTTTTTCTTCTTTGGCTACTGGATCTTTTGAGTTACTGAAGATGTTTTGAGGGCTTTAAATTAATTGTGTGTGTGTTACAGTAATGCTATGTGCTTGCAAAAATCTTTTGATTGTTTCCGAGATGTATGGTAATGTTCTCATTTTCATAACTTGTGTTTGTTATGCTGTAGTATATTAATTGGTTAAGCACTTTTTCATAATGTTGTATACATATCTATTTTGTTGAAAAATGTTGGTTAGCTGGTCCATGTAGGATAAGAAGAGTGCAACCATGAACAACAACTAGCAGTGAGAAGACATGATGAAAATTCTTTAATCTTCCAACACATGGGAGATTCTGCCATAATTCCAGCTGGGAAACAGTAAGCTGTAATTTGAAAGAGACCATAAAAAGAAAAACCAAAAAGAAAACATAAAAAACAGAATACATCTTCTCCAGCAACCCAAATCAGGGATTAATGCCAGACAAATAGTCAAGCAGAAAACTATACTCTAACCAAAGAAGTACCAAAGAAAAGACCCTCATCCCACTAAAACTGGTGGAGCAAGTTATTGTATATAAATAGGATGGAAACCTTACATTCATTTGCACAGATGATGCTACCCAGTGGGGTAATGAAAAATCTGCAGGCAAACAACTAAGCTCGGAGAGAACAAAGAGTTCCACAAATTATAAAATTTCAGAAAATTTTAATAGGTACTTTGTGTCTCCTAAGTCAAGATTAACCTTTCATTTTTTAAAGAAACAATGGAGATAAAAGAATGGGGGAAGACCTGCCTACATCAATGGTATGACTTCTTTATTTCAGCTGATTTGGCCTAACAGAAGGAAGAAACACTTAAGGGTTACTTATGTTAAGTTGTGCTATTCCAGAGGCATTAATGATATTTCATATGATCTGCTAAATATCTCTCCAGTTTCTTTTACAGCAGATTAAAATTTATAATGGTGGGCATGAGAAAAAAACAGAAGCTATTTAAAGACTCAGGAATTTTTTAAGTGCAGCACAAAGTAACATCTTTTTAGAGACATAAATCTTTCCTTCCCTAAAAGTTCTCCTAGTTCACAGTTCTTCTGCTGCAGTGCCAATGCAAATCTCTTTCTCTGTGTATAGTATTCAAGATACCTATGGGACGAATTTTCAGAACATCTGCAGATCTCTTTCTCTGTAATGACACTCAGATGTATCACCCATGCAGTTCTGTGATTGCACTAGGAAAAAATATATATTCAAAACTGTTATATGAAGATTGTAGTAGGGTACCATTGTTGTAAATGGGCAATCAGAAAAGTATTTGGTTTTAGGATTTTAGTTTTAAATTTGTATCACAGCTGGTTAATTTCTAACATTTAAATATTTTTATTTCCTCATTATCCTCCATCTCAACAAACTATCAGAGAAAAGTTTTTTGTTTCTTTTTTCTTTTTGTATTGCTAATCCATGTCCTTTAAGATTATTTTAGTTCATATGGTAGAATTACATTTCTTCCATGTATACGAACTAGCACACTTAAACCATGATTAAGTTTCTATTATTAAATAGATATAAAGACACATCTAATACAGTAATCTGCTTCCCAGAATAACTAACTAGATGTTACCATGTATCAAGGTATGAACAGAAAGGCAGGAAAGGAGAAGAAGGGAAAAGAGACAAATATGAAATAAAAACAGTAACATTTCTACCTGGGTCCCTTAATAATTAATATTCAGCATACTGCCATTTAAATAGAGGCTTTATATAGTCATCTAAAATAATTTTAAAACACATTTATTTTACAATGCAAATTGATTGATGAAAGTGGTTGTGAAAAAATGCTGGGATGGTATACAGCTGTTTACTGTAGTCTTTATATGATAGGTAAGTAGGTTTGGGTTTTTAAAAATAATTATATACTATTACTAGCTGGATACCCATGCTTTGTGATGAAACTCTGTGATTGGGCTATGCAGGACAAATTCAGTTCACAATCGATTGGCTCTGTGGTGTCGATGATTGAAACACATAAGGGAATATCACTCCTGCCGCCTGGAGTCTGGAAGCAGTTCCATAGGTGGAAGGCAAAGACATTTTGGTGAGGTACGACATTTAGTATTGTAAGGAGCCCCAGACTGCTCTGAGTGAAGGAGTGGAATGTCTGCCAGTTTGAACTGAGATAACGGAATGTGAGGCAACTAGCTGATAGAACAGAGTTCTTTTCAGGTGGGGAGGGGGAGTAGAATACCTAACTCCTTAGCATCAAAGTATGTTAATATAAGACAACAGGCAGTTGGAACAGAGTTCTTTTCAGGTGGGGAGGGGAAGTAGAGCTCCTTAGCATCAGAGCATGTTAATTACTGTATAAGAAATACTAATGATCTGATGGTCATTTCAAAAAAATCTTTCTTAGCAAGCATCTAGATGCCAAGAGGAACATATGTGCCAAATTTCAAGTTTGTAGGCTTTATGGTTCTGGAGATTTCGTGATGAGTGACTGATACTTGGCTTATATCTATATCTATATCTATATCTATATTATATCTATATCTATATCTATATCTATATATATTTTCACTGTGATTGCAACCCAAACTGTCACCTGAAAGAAGAGTAAGATTAACCAAATAACAGTTTTTAATTCTCAGATATAAGAAGCAGCTATCCTTGTTACAAAAGGAATGGCATCTGTCAGAAAGCCAAAAATCCATGGGCAAAATATGATAAAGAGTACCAACATTTCCTACGCAACCCTATACCAAAGTAGACTATATTCAATGAGAAATGGGCATATTCATTAAGAGCTGTGAGAATCCTTTGAAAAACCTGCTTCATAACATTTTTAGGTAATTAAATATGAACACACTGATATAGAAACCAGGAGCAGTTGCAAAGCAATCATCCAAGTTTGAAAATCAGGTGCTTTGCATGCATCCCTACATATCCAAAATATTTATTTCAAAAGACTATACCACCTTAACTTTGTATATCAGAATCAAACTAATGGGAGCCTAAAACCAAGAAGCCATTATGACGATGAAAAGATTCATAGTGAATATATGTCTGTATTTACAAATTGCTCCACATAGATTAAATAAAACAGCAATATAGCAATCATGTAATAGATAGGGCACATCCATCAGACATATTTTTAAAAATCAAGCCTATAGTCATACAGTAGGAATAACCATCAAAATTGGTTTTGATACTTGTTTTTTTTAACAAGTATCTCTTTTGATAAAGTACCTCTTTCATTTTTGATAAAAATATAATATCATAAAATATAAAAAGCTAACAAAAGAAGTCACAAATAGACATAACAGACACACTCTTTATACTTGAGGCTTGGCTGATTCCCAGGTTTTCTATAGGATTACTGCAGGGCATAAAGGGCCTTAGCATTGCTTAAACCACCAAGCAATCAACAGCTGTCATGTCGCCAACAATCTGTCTTTTTAGGTAGACACCATACATGCTGCCACCAGCTAGTTTCACTCTAATGTAGTAATCCAAGAGCAAGTGTGTCTTTTGACTCAGTTATTAACAGATCACTGTAGGGGACAGATGAATAAGCACCAGGATTGTGCTGTTTGTCAAGTTGGAGGGAACAGGCATAAAAATCATAAAGGTGTATAACTTAGCTCCTGCAGTGAAAACAACAGCACTGACAGAAACATAATTTACTCTCCAGCCTTGAAAGAAGCTATTGAAAGCTGATTCAGAATTAACAAAAGCTACACATTTATATTAAAAAATCCACTATGATTGCTGAAAAATCCACTACCATTGATTGCTACTGTAACTGAAATGAACTTCAGACAATGCAGCTAATAAGCATTGTTTTGTGCCATAATACCATTGCATTGTTTTGGGCCATAAAACCATACCACAATACCATTAGATCTATAGTTACTTTCATAGAATATGTGGGATAATGGAACTTCTGCGTTCCTATCTTCTGGTGCCATTTCCAGCACATCCAAATACTGTTTGTTCATTGGTCTCCTTTCAGCTGTTACTTGAGCTGCCTAGCCAACTTTAATCACTGTAGCAATATTAATTCCCAGCCAGTTCTCCCACCATTCATTTTAATTTCTCCAGAATTATTTCTGAGGGTAATTTAGCAATCATAAGCTTTCTAAGACTTCTGGTAACAAATTCTGCTTGTTCCGTTCCTTCTTCTATTAGAAATTAATCTGAATCCTATGTTCATACCTTGTCAGCAAGAAAAGAAAGATGTGTGTGTGTGTGTGTGTGTGTGTGTGTGTTTGTGTGTGTGTGTTGGATGCTGGTGGAAACCAGTCTGATATGGGCATTAGCATTTAAAATAGAATGGCAGTGGTCAAAACGTTTAATCCAAGTGGATATCTTCATATAAAAAATAACATAAGGAGATAATTTTTAAAAACTTGTTTACCAATATTAAATAATCAATGCATTTATAAATATAGACACTTTGTGTCTGTTGATATTCTTTCAGCTCTAGCACTTTTCTTTGAGAGATTGTAACAGAAAAATAAAAAGAAGAAACTAGCTTTATATTAAACTCTACTTTGCCATAAATATACATACAAATTTTTGAAATAAGTATATTTTTCCAAAAGCATGATCCTCAAAAGTCTGAAATAATTATTGTCACCAATTAAATGTTCATTCTCCCTCAGCTCCCTGATATTCTCACCACCTCCATTAAGAAAATTTCTGCTTAAGAGTCATGTCTCTTCACAACGGTATGCACTATTTGATTCCACAATGTTTAAACACGTGCATTTTCTAATTAAAAACCAAAGTCCTAGGCTTGCCTGTGATATTTTGGCAGGCAGGTTCAATTTAATGGCTCAAGGCAGCATGTGTTTGCAAAAGGAAATACTTCATGATGTCCATTTCTAATAGCCAAAACAGAATTTGTATATATTTCATAATATTAATGTATCAATGTATTAATGTATTAATACATGTATTAATATACCTTAGACTTTAAAACCATATTGTGACGATTTTAAAATAACTAACATTCAATGACAGAAGAAGCTAATAAGAGGAGCGATGGTTATTTTAAAAAAGATACTCAAGCCCAATTGTAAATAATTACAGCAATAGAAAAAAGGGGCTTTCAGAAAACCAATGTGGCTTCACAAAAGTGTAATGAAGGAGATGGATCTTCATCAGGGAAGAATATGGAGAGGTATCACAGAATCATAGAAGTGTCAGAAAGTAGAGATTCTCATTCATCCAGGTCATAGTTGTTCCAAAGTTGCTTTTTCAAGAGGAAACTGGACTTTCTTGTTTTTCTTGAAGATGGTTCATTTATCATCCAGGAAACTTCTTCAACTCTGACTGGATGGTGGGGAATAGAAGGATTTTTTCCTCCTTGCAGACAGCTGGTCATTTACATTATTTTAGAGAGAGTTGTTGAGGCCACCTGGGGGTTTATCTGTGTGATCAGAGTCACCTGAGTAGTGCAAATGGGTGTGGATTTTTCTTGGAACTGTTGAAAGGATTGTGTTGTAGACTGGAGAGAGATGATGCCATATCCCTTACCCTCTGTTGAGAGAGGGCTGTTTAACTTTGACATAGATGGCCCCTTTGACCCTTCTTTCAAAGCAATAGTCCTTTCTGTCCAAAATGTGTACTTTTCTGTCTTCAAAAGAGTGGCCATTGTCTGTTAAATGCAGATTCAGATGCAGATATAAATCCTTCTATTTCCCACCATCCAGTCAGAGCTGAAAAAAACTTCTTGGATGAAAAGCGAAATGTCTTCAAAGAAAAACAAAAAAGTCCAATTGCCTCTTGAAAAAGTACCTTTGGGACTTAAGATCTGATCCAGCAATGCTCTCATTATTTGCTTACATTTTGTTTTCACAAAAATACAACATTCTTTGAAATTTTATTAAAGAATATTTATTTCTACCCTATTAATATTTTATATTAAGAAATATTGCCTAGAATACATGAATTTTTCTCACATAAATTCATAAATAATATTATCATAATTACTGTAAATTTGGGATTGTGTCAGAGGGAGATTCTATGAAACTGTAAACCTGGATATCTCAGTAAACACAACGTGATTTTAGTAGTGGTACTTTGGTTATTGACAAAAATTATGACAGCAGTAAAATAATTTTCTGTTTTATTTTCTTCATTTAAATTTTGTAAAATGGGCTTTGAATCTCAGGTTAAGAGAACAAAACTATTCAACTTGAGTATTAAACTATGCTGACTAAAGATAAAACAGTATCGATTATTTTTCAAGCTGATGATAAAATAACCATAAAGTAACCCAGTTATATTGGGACGACTCTCCAGTTGTCTAAGTACTAGTTTTCATTTATTTTAGATACAGTTACTTTCAGATTAGTACAATTTTCATGTCCTTAAATGTCCTTAAATATCTATAAATCTGTAAAACTGGAATGTAAACAGCTTTGTTGACTCTGTAACAATTCTATGCTCTTTTTGTTTTATTTGAAATAGAAACTGTTTAATTATTTAATTATTTTGTCAACTCATACAATTTTGGTTGGTAGCTGAAATAAAGCTACTATTATTATATTAGGCTAAATCACGTTATTAGAACTGAATTGCCAATGAAATGAGTTGGACCTAAGCTATTACTAACTTCTCCCATTGATTTCTACTTAACTCTGAATGATGCATACAAGGATGCACTGTAAATCTGGGTTTTATACATTTATTTTGATCTCAATCATAATATAAAAGGATGAAGATAATTTAAACTATGTATTGAACTTGTAAATATTAATGACAGAAGGCAGAGCATTACTGATTTGATTTAATTCTTAACAATTTTCAGACCATCTATCTTTTTAAAAAATGTTCTCGGTAAGGACATGAATGCAATGAATATTGGTATAGTAACATTCATTTTCTGTTCAGCAATAGAACATTATTTTTAAAAGGTGAAGGCTTGATATGATGCTTCATAATGTACCTATTCAATAAGAACATATTAAAATTCTGATGAAAATAAAATATGTAATGAAAACTGATTAAACTGCGTTAGTGTTCCATTTTCATTTTTCAAATTATATGTATGATGAGCAGATGATTCAGCAATTGAAGTGTAAAAAATGGTCCTAAGCTACTGATATGCAGAAAGGCCCATTCAAGTGGAATTTTCAACAGCTGTTTGCAGGCTTCATTAAGACTCATTATAGGTTGCCATGTCATAGGAAGATTTTTTTTTCCAGTAATCCATTCCACAATATAAATCCTATGTCTTTCTTAAAGCTAGAACTAAAAAGAACATAAAAATGTATACATGGTATGCATATTAACGTCCATACTCTACAAAAGGGCTATCAAACTCCTGGTCCATGGGCCAGATGCATTACGCACCGGCCATGCCCAAGCTCAGTTTAGCAAAGGGGAAAAAAGTCCCATGACAATGGGGGATTAACACCCCTGCTCTACATATACTTGTACATACACATAGAAACCAACATATACAGGCCATTTAGATAACAGAAAGACAGGCATTCAAACTGGAAAGCAATCATAAAATGGATTCTAGTCATTTGAAATGACAGCAGGTCAACAGGAGTTTCATCAACTGGAAATTTTCAGAAATTGCAACAGTGGAGAATATATGTTGCTCAGGGTTGAATTGCTGATGTTCTTTCAGTTTGGTTCTTTTCTTGCAGACATTTCATTACTAGACTAAGTAACATGATCTGCAGGATATATTGATTAGTGGTATTGTATCTTCTTTGACTGGCAGAGTACTGTCTGGTGGTTATTGTGATTAAATGTAGGTCCCATAGGCAAGCGATAAAGGAAGATTTGCTCAGTTCTTTGTGCTTCTTTCTTTGGCCTAAAACAATCCTTTTAAGTGTTTCATAAATGAGATTTATCTTCATTTATTCACATTGTGTTATTGCTACACCAGATTCTTTTCTGATTGCCAAACCAAGGAAAAGCTGAAGAGGACATTTCCGATTGTTAGCCCAAATTGTGCTTGTTCTCATCTCCTTTATTATTTATTTCTTATTATTTCAAAGAAGAAGAAAAAATAATGTTACAAATATAGATTTAAAAGCATATAGATAGTATAGTAAAAATGGAGAAATGAGAAAAAGAAGCCAATATAAGCAATGCAGTAGAGCTTGATAACTAATAAATCTTAACCAACTGTAATGTGGTTAATATATTCTATTACACCATTAATGAGTGTAAACCTTTACTCCAGGAATGGTTTCTATGCATCATATTTACTGTTTAGATATGAACTTATTCTAGACAACAAAGCATATTCCCACAGTTTAATTAGCCATTCTTCCACAGAGGGCATTAAAAATATTTTTCAATAAATACTTGCAACTGTTATCATAGTTACTATCAGTTCAGTGTATATTGAACAAATGAAGTTTAATGGAAATATTTCTGGCTGAATCTCAAAATTTGCTATAATAAAGAAAACAGGCAAGTTTGCCCTATTTTTCCCTTCCTTGTTCTTATTGACATTGGAGCTTTTGAAAAGATACTGTATGTCAGGAAAATAAAATTTCAGGAATTAAATTAGCAACCTAAAAACTTAAGCTGAAGTTATATGCTAATGATGATACATTTACATTTACTAAATAAATGTGAGTACATATTTTATCATCAAAAGCACTCTTTCGAATTGAAAATGAAATACATATTGGAGTAGCAGGATCTCAGATAAATAACTCAAAAATTGATAGGAATGTAACTTGGGAAGAAAAGCAATATTAATACAATTTAAAGGGTTAAACTACTTTTTATTTTATTTTTATACATCTTGATACATTATTGTGTTGCAATATAACTATATTTATACAACATTAATTTTATTTATATTTATTGAATATTTTACATATGGTGAAAAGCAAATCTAAATAAAAAGAAGAGAAAAAAGCAAGCAAGCAAACTAAAATTTATATTCCAACTTCTATTCAAGTGATATTACCAAATCTATCAACTCCCTTCTATTTTAACAGTTCCAGTAATCCTTCAGTTCCTTATTTACAGTGTGGGATACGACAGGGTTAACTACCAGTTCAGGATTTACGAGCTTCCGTACACACTGTGAGCAGAGTGGCGGGGAAAGGATGCAAGCCATTTCCCCCCCACCCATGCCCCCTAACCCCAATTGTGCCTCCATGCATGCGTACCCCTTGCTAAGCTACAGAAGGTTGCGGGGTGGTGGTGTCCTAGATCCTGGAGTGAGTGGATGGGTGAGTGGGTGCAGGAAGACTCCTTCATCCAGATTGTGACTGGGGAAAGGGTGCAAGCCTGTTCCATTTCCCCCCCACCCACCTACCCTCTCCCCAATTTTCCTGGTTTGGGGAAAAAAACCAGCGCTGCTTCCCCACCCATCATCAGTCCATTCCCATGCACGGGCCTGCACGCTCCCACTCACCCACCCACCCACCTACTTTGCACTAACAGGGTATCCTTCCCCCTGCCTCCACTTTCACTCCAGCCCTCAACCACGCAGGCGCCATTCTCCGTTCCTTGCATTTGCTCCCAGCCAGCAAAGGCACAGCTCGCCCAGCCCTGCCGTGCATCCATCCCATTAATCCCGGAACCAGCAGCAGAGGAAGAGGGAGGTCCCACTGCAAAAGCATGGCTTGCTCCTCTTGGCATCCAGCATTGCAAAGATGCTGCTGCACGTGGAGGCTAACTGGTTGCTTCCCTGGCTGCTGTTTTGCACCAGCCGGAGCTGAGCAAGCGATATTCCCAGTGCCTCTGCTGCCACTGCCCCGGGTCAGCTACCCCTCCAGGCCACTGGCTCCTCCGACTCCTTCTCCACTGTCCAATGCCCCAGCCAGCAAGGTGGACCTGGCCAGCTGCAGCAAGGAGGAGATGGTGCGCCACTTGCACCAGGAAGAGGCTGAGAAGCTGGCGGCGCTGGTGCAACACAGCCGGCTGATCCAGGGCATGAACTGGCAGCTGCAGGAGCATCTGCACGAGATCTGTGAGATGAAAGCCATCAACGGGTGGCTGCAGGTGGAGAACCGCAAGCTGTGTGACTTCTGCTGCTTCCTGGATGAGGACCAGCTGAAAGCCAAGCACCTGGTCCACCACTGGCAGATCTTTGGGCATCATGTCCTGTGCTATGAGGTGGCCGGCTGTCTGTGCAAGCTGGCTGTTTTGGAAGAGCTGATCACCCCATTGAGCCCCTAGCACCTCTCTGGTGCAACAGTCAATGGGGTGAACCTGAGGGGCTGGCGCCTTGAACGCCCCCCTGCTACCTCTTAGTGCCCCCAAGGAGGTCAGCAGAGGGGTTCTAAGAGTCAGCAGGGGGTCATTCGAGGCGTTGGCACCGCAGTCTCACTCCATTGACTGTTATACTGCTCCAGAGCTAGCGCCTAGAATGCGGCAGCATGTTGGGAAAGTCAAGCAAAGCCGCCACCACTGCATTCGAGGTGCCTCTTAGCGCGGTACCACCCACTTTGGGAACCACTGGTCTAGTGGTTAAGGCACTAAGTTAGAAACCAGGAAACTGAGTTCTAGTCCACTTTACATATGAAAGCCAGCTGAGTGATTTTGGGCCAGTGATTTTCTTTAGGGTTATTGTGGGAAAAACAAAGAATATAAACAGTAGGCCTTTTCATTGCCTTAAGTTATTTGTGAAAATAATAAAGGCATCTTAGGAGATTACCTGTAATTCAGGATGAAAGTTAAGATGTTTAAAACTTAATTGCTTAAACTGTTTCTTTGTGCATTTGTGTGTGTATGCACTTTTTTTTCTTTCTGGTCAGAAGAACAGATATGCATTGGAATGTGCAAAGCATCCTTAAAGCTGAATAATATCCCAATAGAACTCATGATGGCTGCAAGGCAACCACTCAAAACTATGAACTACTTATGTTGTTCATAAGTAACAAAACTGAACCATTGGAACAATGCTGAAAGGATATCTGGTGATTTCTATCTTATTAGAAATGTGGTATGTGTGGTTAAGAAGACATGGAAAGACAGAATATGTGATGGAAAAAAAAACATTTTATTCTTCTTGGAAATGTGTTCAGACAGAAGCGATTTCATTTATAAAGAATCTTCTTCATGCAGTTAATTAGCTTTGACAGTCAGTTCTTGCCAACCAGATTATTGAACTGTTGCAGATTTGAATTTCTTTAAACTAACATCTTGACATTGCTGGAAGGTGTGTTAATATGAAGACATGAGGAGAATGTATTAGCTTTGGTGGTGAGTGTGCTACTGAGTTGCTTTAGATTATCCGAACACAGGTTGCACTTTCTGTTGAAAAGTTATAATTGCATTTTGAAATGTTATTAGCTTTCTTTGAGATAGAAAATGGCAATGGCATTGAAGAGGATGCGTTGTGTACATAATAATGAATCTTAATGAAGAAACTGCCAACTTTCACAAGTATCAAGCTGCTAAAAGGAATTGCAAGAGTGATGTACTTTTTAAAAGGCATCTCAACTACTTGATTGCAATATTTAGACACTGAAATCTTGACCGATCATCATTGTGATCTCAAAAAATAAAGAATAGCTACATTCTTAAATTATGAAGAGAAGCAAATTGCTAGACAAAGTTCATATTTATCTAATTATGATCATCCAGTGATTGGTCTCATTCGAGACAATGATGAATTTGCATACAGACAGGAGGTTGTACAACTTGGCTCGTGGTGTAACCAGAACAATCTGAAACCGAACACACTCAAAACCATAGAAATGGTAGGCTTTAGAAGAAACCTTCCCATACTACCATCTCTTACAATACTAGACAACACAGCATCAACAATAGAGACCATCTCAGGACTGTTGTGAGGACAGTATTTTGATTGATGAAACCTATGGGATAGGGGTTTTGGGAGCTAAACCTCTGGGAAGAAACATACCACCTTAGTTGCTTGAGAAAATGCTACTAGTTTAAGCCAAAAAGATAAACACACACAAAGAGAAAAAGATATGGAAAGGCATAAAGGCAATAAATGCATTTGGTGATATTCTACTGTTTCTGCCTTGTTCTGCCGAGCCAGTAGTGCCGATGAGCAGCAGAGACTGAACTGGTTTTGTCTGAGACTCTGCTGTTGGGCCCACCCGGGCCCACCCACCCACCTGGGCTCCCATATTAAGCGTTATTCCTTGCTTTCGAAGTGCAGCTGCTTTGCGTGGCACAGCAGATTGTTGCCCTGTAGCTGCTAAAGCAACAGAGAGAGTGCACGATTGGTGAGTCAGCAAACCTCTGTGTCTGCACAAAGTGAGGTGAGTCAGTAAGCCTCTGTGTCTGTGCAAAGTGTGTGTTTGGTGCATGCACAAAGCACACTCACCAAGCCACTCCAACTAAATCAGCTTTCTTCACCTCTTTGTGAAGCAATTCTTCTTCTTAAAAACATACATCCCAGCTGTAAACCCCCATCACACTCTGACAGTCCAGAATAGTAAACTGTATGATCTTCTAACTGAAAGTGTTTAATTCCAATCCATCTTAATTTCTATTTAGTTATTTCATTTAATCTTCCATTGTGTTGAGCTTTCCTGTATTCCTGTTTTTTATGTTCCATGTTCCCACCATGCTTCTCTCTCTGAATTTTCTTTTCCTGCACAGTACGGCAATATCAGTATTTAGACATCCTGAAGGTTTTAATCTAGCCATATAAAATCTAGCTGTATAAAGACATTGGTATTCAGAAAGATTCTCAGTTTTTCCTCAGTGGCATGCTGAGTGCTGCAAACTTAAGGAGCCTTTTCAATGTATTGTCAATCAGTTCATCTTTTCTATTCATGTGGTTTTCTTAATAAGATATTGAAGTGGTTTACCTTCACCTTGTTTCATTCAATATAAAATGGTGCCTTCTTTGCTGTTGTTCCTAAAGTGACAAATATTCTGAAAAAGAATTATTGTAGAAGAATGATGGGAAGAGATGGTGTACTGCAAAGTCTCCTTATGTACATGACAACTTGATATTCAAAAGATAGTGAATAACAGCTTTAAAAAACAAGAATATATCTCATAAAGAGAAATGTATGTAGATTTGTGCATTCCTCAGGGGTAGACTTTCAGAACAACCTAGTCGTGCAAGAATTTGGAAGGGCTTGATCAAAATAATAGTTTGATTATGTGACCTTCTGAAGGATTTTTAGAATGTCTTGAATTTAACATTATTTTTAGGGTATACAGCTCAGTTCTGTGATATATTTCTGTATTAATGAGTGATTGTACTAAATAATAAACCACAATTTAAATTATGTATAGAGATTTGTTGCTTGGACAAGGGATATTGAATGATATAGTTAGCTATTCAGAGTGTTACTGATCAATGGTTTAAAAAGAGTTGTTTTATGTTGGTAGCTTCAACATCAGTCTTGGCTTTGTATTATATTTGGCAATTTAATTTCTTAAAATGTTATTAATTTCCATTTTAATAATGAGATGTTTTGTGATTGGCCAGCTCTATAATGCAAACATTTTGAGAATGGAAAAGCCTGCATAATATTTATATCTGTGTCCATGCACTTCAGATTCCAAACATTTCTGCAAGCCAAAATGGTGGAGATCTCTTGCTTAGAAAATAGAGCCTTTGTGATTATTTTTTCTAAAATGTGTCAAATCTAATGTGCATGGATATAGTGTAGAATCTGGTAAAACCATGCAATTTGGCTTAAAGCATCTAAATTGATTTGCATCTGAAGATATTTTAGATTTCTATTATAATCAATGTAGAAACAAAGCAAATAAGAAAAAAGAATGAAGCAGAAATGAGTGACAGGAAAGAAAAAGGAATAATGATTTGAAAGTAAAATGAATGGAGCTGCCAAAAACAATCCATCTCTTTCTACTTATTTTGTTCAATCATGATACATAGTATTACATGCTGTTATTTCTCAACTTTTCTGGTATTTAAAATAAAGGGAGAAAATGGTTAAAGAACTATCTATGGTATTTTGGTGTTTTAGAAGAAAAACTATACTAAATACGTGTCAATATTTCTTTGATTTTTCTAGCATTCAAAAGGAAGTTATTATATTAACTTAACAGAAGTTAAAATTGAGAGTATATTAATAAAAATATTTACATGCCTCAGACTAAGTAACATCATATGTCATATGCAAACTTACCATCATTTCAGCTTTAGATAATTTTAAATAACTATCATCTAGATACATATAATTGAAATTCAAGAAAAGTCCTATGTGTATTAATAATGCCCTGGTTCACAGTATCATTAAGATATTATTCAGCATGGTATTCTAACAATTATTTTCTAGATTTATTTAAATTGGTTTAATGATTTGCAAATATAAACAATAAGATCAGGCAATCATTGACAAACTGAAAAAAATCTGTGTAAAATTATGACAAATGTGGCATTTATTGCTTCATAGTGAACAATTTAAGATTTGAAAAGAAACTACCACCAGTTTATTGCTTCAGACCATGAGAATGTTCTTAGTCCCTGTCAATCTTTTGGTGTGAATGCATTCACTCATAAGAGATGTTAATATCTTTAATAATTTACAATCAGTTTCAGAGAGTAATTGGTTGACAATATGATAATATCTTTATACATTTCTTACTTTACATAAAAACAACAGAGAGTAGAAATATATGGCACATTTAAAAGTGCTACTGAGTGAGACAAGGCTGTCTCCTTTTCCTTGTTTATTCAGCACGTATGCTAAAAATAAGGGAACCTGAATGAAAAAAATGAGGGTGGTATTGAGCTGGCCATGCCCACACTGGCTATGCCCACCCCAGCCCCCCAAGGTCAAACACAACCCTGATAAGGTCCTCAATGAAATCAAGTTTTACACCCAAGTTCTAGAGTCTTCTTGGCAAGTTTTCAGAAGTGGTTTTCCACTGTATCCTGCCTAGAGTTGAGAGTGTGTGTGACTGGCTCAAGGTCACCCAGTTAGCTTCGTGCTAAGGTGGCACAAAATTCACTTTCTTCTGGTTTCTAGCACATATCGTAATCACTACTTGGCTTATTATTTTATAAATATATTCAAACCTCTGAGTTTCATTTAGAAAAAACTAGAAGCTAAGCCTTGACAACCTACAGCAAATGCAAAATACAGAACTAACAAAATAAAATGTCCTGATGATTTATTTATTTGATAAACATATTTGAATAAATTCTATTCTAAACTACATGACACAAAAAATAAACTGATTGCTACATTAAGATACAGTTTATCTTAGCAGGAAACAAAATTTATTGAATGCAGTAGGATACAACTTTATCATAAAATAATTTGTTGTATTTTATTTCAAATTTATAACATATTCTTTCCTACCCTAAAAGAGCAACAGTGGTGTGGGATTTGAAACCAGATTTCCCCAATGCAATTCAGTAACCGTCCAGTAATTAACTGCTATATTATATTGGCTTATCATTTTGAAAAATGGCTCTTTTAGCATAGATTATCCTTGGAAATATGCATGGCATACCATGTAACAACATGTCTTGTTTCAGCTCTGGAATCTAAAATACAGGAACTCAACATGCAACCATTAATTAGACAGATTAATTCCTTCTAATTTTTCTAAACATGTTTTTTGGGGAAAATTGGGCATGATAATATACTGTATTTCTTTGCACATATTTTAGTTCAAAAACAAGAACTGTCCTAATAATATCCTGAAAATCTGTTTTCAACTCATTTATATGCAATCTCACCTAACTAAGAATTAATTTTTGTATGTTCCTTCTCAATTATGCATTTTGCTTTCTTCCTTTCTTTTTTTAATTAATGGATTTCCTCACCATTAGTCAGACTACCAGAGATGAAGCATTTGGTCACACCATATTGCTTTTCTTTCTAAGATGGAATGCTTGCTGTGCCAAATACTTGAGTAGGGGGGAGGTATAGGCCAGGCTGTCAATTTACAAACTTTTTAAAAGACAGTAATGTGGATCTTGAAATTAATAGAAAAGTGTTTGGGAGAATATGATGGAAATAAAAGTACCACTTCCAGGGTTAAACAAATAAATAGACAAGCCTGATCACTGATTTTCTTTTCCTTCTACGTATTTAAAAATATGCATTCAGATACAATGAGTGCTAATATAACTAGAATATTTTGCTGTTATAGTTTAGAAAATGTTGTTTTCAGTAAATGAAAACTGAGAGAGATTTGCATCTAAAAATAAATTCAGATACTCATCTGCTCCTGAGGAAAATATTTTTCACTACAAAAACCCTTGCTAATCCAATATTGTTAGTCCTGACCAAGTGCTAACATCCCTGGCATTCAGCAAGCCAAAGTAATATCACGGGGACTCAGGGACTATTCACTGAAATATGCAGCAAGATTAGCTGCTATTTGTTTAAGAAAATCTATAGCAAATAATAGTTATTTATAGTAAATAAAGCATTGCTTCCAAAATATTTATGAGTATTTGTTCATAGCACCTTAAAATTATAAAATTCCATAAAAATATGCACTCACTTGTTTGTTAAGCTCTATAGAACCAGGAAGCTGGAAACAAAAGATAATGCTCTAACAAAGGGGTGTCAAACTCAAAACTTGTGGGCTGGCTCCAGCCTGCAATGTGGTTGGATCTAGCCCGTGGGGCTGTCCTGGTCTACCCAATGCAAAGAGGAAAAATCGGGCCAGCCTAGCTTCGGCCCAGTCTATTCAATGAGAAGAGGAAACATGTCAGTAGTTTGGAAAGTGGCGTCAAACATGCCCAGCCAGTTGGCCATGCCCACCCAGTCTGCCATGGCCATCCGGTCCCTCCCAAGGTCAGCCACAGCCCAGATGTGGCCCTCAATGAAACTGAGTTTGACACCCCTGCCCTAACAGGTGACATCACAGAAATGATATCATTCCATTTTACAGAATAACAAGTGGTACAGTGGCCAAAGCACCAGAGCTAGAAACCAGCAAACTGTGATTTGAGAACCCAAATAAATATCAAATTACTGTAAGGCTGATCTTATTAATTATGCTAATAAACCCTGTCATGAATCTATTGGCAATTTAATTGTCTCAATGCATTTGAATCTGATTTCTTAAAAAAAAGAACAATTAATATATAAATATATATGGAGTTAAGTGGTAGCATTCATGATTCCTCTCACAGTGTACACTTACTCTTTTCCTTCATCAAACAATACACATGCATACATGCAATTGCTAATTGAAAGAAAAATAATTAAACAATAAGTCATTTAATATAAGCAATGTAGTTATTGTATGTAATGTAAGCAGTATAATTATAATGTAATGCTCCATATAAGCAATTACAGGACTGATTAGTATTCCTGCTTTCTGAAGAATTCTAGTCAAATAGGAAATCCTATATATTGAAGCCTTTCTGTAATTCTGCGATGTATGGAGAGAATGAGATTGCAATCATGTTTCTAGACAAGAAGTGCCATTTAGCAAATATATTCCTTAGCATTCTGAAAAGCTTGTTGTAGGACACATAGGATCCACTAGATTTCTTACCACACAGTTTAGAATGTTATTACAGGAAAAATCAGTCATAGAAAAATGTTCAATCCAATAGATTAAATATTTACAACATTTACAAAACAATATAATTTTTTTTTCTTGTGGAAGAAATGTAACATGTACTCCTATTCCAATTGGCCAACAGTCAGAAACATAACAGCAGTAATAGTAATTAATTGATAGGTCCCAGGCTAGTTTATTGTGTAGGAAAATTATAAAAGAGGAGAGAGGCCATTTCTTTTTATTGGATTTTTCTTAATTCTGTGTCTTAGTAGATTGTAGCATACAAACAAGACCTGCAAAGGCCATTCTACAATTCACAGATAAGGAACATTTTCAGTCTTGCATATGGCAATTCATAAAACATTATAGAAGCATATAAAATATATATTTGCTGTCAATTATTTGATGTTAACTGTATGTTAGTATCAAATAGTATGAGAACAGCAACAAGATCTATAGTTATTATCTTATCAAAATCAGAAAGGAGATATGCAACATAGTGGGTCTTTTATTCTACCTGAAATAAGGTCAAAAGTGGAGCAATACATTTGTTTTTAATACTATCATGAAAAATACATTCCATTATGTTCTACTTTCTCAACTACTCCCACCTCACATAAGCAAAATCTAAATCCCAAAGGGATTGTCTTGAATCAACGTTAGTAACAGCTGCTGGTGGAAGGCAATTAAATTTAGCTGCAGAATAGATTTTTCAGTTTTAGGTATATTATAGTGCTTTGATTAAGATTTTCAGTCATATAGATGGCCTTTTACAATATAAACAATTCTTAGGCAGGAGCATAATCCTAATGTTTTCTTTGTCTAATTGAGATTGTGGCATTTAGAAACTATATTTCAAGGAATAGTAAATATTTAATGGCTTCCACAGTCACTTCATGCAGTGTAACCCGTATAATCCATTGATCAGAATGATATTTTCATTGCTCTAAGCATTTCTACTGAACTAAATTTTGTCCTCATGCTGTTTTGCTTATGTGTTTCTCTGAGGTGCCATCCAGAAGAAATATAATTGAACCACCACCAGTTGGACATACACTTTTCTGGTTTATTTTTCTGTGGAGTAGTCTCCAAGGAGGCAATTTCTTCTTTGATTAGGTGCCTGCTTGATGTCCAGTCTACCAACATGAAGTGTCCTGTACTTAAATCCTAAAAAAACAAAGATTATTCTAATTGATTCCTGCTGTCTACAGAATAACAGTGAAGTCTCCAAAGTACTTTTTTTGAAGCTAAAATGGTAATATACGCAATTGGATTTTGGGACCATTTGGTTCTCTGTAATCTTAAAACAATGTGATCTTGTCCCCTTTGGCTTCTGAAATTGCCTAGAACAGGGATGTCAAACTTGCGGTCTGTGGGCAGATGCGTCACATGCTGACCCCACCCCAACGCAGTTTAGCGAAAGGAAAAAAAGTCCTAATACATCACGTGACGATGCCGTGATGATATGAGTTTGACACCCCTGGCCTAGAATGTGTGCTGTGCACATATTTTTGTACAATATGTATTTAAACCAGGTGTCCCCAAATTTGTGAACTTTAAGACTTGTCAACTTCAACTCCCAGAATTTTGGGAGCTGAAATCCACAAGCCTTAAAAATGCCAAGTTTGGAGACCTCTGATTTAAACAATCATAATATTGTGATTCAAGGCAAAGTAAATAAAAGCATCTACCATACAATAGTATAAATTAAAATACTAAAATCATTAAAATATCATTTATTTAGACTCAAAAAATATCCCAATAACGAACATTTCAATGATAAGGTTGGAGGCTATGTTTTGACTAACTTCCAGGAAGTCAGAAGGATCAGGGAAGAAAAACTATTGTCCTGGTAAAAAACATTTTGAATTAGTCTTTGAGTTGGCAATATTATATGTAATCTCTGAAAATATGTCAAAATTTAAAAACTTTTTTCTCCTGATTTATATAGATAAAGTTGATTACTTCACAGGCAGAACAGTTGATTGACAGTACATAGGTCTTTACAGCTCTACCAAGAAGCATAGTATTGCAAACCAGGCAGAAAGGAATATCCTGGGAAAAATAATTGCCACAGTGATGGATCAGTCATCATTTATGGATGGTTAATGAGATTTGTAGAGTCCAGCTGTTAACATCACCTGGCTGCTTAAATGCATAAAAAAATCCTTCTGATTTTCTTTCTCTATGTTGCATAATGTTGTTTGATACTCATTGAGACATTTGAAGTGCTGCACTTATTTTCTGTAAGGAGCCTTCTTTCAACCTGACATGTACCTTTTATTTTATTTATCAAATTTGAAAGACTCCCAGTTTCTTAGTGATTCTGGTCAGTTTAAAGATTAAAGAAAAGAAAAAGGTAGTCTGATTCCCTTGTTATAACCTGTGAACACAGAATTTGGGCTCAGTGATCTTCATTCACTGGATTTTAGTGTCTTGTTTTCTGCATGCAGTGTATGTATTTGGCCTCAGAGAGTTACTTTAAATGAAAACAGTATCTGAAAAGCAAGATACTGCTTAATAATGAACTGGAAATATATTTTCCGTATGTCTCTTTTAATTGTAAGGAACGAAGACATAGGATATTGTCTGTCAGATGGGCCAATATAATTTTATAATTTTCCTTGAGGCGTCCCAGATATTGCCTGGATAAGAATAAGGTAAATTCAAAGTTGCTATATAAGCATTGCTACATTTAAGATTCATTATATTGGAAGTTGTTTATTATGATAATATTATTATAATATGATGTTATGATGTTATTACAATAATATTTTAACCTGCTCATTTTTTTACTACTTTTTCAACTCTTCCCACCAGTTTTTCCTTACTGGCACATGATAATTTTTTCAGATGTTCCAGTGGATCACTTTGGCTACTGTGTTTTGTCATTGTTTATAATAACTTTATGCAAGCTTCTTGCATCAGCAAGAATATGAACTACTATTTTTTTCTTCATCTTTGCATAATCTGCACTTTGAGTCATTTTCCAATTCTAGCTTTGATGTATTAATTTGAATTATTTGTTCTTGAGTCAAAATCAACTCTCCAGATTTTTTAAAAAATATTTTAGTTCTATGCCATGGGTAGATTTTTCCTTTATCTTTTTTCCTTCAAGCCCTTGTAGAAATTCACCATGGAATAATTTTCCTTGTCAGCATTCTGTTGTTATTTTATTATATTATTTTTACCTTATTTCATTAATATTTCATTTCATTTATTATATTATTTTGATATTCACTATTTGTTTTCTATACATTTAGTAAGTTCAAATTTTTAACTTGCATTAATGATTGTTCCTGACTGACTTTTACATAAATTACCAATGCATGCTTTTCTTCTTTAACAGTTAGTTGACCTGAAATAAACCTTTGTGTCCATTTCTGTGGTAGTGGTATAATCTATCAATACCACCATGGAAATATAGTGCATAGTGACTAGTCATTAGCTTTTTTGTTTTTCAAACTGTCCAGTTCAGCTTGAGTCCCATAAATAATTCTAGCAATGTGTCATATCACAGGTATGGCCAAGGCATTGGTGAATTTGATGGTGTTTCCTCTGTTTAATTTTGCTTTGGATGTATTCTTAAACTAATCACATTGTTAATTTGTCCATGTTGATGCTATCCAACTGTAAAATGCCCATATATATCCTGATGTTTTTTGAAGATTTGGCTATTTAATATTTTTGTAGTACTAATAATAGCATTTATTAACTTATTTTCATATATTAAATGTTTAGGTAATGATGAATAATCTGAAATTTCATAAAGAGGTTGATGAGTTGAAGAGTTTGGGAATCCCTATTCTATACCATACAAATCTGGTGAAGATACTGTATACTGGAAAATGTTGAGGTAACTTTCCCTCCTTTGTAACTGGAAGAAAATATTTGAAAACGCACAATAGTTGATTTGTATTTGATATTTAAAACATGTCAGTATTTTATATGAATTATAACTATTTATTTTGATTGTTTTGTTGACAAAGCTAGCCTGTTTATGAATGTTGGAGAATAATGCCAAATTAAAAATTGCATAGTATCATGTAATGTGAGTTATCAAAGCAGCCGTTCAATTAATCAAACAATAAATCATGTAACTTAAAACAGTTAAAAATACAAATATTTGCTCATTCTCTTACTGTTTGCTTTCTTTTCTGAAATTGATTAAAAGTAAGAGGATAAAAGGGAAAGAAGGGGAAAGAAGATGATCAGATTCTGGAAAACAAAAGCAAGATTTAAAAAAGAGGGCCTTTTTAAAAAAACAACTGTAAAATAAATTACAGTTCAGTCTGGTTTTTACACTATGTGAATAGAAGAAAAAGGTGAAACAGGAGCAGAATTGATAGATTAGGCTTTGGAAATGATAGCCTCTCCCCATTCCCAATCAGCTTTTTCTCCTTTATGGAAAGCTTCATGCAATGTTTGAAATTCTGTAAACCCTAACAGCACTATACACTTTATTAAATCTTGAAATCTCTCTGGTGAGTCAGAGATCCTTGTTTTCCTTCAGCACATCACCTTGCTTCACATTAAGCTCAAACTGCCCAGCTTGACTGGAATCAAGCGTCTATATTTGTTGGTAAATGAAAAAATACAGATGATTTGATCAGAGTGTGTCTAAAGAACTATTTTTTTCTGTTCTTCCAAATACAAACCAAGAACAGAAGACGGAATTTCTAGTTCCAGGACTGACTAGGTCTAGCTAGCATTGTTCTTTAAATGTTTAAATTTTGCATGGTTAAAAATATCATATTTAGTTTGCTGTAGAACTTTTTATAGCTCTAACAGATAAACTGGAAAAAAAAAACCAGAATAATATATATTTTACCATACTATTTTTGTAATAATTATCAAGTCTTACTATTGCAGTCATGTAAAATTTGTTTTTATAGAATTGTCATTACCCATTAATCTGGAACTTACGTTATTTTTGTGGGTTTGTTTCCCACTTTCAAATTATTGTTTTATGAAACATTTATTTCTTTAGTCTCATTGATTCTTATGAAGTTTGCTTAAATTGCTTTATATTGTTGAAGCAAGATCTGTCTGTCTGCCTATCTAAATTGTGCTTTGGCTCCACACAATATGGTAAAATTTAAATAGCTTGATTTTACAGTGGCAGATTTTGTTAAAAATCAGTGAAACAGATATATAATATTTACTTACCTCAGATACAATAATTACTCACAATCAGTACAAAATACTAGGTTGTATTTTAGAGAATTTGTGTTATTGTCTTATTATTATAATTTCTATTATTATGCTAGGTGTCACTTTTGTAAATTGCATTCTATTCCTTCAAAAATGATCAGTTTAGGCTTACTAAATGGAAATCATTCCATTTATTATCGGATCATGACTGATTCAAAGTGACCCAGATAAAATATTTCAAAACACATGATAAAATGGATAAAAAGTAAGAAATAGGATCACAAATTGCCATGGCCCAGAGCTGCTGATAGAGCTTGATTTTTAAACCTCTTTTAAAGCTCAGAATGTGTGATGCCTTTGGAACTCAGCTAGTACTTGCCTATAGTATAGGGGCGAGAGAAAGATCAATGCAGCTTTTAAAAATTGAACGAGTGACTTTCTGGGAGAGGAATGGAGTTAAAGCAAGAGAAAAACATTGGAGAACCTTGTTCTGAAATTTTCTCCTTGGCAAGCGGGGTCTGGTTTCCCAAACCCTAGCAAGAGCTAGGAAAAGGTTTGCAGTCTCATGAGGCCAGTTTATTGGACCAGAAAGTTCTGAAAGCAGCCACTATTTCCGCAAGAAATTGTTGGAGTGCTGAAGATGGCAAAGGAATCAGCCTTAAGTGCTGTGGGGTCTTGTCAGGGGGGATGGGAAGAACAGAGGCAGCATCCACATAGTCTGTTGTAAGAGAGTGAATAACTGTAGAGACCCTGCAGCCATCCAAACTTTGAAACAGGTTCAAATATAGTTTTGGACTATATGTTGTAAATTTAAACGTGTGTTAAGTGACCTGTTATATTTCAAGGACTATCTCTACCTCATTTGATAAATTACTTTTGTTTAGTTATGGATGGCTATGGCTCTGAAGACAGCATATCTGCAAGTTCATCCTTATATTGGTTATTAAATCTGAAAGTACATCAATAGATACAGATGGAAATGGCTTTGCTTTGCAATTATTGTGATTCAGAGAATACTTTTGTATCTAGTTTCTGATTTTCAGACCAAAGCAAGAGACTCTTTGCTGTATTAGCATTACAAGGATGGATTTTGCATTAGAATATATTAGCATCTTAGTGTCCTTTGGTTCATTTTTAAATATTTTTCTTTCAAATAAATAAATAATGAGTAGCTGCGTATAGAACACATCACCCATTTTCCTACTGTTTCTACACTAAGGATACCAGAAGAAAATGAAAAATATTCCAGATTCACAGAAAGTTGCAGCTGCTGTTAATATTAATAGAAGCATTTTTTTAAAGACTAAGTTAAATTTCCTGACCTTCTCTATGATTATGTAGTCTGTGTGTCTATGATCCTGATGATTCAATATTCATTTTATAAATTAATATTTCACATAATAGGAATTCAGCTTCTATGATAAATACTGAAAACAGTTTAATATGTTTTTTTTTTAAATCACTTTTATTTCAGTGGTACTTCTAGGACAAATAAAAGTCAGAATCATCAGGGAGAATGTCTAGTCTTTATGGGATTCTGACTGGAAGAATATACTGTGCTTGTTATTTATCCAGTAGAGCAACCATTTAAGGAGACAGGAATATTTAATCAAAACTTGGCATGTAGAATATCTACATTATTAGTCGTCAATCTTAATAATATCTTATTTCTACTTTGTGCAGATGTAATAATATGGATATTTTACAGTCTCTTGGAAGATTCAGAAAGCCAATTATAGAAATGTCAGAATTTCCATAGGAAGCTAACCTTCCTCTTAGCAGTGGCAAGGGAACAAAACAAACTGATAGTGATTAAAGTGTCACAAAGTAATTACATTTTCTTCCAAATAAACCATTGCTTCCCAATAAATAATTAAAACAAGCAGTGTTCTTCAAGATACAGTGGTTCAGCAGCTGTGATTAAAAAGTTCTAGCAGGCATTATTAGATTTTTTTTAAATGATAAATTTTCTCCCATTTCCAATTTGTCAGATTTTATTACCTGCACTTCTTTGTTTTTTTTTTAATTTTTTTCTGGTTTAGCTGGAAGAATAAGTTTGTTCTTTTGCCAAATACATATGCTGAAATCTCCATTCCATATTAATTTCAAAAATGAAATATTATTCTATTAAGCTGTAGGATGGAATAGTTGAAATTAAAATTAATTTTACAAATAAAATAAAATATAGCGGGGGTCGCCAACCTTTTTGACCTCGGGGACCACCAAACTCATAATTTAAAATCCCGAGACCACTAATACGATTTTTTAAAAAAAGATAATATATTTAATATAAAAAATATTTTATGTTAAATATAAATGTAATATTAAAAATAATTTTATATATATTTTATATATGTGTGTGTGTGTGTGTGTGTGCATATATATATATATCGTCACGAACACAATACAGAAACCTGATGATGGCAGATGAGATTCTGCCAAAACATTGCTACAACTTTAAAAGCACAACTATAATGATGTGGGAAAATACCCGACAAAGCTGAATACCATACATATACATACACACACACCACACACACATGTAGTTTGGGGCATCCGGAAGATTTTTCTCTCGGGATGATTGTCTGTTGGATCTCTTTGCTCATGTAGCTGGTTATAATTTTCTTCTTGGTTAATTTTTCCAGGTATGCGGTTGGGTCTGTGTTTATGGGTTTGTATGTGGAGTCTTGGAGCAGGTCTGTCAATTTTGTTTCATAGTCTTTTCTGTCCATTACTGTGGCATTCCCTTTGTCTGCTGGGAGTATGATTATGCTGTTATCTCGTTTCAGGGTTTGTAATGCTTTAATTTCTTCTTTCTGCAAGTTGCTTTTGGGTGGTTTGCTCGTGCAGAGGATGTTGGTAACTTGGTGTATTTATCAGCTTCATCTGTACTTAATTTGGTTAGGCTGGATTCTACTGCACATATGATGGATTCTGTGGGGATTTTTTGGGGTGCTATAGCATAATTGAATCCTTTGGTTAGGACATCTGTTTCTGTTTTGGTGAGTTGTCTGTTGGAAACGTTGTATACTAATTGCTTCAGGTGTTGTTGTGAGTTATTGGGGGTTTTCTTGTCCTGTTCTAATTTCTTTAATTTTTTCAAGAGTTTATCAGTTTTGTAAGTGTTTTCATATTCAGCTCTCCAAGTTGTAAGTTGTTTAATCTTGTCCCAAAGTAGAGGGTGGATTTTGCTGCTCAATTCCAGGTGTAGTGCTAGCAAGTCTTTGTTTAACTGATCTAATTGGAATCTCTTGCTGTGGAGCTCATTCCTTAGTAGAGCCATTTCAGTTCTTTTCAGGATACGTTTAGTGGCTGCTGTACTTTGATGAAATGTTAATTTGAAGCAGGTTGGTGTGGTATTGTTGTCTCTGCAGCTGCGTAGGAATTGGAGGTCACATAGTATTCTTGCTCTTTCAATTTCCAGTTTCTCGTAGGTTTTGATCTGGCTGCTTATTTCCTCCCCGTAGAGGTTTGATATTTGTTTTCTTAAGTTTTCGTGGGTACTTACATATATGGCATTCGGCTTTGTTCGGGTATTTTCCCACGTCATAGTAGTTGTGCTTTTAAAGTTGTAGCGACATTTCAGCAGAATCTCATCTGCCATCATCAGGCTTCTGTATAGTGTTTATCTGTGAGTCAGGCTTTTATAGTGGTTTCAGATTTAAATTTGGGGCAGCCTATTACTGTGCCAGAATGGTTTTTTCTTCACCCTGATTGGTTGGGAGTCTTGGTCTGTGTTTATTGGTCTTGGAGTTCGCTGTGTTCTGCTTGATTGGTGTTTCTAATATCTCCTGTAGTGTGGCATTCCTGCATCTTCTGGCCATCTCCATTGCCGCTTCAGCTCACCTGTGTTGCCAGCCCCCTCTGGCTGCAATAGCACTATTACCTCATCCTGCCTGGCAAGGCTGCACTGCTTTTTGCAGGTTTGTGCTCAGCCGAAGGGCAGGAGCCAGCAGGTGGGTGGGCTTTGAGGGGTGCTTTGGAGGGACATTTCTCTGCAGCCCACCAAAATTTTCTCATGGCCCACCAGTGGGCTGCGGCCCACCGGTTGATGACCCCTGGTCTATAGCATACAATCCTTTCATACTTTTAATCTGTATTATTGATTTATCTTCTCCTTTGACCCTCAATACTCTGTTCTGGTTGTTTCAGAATTCTCTAAAATTAAAAATAAAAACACTTGATTTGATTTCAAATCAAGTGATTAGATATTTCAAACTCCAGGTTGTTACAGGAAGTTCAGAATTGGTATGTTTTAATTAATAGCCATTCAAGTGAATTTGATGTTTCTGTCTTCAATTCCAATTACCTTGCACAAACATTAAGGGCTTCCCTATGCATTAGCAAATTGCTTCTTAAATGTAAGAGATTATTTAACATATATATTTTCTCTTCTGTATAACAGACATCTGACTTTCTGAAAAGTATCATGGTTTTCTTTCCTTTTCTGTTCCCCCTTTTCCACACCCTTAAATAGATAGAAACTAATCAAGGGGAAAAACAACCTAGTTAGAGCAATCAACTAATGGAATAACTTGCCTTCAGAAATTGTGGTTGCTCCATCACTTGAATGTTTCAAAAAGAGAGTAGACAACGATTTGTCTGAAATAATATAGGGAAGACTTCTAAGGTACCTCCCAACTCTATTATTCTATATTCTATACATGTTCAAAATGTATCAAGTTCATTTAATCTTTTCTTACATGAGCTTTTTCTGTTCTATTTTTCTTACAGGATCTTTTCTGTACTATTTTCTCTTTCTGAGCAAGATTCATTCTAATGTGTGGATAATGTAGAGACTGTTTTATTTGACATATATAAAAATCGGGATGTAATAACATACATTATTGTATTTAGTACTTTCTAATAAGAAAAATGATACTGTTTAATGGTATTTAATAATTGCTGCATTGATGATTGATCTGTTCCCAAAAGCACTTTGTAATTCAAGTTAATAAAACATTATAATTGTTTTTACAACCAATTATTTTCCATTAAATACCTCCAAGGATTCTTGATAAACAATTAGTAACATGGGGTACACAGAAGGACAAAACCATGATCATAAAGGAAGAACAAATTAAAGCTCTTTAACCTATTTTGTCTGGTTATAAACTTGATGAAAAATTTTGAAATGTCATTTTGCTAGCTGTATTTTTAAAAAATTGTCAGTCACTTTATTCCCTATGGTACCCTTGTAACCATTGTCTTTATCCTACATGAATTACTTTCTTTACATTCTGCACTATGCAGGAAATGAATGTTGTCTTATAAAGTGTCCTGTTTGTTCAAATTCAAGAAAGTAAGTTTAAATGTTTTAACTTAATCAATACTCATAACTTTTGATACAAACTCTGATTCTTCCTAGAATATGTCTTGTATTGTAGTGTAAGAGAACACTAACTTCTACTGTTCACATATATTTATGTATGAATGCATGAATGCATGTATTTATTTATTTGCATTTGATGAGAACATGACCAAAGAAAAGTAAATCTACAGAAACAGTTCATATAATCATATATAAACCTGCTATAAAATTATGGCAGTGGCCTCATAACTGTCCAATTTAACTATTCAAGTGATTGCTTTTGTTGTTTTGTTCATGAAAATTTACTAGGGAATCAGAGAATGCACATTGTAGACAATCTTGCACAATATGTTTAATATTGTTTACAATGTCTCAGATACAATATGTTCAGCTGAGTGTAAATGAATGTAGCATATTGATAGTATGCAAAGAATAGGATCTGTACTGCTAATTGACTAAAAGATCCAATATTTTATCAAGAAAAAACTTTCTCAACATAACCAATATACTACAACAACAAAAACAAAGCTTAAAAGAAATGACATCTACAACAACTACAACTACAATTCTGAAAACTGGAAGAAAGGCTACCTCGATATTAACAACTATGTCAGCAACAGTCTCACCCATGGCACAAAAGACAATTGAAGAGACAATACTAGTGGAGAAACAAACTACCTCCCTGAATCTTAATATCCAAGCAATTCTACTTACTCTACAAGAACCAATGTCAAAGCTGCAATAAGCAATGATGAAAAACCACAATGAGACAAGAGCAGATATAAATAGTCTAAAAGAGGAGGTGGGGAAACTAAAAGCAGAAATGAAGGTAGATATTTCTAAAGTAGAAAAGAAAGTTGGAATAATACAGCAAGCTTTGGAGAAAAATGAAGCAACAATAAAGGAGGTAGAGAAAAGAACAGAATGAACCAAAAGAAAACTGGAAAGGGTAGATGAACAACTAAAGAATGTGAGCAAGGAAATGGAGGACTCCTTGATCTACTTAGAGATGGACAAAGCTGCTACATACTTGAGATTCCAGAATATAGCGGAATCAAGAGAAGAAGATCTGGAACAAATAATGGCAGCAAAATAACCTACAACAAAAAATTAAAGAATTAGAAATTCAATTACAGATTTCTCCAAAGGATTCAAGATTGCAAAACGAGATGACAATAAATAAACACAAATTGAATTTAATTGAACAAGAAAGAATGATTACAAATTTGAATTCAACTAGACAAATTTATTTTGAGCATGTTAATAAGCCAGGGAGGTGGTTGACTTAAAAAAAGGGGGAAAAAAGATTGATTTACCAATTGATAGATAGAAACGGAGATACACAGCAGAGGGTAGAACAGAAAAAAGAAATTTCCCATAAGTATTTTGAAGACTTATATAAAAAGGAAGAGATCAATGAGGATAGGATAAGAAGTTATTTAGATAAAATGAAAGATAAAGTAATTGAGGAAGAAATGAAAGAATTATTAAACAAAGATATTACATGGTCTGAATTGAAAACAGCAATAGAAAACCAGAAAAATAGTAAAGCTCTGGGAGCAGATGGGATCCCAGGGGAACTATATAGGCAATAGGTGAACTAATAGGACCCCTTATGGTGGAAGTTTTTAACGATGTCTTACTGGCAGCCAGAATGCCGGACTCATGGAGCGGCGCATTGGTTTTGTTGATCCTGCAGGAAGATTTGGATCCCCAATATATACAAAACTATAGACAAATTTCCTTGTTAAATACAGATTATAAAATATTCGCTTCTATTGTTGCAAACAGATTAAAAATAATTCTGAATGATTTTATTCATCAAGACCAAAATGGGTTTCTCCCAAATAGACAAATCAAGAATAATTTAAGAATAGTACTAGATGTCCTGGAATTTTATGAAGCTCACCCTGAAAAACAAATAGTAGGCACAAAAGGCCTTCGAAAACCTGAATTGGCAGTTTTTAATTCAAAGAATTTATAATATGAATCTAGGTACCAAATTTGAAAATATTATAACTACGATCTACGATACACAACAGGAGAACATTATGATAAATGGGGAATATACTAGCCCAATAAAAATAGAGAAAGGAGTCAGACAAGGTTGCCCACACTCACCCCTGCTCTTCATATTATCATTGGAAACATTACTAACATATATTAGACAAAATTCAGATATAAAAGGACTAAAGGTTAAGAAAGAAGAATATAAGCTGCAAGCGTTTGCAGATGATCTGTTGTTTTTTTTATTGAGGAGCCAATTGAAAGAGGACAAAAATTGATGAACAAATTAGAACAATTTGGAGTAGTGGCAGGATTAAAAATTAATAGAAAGAAAACAAAATTAATGACTAAAAATCTAACAGGAAAACAGAAGTTAGAATTAGAAAAGGTTATGGGATTTCAGGTGATAAAGAAAGTTAAATACTTGGGAATATGGCTGACAGCACCCTGTAAACCAATAAAAGAAAATAATTATGACAAACTATTGCAAAAGGTAAAGAAGGATTTAGAAATATGGGGTAAAATGCAAATTTCATTATTAGGTAGGATTGCTATGATTAAAATGTCTATTCTCCCAAAATTTCTCTATAGATTTCAGATGATACCAATTAAAATACCTAAAAAGTATTTTGAAGAACTTAACAAAATGATCACAAAATTCATTTGGCAAAAGAAAAAAAAAACGAGAATAGATTTAAAGGCATTGCAAGATATGAAGAGCAGGGGTGGGATGGCCCTTCCAAACTGGGAGTTGTGCTATAGTGCAGCCTTCCTAGTATGGTTGAAGGAATGGGTGAAGTTAACAAACAAGAGAATTTTAGAAGTCCATGACTTACAGAGAGGGTGGCATGCTTTTTTATGGGATATCGGGAAAACCACTCAGAAATACTTTCACAGACATTTAATTAGACATGCATTAATGACCAACTAGAAGAAAGTACGGAAGAAACATTATTTAAAGATACCAATCTGGATTTCAACAATGGAAGCGATGATCCACCCAAACAATTTGGATATTTCCAAGATGATTAAATATAAGGACTTATTGGATGCGCAAGGAAAACTGAAACTTTGGCAAGATCTTCAAGACCAGGGAGTGCAAATTGATAGCTGGACATATCTTAAAATTCAGAGTAGATACAAGCAGGATAAGAAAGAATTTGGAAACAATAATAAAATGTCAAGTGGTTCTCCATTCAAAATTCAAGAAAGAAAACTTAGACTCTTTAGATTAGAGCAAAGATAACTTTTACTGAATTTGAAGTGGTAACATCAGTAGAATTCTGAATCTGAGAAATTGGGCGCGCAGATCACATATACAAAGTGTTGGAAACGTTCCCACCCCTCATAGTTCAAATGATTCTTCCAATTAAAAGTTGTGAATATGATCATGTGGGCATCTTCAGGTGGTGATGAGGCCTCTGTCCGTTGACCTTGACATATTTTGATAAAGATTTGCAGCTGCACAGAGAAAACAAAGCTAAGTGAGGAATAGAAACTTAAGAGCAGGAATTTATACTCCCCCCCAACTCCTCATTTACACAACACAAGAATGTAACACCTCCAGCTCTCTTCCCAGACAATATCCCCCCTCCTCCCCCCATTACTTATGGCAGCCAAAAGATGCAAGGCAGTAGATCTTGAAGGCTGACACTCCAGCAATTAGACAAAATTCTATTAGGTCCAGATAAAAAAAAAATATAGCAAATTTTTATAATTACTTACTAGTGGCAGAATTAGAGGAAGAAATTGTCAAAGGGAATATGATAGCCTGGAGTAGGAATATAGGACACAGTATAACCTTAATAGAATGGGAGAAGGTTTAGAGTAGAAACAACAAAATCACAAAATTGGCAGCCTACAAGGAAAATGCCCACAAGATGTTTTACAGATGGCACCACCCCCCGTCATGACTTGCGAAAATGCACCCCAACATGAGCCTGAATTGCTGGAAATGTAAAAAAAGGAGGAAACTTTCTTCCATATGTGGTGGTCTTGCATAGAGGCTCAAAAATATTACCAAAAAATTAGAAAATGGTTGGAAGAAATGATAATAGAACAGATCAAATTTAAACCAGAGTTCTTTTTATTAGGGATTTTTAATAAGCAACTCTCAAAAAAAGTAAAGTACACAACAATACATATTTTGGCAGCAGCCAGACTGGCCTTTGCACAATGTTGGAAGCAACCTCATATTCCATCAGAGGAAATGATTATTCAAAAAATAGCAAACTGTGCAGAGATGGACAGATTAACTTTGGCATTAAAAGGAAAAGATACATCATTGTATTACGACAGCCGGAATTGCTGGTACGAATGGATGGAACAAAGATCAAGTAAACAATAAAGGGCAAAAGAGAATAGTGATTAGATATATACATATATTCTCACAAGGAGTAATCATATAAAGGGTATAAAATAAGGTTGGAAACAAGGTCCCACAAACTGTCGAAAACAAAATGGATTTTAATTGTTTTCTGAATTTTCTTTTCCACCTTTCCTTCTTTTTCCTTCTTTATTTCTTTTTTTCTCTTTCATATGTATGTATGTATGTATGTGTTGTATGTCTGTTTTAATTGTAAAATTAATAAAGTCTATTAAAAAAAATAAAAACTTTCTCAAATGCTGTTTTATTTCTTCTTTGAACATTGAGTCTGTAGGCAGAATTTAATATTATGGGTGGAAATATCATTTCAAAGTTTACTGACTACTGACAATTGAATAACCATATGATTACTAAGCAGGAAGGCACATTTGTAAAGCTTCATTCTGTTGAACGCTAGCACAGCTATTTTGAGGGCTTTACCTCCCATAAATCAAGCATAACTGTAGATTCACTGGTAATACTTCTTGTAGCATTTTCAGTAAATGCAGTGGTTATGGCTCAGCAGTTTTACTATGGAATGCAGTCTGTTCCATAAGACCACACATGAAGAATGCTTGGTGAAAGCACTGAAATACCTTGTCATTTAAAACCTGATGTTTGAATGGTAGTGGTTACAGTGCCACCCCATCAGATAGAAGGTCCAACAGGCTATTTTGAAGTCTCCCCACAATGTCTCAGAATGCATCAATGTGTACTTCAAATATCTTTACCAAGACATTGCAGTATTTCGGTGTTCAAAAGGGCATTAGAGTATACCAATCAAGCCAACACTTTGCAAATTCATAATACAGTCTTCCCAGTTTAGCGCATTTAGCATTCTGAAAGAATGCTAATTTCTAAAGAAATGCTAATGTTCAGACAATTGTGACTGAGACTTCTTAGAATTATAGTTCAGCAAATCTGGAAGGCACCTATTAAAAGATGTCTTTTAGACCATTGAATAAAATTTACTCTTCAGTTACATTCCAGATAAATGTGAAAGATGTTACTACAGAAAATTTGGTAGTCCTGAAAGTCAATATAAAATACACAGATCTTTTTGTATGCTGGAGATCTGAAAGTCTCATAGAACATGTATTATTTTATTCAATGATTGGGCCCTGAAAAGCCACATGAAATTTCCTCCACCCTTTAAGAAATAAAAGTGAAATATAAAGAATCAAGATGGAAAGCAGTAGAGGATGAAACACTTTTAGGGCTTTCAAGAATTTCTAAAGAGAAAGACATAAAAGAACAGCTGGAAACATGTGAAGTTGGGAACTTATATTTTATTCACTCAGTTAATTTTTGAACAAATCAAAAGGCATGAGATACAACATAGCACTTGGATTTTGAGACTTAGATATCCATAAAGGTAAGAGAAAATATATTTTCCAATGCAGCTCAAAGGTTTAAACCAGAAAAACAAAGTTCCAGTCCTTACAGTGATAATATAGAGTACCCTAAAAACTAGCAATTACAATAATGCATTGTAGTGTTAAAATATCAAATTCAACTCAGTGCCAGCAGGCATAAAGAGATAACATTGAACCTCCCCCACTTTAAATAATCACATGTAAGAACTTAATCAGGAAAGCAACCTTGAAATTATAAAGGATCGTGGAATAAGCGTGCTGACCCACTGTTTGTAAAAACAAATCACACATGATAAATCATTATAAAAGGAGTAAAACATAGACTGATCAATATTATATATTTTTCTATTTAACTATGAATTTATTGTATTTAAAATTCTACGATGGGGGTGGCTGTTGAACTAAAGTTTTTAAAAGTAAGTTCATGCATTTGAAGACAAAGAATTTTCTGGCAGAATACAGTATTGGGGTACAATGTTAGATACAACAATACAGGGGTGTCAAACTTTCAGCATCATGTTGTCATCATATGACATATCATGACTATTTCCCCCTTTGCTAAAATGTGGGTGGAAGTGGCCAGCGTGTGACACATCTGGCAAGTTTGACACTTCTGCAACAATAGAATAAAAGGGTTATTATGAATTGGAAGTCTCAGAAATTAACACTCAAAAACATCTAAGGGTTAAAAGCCTTCTTAAGTTACAAATGTATTCAGAATTTTTTTTAACCTAAATCATTAGGGAGTAGCTTTATATTTGCAGGTAGAGGCAGGCATTAGACCTTGTCATGCAAAATATTTGCAAGCAGAGTTGAATTTACATATTGCAGAGGGTCAATAATCTGAAACATAATTCACCAAGAAATATTTTTAAGAGAGTATAAAGATTTTGGGATAGCTTTCACTGTTAATGTTATGTCTTTGGGACTGGTTGGAGTTCCCAACCAGGTCCGCTGTTTAGGCGGGAGCATCAGCAGCTCCCATTGGTTGGCTCCGTTTGACAGTCGGCTATAAAAGCTGGCTGTCGAGCAGAGCCAGCCGTTGTTGTTCGCTAGCAGTCTGCCTTGTTAGCTGGCAGACACGACAACCCTTTATTCCCTTGAATAAAGTCTGTTACTTGTATGCTCTGGTCTAAGCCTCGTCCGTTCCTTCGCTCCACAACACTGGCGACGAGGATGGGATGTGACATACAGGCTAGCCAGAAGCACCCAGAACCAAAAGAGCTGAAACCACGGTGTTGAATCATAGCTGCCTCGCTCACAGAGAGCTCGAGCTCAAACCGCTGTGATTGGAGCTGAAAGTCACGGCGCTGACAGCCTCAGCCGCCTCGCTTGCAAAAGAGCGCGTAATTCAAACCGCTGTCGTTTGAATTCAAATCTCTCAAGCAAGGCACGGCGCTGTAGCCACAGTCGCCAACGCTCCCCAAGAGAGTGCGAATTTCAACCGTTACCACTGAGCTGAAGTCATTGAAGCTAGTACGGCGCTGTTAGCCACCGCCGCCAACGCGCACTGAGAGCGTGAAATTTAAACTGCCTTCACGAGGCTGAAACTCACAGAGTGAGTCTTGGGCGCTGCAGCCGCAGCCGCCAGCGCTCGAAATAAGCGCAAAAAAAAATCCAAAGGGCCACGACCACCCAGAGAGACAGCCTATTCTGCCAAGAGACTGAGGGTCCCAAAATGAATGCCAATCCGGCATTCCCACCGTTCAAACCCAGTGAGGAAAAATGGGACTCCTATAAGAACCGCTTCAATCACTTCCTGGATGCCATTGATCTGGCTGATGCTGCGGAACATAGGAAGAAGTCATACTTCCTAAGCTACTGTGGGGCTGAGGTCTTCGACATCGCCACGGCGCTCTTCGCACCACGTAAGATCAGAAACGTCCCGTGGAACGAAATACAGGAAACACTCTCTAACCATTATTCCCCAAAACCTTCACAGATCGCAAGGCGTTTCGCATTCAGGATGAGGAAGCAAGCCGAGGGGGAATCCATCAACCAGTACATGGCAGCCCTGAGGACAGCTGCTCTTCAATGCGAGTTCAAGAACTACTTAGACGACATGCTTCTTGACCAACTTGTCTGCGGGGTAAGAGATCAGAGACTCCAACGACGTCTACTGGCCAGGAAAGATCTAAATCTTTCCCAAGCGGTGGAGGAAGCCCTAGCTGCTGAACTGTCCATCCAGTCAGCAGCTGAGATTCAAGGCACCGCGCCAAAGCCTGGCACTTCCACCGTCCACTCAGAGGAGGTGATGAGCGAAGCTGACCCCTCTGAAATTGCAGATGTCCATCACCTAAAGCAGCTGAAACAGCCACAGGTAGGAGCGAGACAGAGAAACAGCAGTGGCCCACAACAGGTCCCTTTGTGCCTAACTTGCGGGGGTTCCCATTCCCGGGCATCTTGCAGATTCAGAAACACCAGCTGCCTTAACTGCCACAAGAAAGGTCACCTTGCGAGAGTCTGCCAGGCAGCACGCGCTCCTCCCCAGAAGTTTCCCTCATCTCCTAGCCTCCAAAGGCAAGTAGAAGACTGTTACACGTGTTACCACGCCAACCACACGTCCCAAACTCCTAATAAGATTAAACTCTCTCTCTCCCTAGAAGGTAAACCTTGTACCATGGAGGTGGACACCGGTTCAGAGCTCTCAATCATCTCCTGGGATACCCTGAAAAAAATTCAACCCAGACTGACCAGGAAGCAGCTGCAAAAGTGCCACCTCACTCTGAGAGACTATCAAGGCAAGAACATCCCTGTCCTCGGGAAAGGCAAGTTCCTTGTTAAATTCCAAACCTTCAAAGGCCATTTGCCTTTAGTGGTGGTTAATGGTACCCTCCCTAGTCTTCTGGGGTTAGATTGGTTCCCCTCTCTTGGCCTTAACATAACAGGGATTCATGCTGTCTCAACTTCTGATGTAGACACATTGTTCTCTGACTATTCAGATGTTTTCAGTAGCGAGCTGGGTTGCTACAATGGCACACCCATCTCTTTCTCCATAGACCCCCAGGCAGTTCCTGTCCACCTGAAATTCCGTAGAGTACCCTTTGCCATCCGCCCCAAATTAGACGCGGAACTAGACAAACTTCTCAAACAAGGGGTAATTGAACCCACAGATTTCGCCAAGTGGGAGACCCCCATTGTCACCCCACTCAAAAAGGACGGTAGTTTGAGAATTTGTGCTGACTACAAGACGACACTTAACCGTTATCTCCAGGTTAGCGCATACCCCGTTCCAGTCATCCAGACCGAGACGTTCTGCGGAGCCAGCCCGAACGAGGGGAGACATTTCATTCCCAGGATCCAGTGCCAAACCAAGAGGACACCACGGCGGCCTCGGAGCCGTGCTCCATGGACTCGATGCCCACCAGCAGTTCCCCAGAGCTTCGACGTTCGGGTCGCCAGCGCAGTCCACCATCATACCTCAAAGACTATGCATGCGCCCAGCTAGGGGAGGGTGTTATGTCTTTGGGACTGGTTGGAGTTCCCAACCAGGTCCTCTGTTTAGCGGGAGCATCAGCAGCTCCCATTGGTTGGCTCCGTTTGACAGTCGGCTATAAAAGCCGGCTGTCGAGCAGAGCCAGCCGTTGTTGTTCGCTAGCAGTCTGCCTTGTTAGCTGGCAGACACGACAACCCTTTATTCCCTTGAATAAAGTCTGTTACTTGTATGCTCTGGTCTAAGCCTCATCCGTTCCTTCGCTCCACAACAGTTAACTTCTGCACCTTAAGTATTTATTGTCCTTTTTTAAAATTTGAATTGGTAAATAACTGGCCATAAATAATAAGAATTCATTAAAATTTTCAGACAGTATGATTAACTTTGTATAGTAAAGAGGACATGTCAGCTTCTGTTCACTGAAATTTTAATTTAAATATATAGTTTTAGCAAAAATGCCTACACTTTTGCATGCAAGTATACTTTTTAGAAATCTTTATGAGAATATATCTATCATGCTGCTAAAGCACTCATGTTGTTTCAGTCTGCCTTGAGAAATCTTTTTTTTAAATCTTTACTTTGGATACTAATTCCCACTTGAACAATTAATCTAACAATGTTTATTGAGCTTTTCCCCAGTCTTTCATTGCAATGAAATACCTAATGGTTATAGAAAGATAAATTGTATATGTACAATTGCAACTGTAGGAGTTTCACTTGTGAACCAATAAATGAACAAATGTCTTTATCATGAGAATTAAAAATTTGGAAAACTACCAATAGACTATGATTTCATTATGATTTCAACATCTTTTACATGTTACAGGAAAAGGATCTTTTGAAATCAACTCCATTAAAAACTAAAGACATTATAACTGAGTAAAGATGGTATCAGTAGAACATAATTAGGGTTATTAAGTTCTTGATTCAAAGCTATACAATTTTTAAAGCCATAATTTCCTTCTTATGGTATATGTGCTATTGGTTTTTTTTCCTACTGCCGATTATTGTATCTAGCATATTGAGCTCATTTCCTCCAAAGTGCCTTAGGGGAGGAGAAATAATATATTCAACTATAGATGGGAGTAATAATTATTTTCAATTGAGAACGATTTCACTCTTCCTGTAAGCACAGCAAGTTACTAAATCTTTCTGAAAATCTGTATTATTTAAGGAATGGCTCAAATTAGGACTCATGCCTACCTAATATACTGATTACACCTGCCAATTCAAGATTAACTCAGCCTTTCATCTTTCTGAGGTCAGTAAAATGAGGTCCAGATTGTTGGAGGCATTATACTGACTCTGTAAACTGCTTAGAGAGGGCTATAAAGTACTAAGTGCTATTGCTACACACACATATACACCAATACTAATGGGAAAAATACACAGTTCTATTTTATTGCACAAAATTTATGAAACATTTAAAATTCCAAATATGTACATTTTTAACAGACTGCTTTAATTGTTTTAATAGCCTAACTTATTGCTAAAGCAGTATTCACAATCCTCCTTCAAAAGTAATGATACCCAAATTCACTGCTTACCCCAATTACTTCTAGAGCCTTGTCAATTAATGAATACAATTTTGAAAAGAGTTTTAATAATTTTGCCATAATCTATCTGTCCATTTGCTTATTGTTTGTAAGCATTTGCAGGGATAATCATATAGATGGTAGGGTGCAGCATCTTTTGGAAGTGAAAGATTTTTAAATTTCCTGTTGCCAGATCAACAACGTTTATGAAGTGTAATTTCACCTGTACAAGACTTGTGAGTGTTCAGGGAAAGCAGAAATAATTTTAAATATAAGATTGAGCAGCAGCCATGCACAATTTCTTTCCTAAAATATGTTAATTGGCCTACCTGGAGTACTCTATTGCTCTATTTTAGAACCTGCTGCTAGGAACTTGATGTTAACCAAGCCTATATGAATGAATGACCTAGATAAAGGTATGTATTTCTACAAGAATAGTGTTGTCAATTTGTCAGAACAATTAGTACTCTCTGTTCTTATCCTCGCACTGCAGTGTACCATTAAAAAAATATATTTTTCACTTTTTTTGTATTCTGCTTCTTTAGCCATTCCTTTATTATAGTTAATTCCCCTTTTCAATTAAACAACATAATCATTTTAAATCAAGAGTTTTTCTAGCATAAAAGTCACAAAGGTGCTTTTTCAATAGGATAATTATGACCTGGATGATTCAGAATCTCCATAGACATCTAGCATAAAAGATAGAGTGTGTAATCTATCAGGTTATAGTTATTCATAGAATTCAGCCTTACGATCATACATGTGGCTTGATTACCTTGGCATAACTGTATAGGTATAGATTCTTGCAGACTTACTGTGGTTAAATTTTCTAGAAGAGGCAGTCAAGCCAGTAATACAAAAAAAAAAAAAAAACGATTCTTGACTAAGTATATTTTATTAGAGAAGGTCCCAGAAATTTCCTCGAGCCACTCAGATACCAAAGAAAGTGAGACTCGAGATAAGGCTTGCAAAAAAATAACAGATTTTGATTTATGGCCAAAGTAAAAAGTCTGAGTGAATACTATATCCAAAACATACAGACAAAATGCATGTAAAAAATAGCCACACTCCTCGAGAATGGCTCAGAGTTTTATATACATTTTACCCCATTAGAAACAATGTTTACCCAATTAGAGACAAAGGTTTGTTACCAACATGGTCTTTAAAATGTTCTTTGTTCAGGCCCTGCCTCTGTCCACTTTATCTATTGAGCATTTTCTCTCCCTGGCCAAGTTGTTTATTCAGCAGAATGCTTTCAGGATTCAGCAGGAAACTCCCTATTCTGGTTCCTTTATCCATGGGGCTTGATATTCCAGGGTAACAGTTTCTTCTATATTTTCAAGGATGTGTTTAGTTTTGAAGCCAAGAACAGAAGCAAGACACAGAAGCAAGATAACAAACTTTGTACTAATACTAATCAGTATCAAGGCTACAATTTACTAAGCTAGAATTAATGCTTAACAACTAATTTCTGACTATACAATAATATAAGCAGAAGCCATTAACAAAGCTTAATTCCTAATTAATGATTTCTAGCAGCATATCATATCTGAAGTAAACAGCAAATATTGGTTTGATCATTATGCTCCTTCAATAAGTAGAAAAGATTCAACAGAGTGAAACCATCAACATTGTTTTCCTCTGTCTCTCATGCTTTGGTTCCCCTTTCATATTCATCTGCATACTCATAGTGCACTTTTTTGTTAAAGATATTCTCTCTTATATAATATGAACACTCTATACAAAACTGCATTACGTATTTTTGCAAAATATGATTTATATAGAGGTTCTGATTCATAACTTTGACATAATTTAGTATACCCATCATACATTGCTCTTTCACATTTTTTTTTACTTTATTATAATATCTCTGACAAAATAGATTTGTGCATTTTTCCTTTCCTTAGCAATCTATGCAAGGGTTCTCCAATCTTGGCAACTTTAAGATTTCTGGACTTTGCTGGCTGAAGAATTCTGGGAGCTGAAGTCCACAAGTCTTAAAGTTGCCAAAATTGATCTATGTAGTAGAATTCATCTGTTTTCCCTTCTTGCTTCTTTGTTTTTTCCTATTTTATATTCTCCTGTATAAAATCCACTGAATTGAGCTGGGAAATATATTCTGACCAGGGTCATTAGGCAAGCATATTGGCTATCTTAATACTTTTTTAAAAAAGAAAAATTAAAAAAGAGCCTTTGCTTATTCCCGGCATACCACCTTCCATGCTCTGTCAAGCAAAACAGACCAAATTATTCTGAGGAAATTATTTCCCAACTACCTTGGTAAAACCTTGACTTAACAAACCAGCTCTGCCAATATCGAGGTTGCTTTACTTTTTAAAAATAAAAATAGAACTAATTAAACAGCATAATTTTATTACAGCTATTGGAAAATGTGATTTTTGAACAAATCAAAATTTTAGTCCAAAAACGGACTAACAACTTGTGAGGTAATAATGCTGATAAGGACATTATAGCAATAACAACTTTTTTTTTCATTTTTCAGTTATTTTTTTTTCCTATCATGAACTGCAGCATGGGGGATTTTTATCATTACAGTTTAACAATGTTGATGTTCTATGAATGACTTGTTTGGAATGTAAAATGTTACAGTACACAAAATTCTTATAGAAAGTTAAATGTTGCAAGAGGTCAGGATTTAATGTTAAGTATCTTTAATTGCTATTTAAATGAAATGCTTGTATTTTTTGAATTAAGTGAAAAATATTGTTCCTTGTTTGAAATGAAGTATCTTCATCCTTTCTACTTTTCTTTTTTGCAGCCTGTTTTTTTCTATCAATGTGATATGTTCCTAATAGAACATTTTGACTTTTTCCTTGAACAGGAGAGTTTGATTTTTAAATTCCAGACTTTATATGGGGTAACCATTTCATGTTTTTTTTTCCTCTTCAAGGCCACAGGCAACACTAGATGAAAGTTCGGGAAAATCAAAATTGTTCTAATGTGTGCATTCATTTAAGTTTTTTCTTCTGTAGATGGTACAAGAGTGATGGAGCAGGGGAAATTTCACATATTGTGAATGTGAGTGTGACTTCCAGTAAAATGATCCAAGAGCTGTAATATAGATAAGTCAAGGGAACCTGCAAACTTATCAGCTACATGTAAGAAATTGATAATTGCAGAGAAAGCAGAGCACATTCTCTATAAAAAGCTCTTATAAGCCCCTGAATAGAAGGTGTTCATGGTTCATCATAGAATTTCATTTATTTTATTGAAGCCACATAAATTCATTCTATGAACAAAATTATAGCTTGAAAGTACCTGAGTGATTTAAAAAAATCCTATCTGAATTGATATAACAATGCCATTTATTTGACATCAATCTATTGTCCTTCACAATATTTAACAAGTGTTCCATTTCCTAGGCATGGATAAAATTAAAAGAATGACCAAAGTAAACAATTTTGCAAAATGTCTGCAGTGATTAAAGAATAGGAATTGGATGTTATATGTTAATGGATTGACCCAGAATAATTTAACAATGACATTCTTATTGCATAAACTCCCCACCTAACATTTTATTACATGCCACAACATGCAGTTATTGCTCCTCTTAATTCATTTTAGTGAGCTGTCAATACATTTCGCTTCATTAGATGCAGAATTTAATTAGCTAGATTACAATATCCATGATTTTTAACTTGCCATCTATTTACAAATTTGTGTTAAGTGTTACCCTTGGCAAAATAAACTTGCTCACTTTATAGCTAGCAGTGAGTAATTATTTTTCATTTCAGTGACACTAAGTTAAACCAGAATGTTTATAGCTTTAAGGTTACAAATACATCAGTCTTGGGTGGGCAAAATATAATGGATTTCAGCTTTTTTTGATGCATTGGTAATCAAAATTTTTTTTTAAAAAATACCACATTCATGGCCTATAAAATTTGCTTTAGTAGAGTTTAGAAGAATAGATATACAATATTTTTCTATAGTGTATCAAAAGAATTGTTTTAATACTTTTTTCCTTTCACTTTTGAAAAAAATGCAGCAATTTATTTTTATTTGCCAACCTAGATTCCATCTTTTTCTTTCTTCTGAAGTGAATGGAAAATTTTGTATATATAAATGAATTCTTGGCTTAATCATTATTTTGACCTGAAAAAAACCAAACCAAATAAAAAAGTTAAGGGAGTTGTAAAGTCACGTGAAAATGATAGATATTTTTTTAAGACTCTCATGCCTTCTCTATTTACTGACTACTATTTTGAACAAGATTGGAATAAGGTTTCTGCTTGAATATCACCCATGAACATTTTTATGGGTCCCAGGATGCTTGAAAATCTTACACCTGAGATGCACATTTGTCCCCATTCCAGCCTGGTACTCTGATTATGAGCCTCGGTGGCACAATGTTTAGGGTGCAGTACTGCAAGCTACTTCTGCTGACTGTTGGCTGACTGAAATTTGGCAGATCAAATCTCACCAGGCTCAAGGTTGACACAGCCATCCATCCTTTGGAGGTGCTAAAATGAGGATATGGGGCAATATGCTGACTCTTTAAACTGCTTGGAGAGGACTGTGAAGCACTATGAAGCAGTATGTAAGTCTAAGTGCTATTGCTATTGTTATTATTACTAGATGGTGGAGTCTATCTTCCTATTAATTTTCAATGAACTTAAAGTTGCAACATTCTTAGCAATTGAAATTACCATAACCTAGTGTTACTGATAAAAATGTTTTCTCTAGTAAAACAATGCTGGCAGTTCTTGAGCCTGTCCATTATGATCAAATGTCATGGCAGTTGTTAAATGAAACGTCTCAAAGTGAAATTCATTAAGCAGAGTGCAGCATGCCTTCTGGATGAGGGAAGTAATTGGAGGCCTAGCACAAGCCTAGGCCCACCTTCCTTGGCC